>NC_080672.1:202014628-202369628 GCF_030247195.1 Topomyia yanbarensis | reverse complement strand
CCTATAGTTTTCATGAGAAATTTCTGTGTGGCCGCACTCTGAAACCCGTAATTCCGGAACCAGAATTCCGATCGATCCAAAATTCAATAGCAGCCGATGGGAAGGTTGCACCTTTCATTTGAGACTAAGTTTGGGCAAATCGGTCCAGCCATCTCTGAGAAAAATGAGTGACATTATTTGACACATACGCACATACATACATACACACACATACACACACATACACACACACATACACACATACATACACACATACACACACACATACAGACTTTTTCCGATCTCGACGAATTGAGTCGAATGGGATATGACACTCGGCCCTCCGGGCCGGGATTAGGTTGACGTTTTTCAGAGTGATTGCATAACCTTTCTATATGAGAAAGACAAAAACGTGCAAAATCCAAAAAAGTGGATGAGAAATTTCTGTGTGGCCGCACTCTGAAACCCGTAATTCCGGAACCAGAATTCCGATCGATCCAACATTCAATAGCAGCCGATGGGAAGGTTGCACCTTTCATTTTAGGCTAAGTTTGGGCAAATCGGTCCAGCCATCTCTGAGAAAAATGAGTGACATTATTTGACACATACGCACATACATACACACACATACACACACATACACACACACATACAGACTTTTTCCGATCTCGACGAACTGAGTCGAATGGGATATGACACTCGGCCCTCCGGGCCGGGATTAGGTTGACGTTTTTCAGAGTGATTGCATAACCTTTCTATATGAGAAAGGCAAAAATGTGCAAGATCCAAAAAAGTGAATCTTCGTCAAATTTTTTTCGTGTTTGCATCAAATCTCGACGTTTTATGCACCTTGAATACATTTAGCATCAAAAATAAAAATTCTATTTTTAATTTTTCCTATAGTTTTTATGAGAAATTTCTGTGTGGCCGCACTCTGAAACCCGTAATTCCGGAACCAAAATTCCGATCGATCCAAAATTCAATAGCAGCCGATGGGAAGGTTGCACCTTTCATTTGAGACTAAGTTTGGGCAAATCGGTCCAGCCATCTCTGAGAAAAATGAGTGACATTATTTGACACATACACGCATACATACACACACACTTACACACACATACACACACATACACACACATACACACATACACACACACATACACACATACACACACACATACAGACTTTTTCCGATCTCGACGAACTGAGTCGAATGGGATATGACACTCGGCCCTCTGGGCCGGGATTAGGTTGACGTTTTTCAGAGTGATTGCATAACCTTTCTATATGAGAAAGGCAAAATTGTGATTATATAATATAAAAAGCAAAATACCTAAAACGCTTCATGTAATATTTTTTTTTATCCCTTTATGGGCAGCTAGGGCCGAGGGTGGTGGCTAGCGGGTTTCATACATCCCTGACCTGACGGACAAAGCTATGGTGCCTTGAACACAGGCAACGCAGATCCAAGGCCATCATTGAAATGATAAGTTCTGCGTTTGAGATGTACTTCCCCCGGTTGCCAGACGAATACCTGCAATTATTACTTGTTGCTTTGTGTGTATGAATCTAATGTTCAGTCCTGGGTGGTGTATGCGTGGAAGGTGTGGTTTTTAGCGTTCGAGTCCAGGAGTGCATATCTGTCTAGGTTAACGTGGGCGTTTACTAATTGTGTAATAGTGTAATCGCCAAAGGCTCGAGCATTTGAATGCTAGCGTGTCTCTAACTTTGCGTGCATAAATTCGATTTTAGATTTGTGTGGCCATTCGAATATTCACGTGTATTCTTGAACGATCGCGCGCGGACCGTGAATATGATAATTAATTTTTAGTGTATGGTAGAGGAACGTGTTGTTTGGTGAATATGCATCATTCATTGCATCATTCTTGATTGGTCCAACTGAAGGCATGAGTCGAGAGTAGAAAATTCCGAACGTAGCTGGTCTATGATCGCACGAGTGGTGGGTTAATGCTTGAGACCGCGGTTGTAAATTTATAGGTGCTGAAAAGTTCACTTAAGTAAGGGGGTGTTTTAATGTTGGCGAAATTGCGAGCGTAGGTGTGTGTTGATGATTGAATATGTAATGTAAATTCGCGTTTTTGACCAGGTTTGTGTTATCGCGAAAGTTAGGGGCGTTTGTGCGCTTTGGATGTGAGTGTATATGGGAGAATATGCTATTGATTGTGTTAGTGAGTATGAGAATGAACCTAACTTAAGATATAGTAATAAAAGGAATAATAACATGCCGAATGTTTCTTTTATTAGGTCACTAACCGTGCATTGCAGAATGCCCGAAAACTCTGAACTAGGCCTCGTCGAGTCCAGTCTGTCAGTCTCGTCGTGTCGTGTCTGGGGTTTCCAGGTTACATGCATTCACCAAATGAGACTAGCTTATGTCAGCTTACTTGTGCACTGGTTTCGTAGAATCGAGGCGATCATCGAAATGATAGATCCTACGAGTGAATGCATTTGGCCTAGTCACCTGTCAAGCATTTGTGTATTTGTGTATGTTGAGATATGTGTGGAGCCTGTAAATAATATTCTAATACGAATAATAATTTATACGTCAAAATAAGAAATTCGTTATATACTACTTGCATTTTGTTGATCGTTCCTACTTATCTGATTCCATCAAGTATTATTCTCATACTCTTCTCCATTGTTCTAAAACCTGGCGACGTCTGATGGCAGAGAAGAATCATTGTTGGCAGCAATGTTTCTCTTCTTGGATGTATGTGCTCGAGAAGGTCATCACAAGAATAAAACGCATGAGACCGAAAATAAATAAAAATAAAATAAAGAGAAGAGTTAGTATTGTTATTGAGTATTAATAATATTACGATTTTTTTTCGAGAGTTGTCCTACTGGAGCTGTGGAGTTATTTGATTCAATTAAGGCGTGGACCTAGACTTCTGGGATTTAGGATAGAGACTTCCGGACGTGAACGACTCATGAATGCGCGAGTGCGGGGGACTGTAGGTTCACGCTTGAGACTGCGTTTGAGTGATTACAAGTGCTGAGACGTTCATATTATCACCGGGATGTTATAATGTCTGGAAGAGTGCGAGTATAGGTTGCGTGGATGGTCGCGAAGGGCTCAAGCATTTTTATATTTGTTTGTCGCGTGTATGTGACTTTGTGTGTATACATTCGATTTTATGTAGTTTAGTGGATATGAGCATTATATTTTTGATTGGTCCACCTGAAAGCATTGGACTTATGCTACTAGGGCCGAGAATAGGGGATTCCGGACGAAACTGATCCATGATCGCGTGAACACAGGCATTTGGAGGTTCACTCTCGAGACCGGGATTGTTAATTTATAAGTGCTAAACCATTCACTTAATCACCGGGGTGTTATACTTTTTATGAGATCGTGGGTGTGTTCGTGCGTGGATGATCGCGAAGGACTCGAGCGTTTGTATGTGGACGTTTTTGTCGCGTGTGCTAGTATGTATGTAACTTCTCGTGGACACATTATTTTTATAATCGTGTGGCCATTCGCATGTTCGCGTATTCTTCAATGATCGCGCGTGGACGTCTTGTCTAGTTTTATTTCTATTGGTCCAACTAAAGGCATGAATTTGGGCTGCTAGGATCAAGGGCGGAGACTTCCGGAGGTGACCGATTCATGATTGCGTGAGCTTAGGTTCTTAGGTTCAAACGTTCACCTAATCAATCGGGGTGTTTGAATATTGGCGAGATCGCGGGCGTTCGTATTTGTGACCAGGTTTGCGTTA
Organism: Topomyia yanbarensis; assembly: GCF_030247195.1. Taxonomy (NCBI): domain Eukaryota; kingdom Metazoa; phylum Arthropoda; class Insecta; order Diptera; family Culicidae; genus Topomyia; species Topomyia yanbarensis. The sequence continues at coordinate 202,365,912 of NC_080672.1, read as the reverse complement.
TCGCTTAGGCCACGTTTGTACGTTTGGAATGAGAGATTGTTAGTGTATATGAGAGAATAAGCAATTTGTGTTAGTGAGTGTTAGCATGGATCTAATTGAAAATATAGCAAGAAAAGAAGGGTGCCTGCAGAGAGAATTGGGCCCTAAACCCACATTGTATATTATTTGACCATGGCAGTGGATAATAAAGGTCGCCAAGTTAAGTACTAAAATTGATCACAATGTAGCTTAACTAAAAAGAAATTAATCGTATCCCAAGTTTCTGTGATATAATCACTGTAATACTGCTTTGGTGGAAAAGCCCCCGGACCACATCAAGGTACAGTATCATGCCGAGGGTAAAACGCTTCATGTAATATTCACGTAAGAAAAATCGAAAAAAAATCATTTTGATGCCCCCCTGAGGTCACTCCACATATAAATGGCCTTGACTAACTGCATCAGGACACGTTGCCAGGATCATAAGGTTTTGTTCTGTATATTGGTTGTATCTATAATTTACTTCAGAGTCCCATCCTTCAGGATTTTTTGTGCTTGGGTTAAAAAAATCGAAAAAAATCATTTTGATTGACTCCTGAGGTCACTCCACATATAAATGGCCTTGACTAGCTGCTTCAGGACTCGTTGCCAGGATCATAAGGATCTGTTCTGTATATTGGTTGTATCTAGAATTTACTTCAGAGTCCCATCCTCCAGGATTTTTTGTGCTTGGGTTAATAAAAATTAAAAAAAATCATTTTGATTGACTCCTGAGGTCACTCCACATATAAATGGCCTTGACTAGCTGCATCAGGACTCGTTGGCAGGATCATAAGGATCTGTTCTGTATATTGGTTGTAACTAGAATTTACTTCAGAGTCCCATCTTCCAGGATTGTTTGTGCTTGGGTTAATAAAAATCGAAAAAAATCATTTTGATTGACTCCTGAGCTCACTCCACATATAAATGGCCTTGACAAGCTGCATCAGGACACGTTGCCAGGATCATAAGGATCTGTTCTGTATATTGGTTGTATCTAGAATTTACTTCAGAGTCCCATCCTCCAGGATTTTTTGTGCTTGGGTTAATAAAAATCGAAAAAAATCATTTTGATTGACTCCTGAGGTCACTCCACATATAAATGGCCTTGACTAGCTGCATCAGGACTCGTTGACAGGATCATAGGGATCTGTTCTGTATATTGGTTGTATCTAGAATTTACTTCAGAGTCCCATCCTCCAGGATTTTTTGTGCTTGGGTTAATAAAAATCAAAAAAAATCATTTTGATTGACTCCTGAGGTCACTCCACATATAAATGGCCTTGACTAGCTGCATCAGGACTCATTGGCAGAATCATAAGGATCTGTTCTGTATATTGGTTGTATCTAGAATTTACTTCAGAGTCCCATCCTCCAGGATTTTTTGTGCTTGGGTTAACAAAAATCGAAAAAAATCATTTTGATTGACTCCTGAGGTCACTCCACATATAAATGGCCTTGACTAGCTGCATCAGGACACGTTGCCAGGATCATAAGGATCTGTTCTGTATATTGGTTGTATCTAGAATTTACTTCAGAGTCCCATCCTCCAGAATTTTTTGTGCTTGGGTTAATAAAAATCGAAAAAAATCATTTTGATTGACTTCTGAGGTCACTCCACATATAAATGGCCTTGACTAGCTGCATCAGGACACGTTACCAGGATCATAAGGATCTGTTCTGTATATTGGTTGTATCTAGAATTTACTTCAGAGTCCCATCCTCCAGGATTTTTTGTGCTTGGGTTAATAAAAATCGAAAAAAATCATTTTGATTGACTTCTGAGGTCACTCCACATATAAATGGTCTTGACTAGCTGCATCAGGACTCGTTGACAGGATCATAAGGATCTGTTCTGTATATTGGTTGTATCTAGAATTTACTTCAGAGTCTCATCCTCCAGGATTTTTTGTGCTTGGGTTAATAAAAATCGAAAAAAAATCATTTTGATTGACTCCTGAGGTCACTCCACATATAAATGGCCTTGACTAGCTGCATCAGGACTCATTGGCAGAATCATAAGGATCTGTTCTGTATATTGGTTGTATCTAGAATTTACTTCAGAGTCCCATCCTCCAGGATTTTTTGCGCTTGGGTTAACAAAAATCGAAAAAAATCATTTTGATTGACTCCTGAGGTCACTCCACATATAAATGGCCTTGACTAGCTACATCAGGACACGTTGCCAGGATCATAAGGATCTGTTCTGTATATTGGTTGTATCTAGAATTTACTTCAGAGTCCCATCCTCCAAGATTTTTTGTGCTTGGGTTAATAAAAATCGAAAAAAATCATTTTGATTGACTTCTGAGGTCACTCCACATATAAATGGCCTTGACTAGCTGCATCAGGACACGTTGCCAGGATCATAAGGATCTGTTCTGTATATTGGTTGTATCTAGAATTTACTTCAGAGTCCCATCCTCCAGGATTTTTTGTGCTTGGGTTAATAAAAATCGAAAAAAATCATTTTGATTGACTTCTGAGGTCACTCCACATATAAATGGTCTTGACTAGCTGCATCAGGACTCGTTGAAAGGATCATAAGGATCTGTTCTGTATATTGGTTGTATCTAGAATTTACTTCAGAGTCCCATCCTCCAGGATTTTTTGTGCTCGGGTTAACAAAAATCGAAAAAAATCATTTTGATTGACTCCTGTGGTCACTCCACATATAAATGGCCTTGACTAGCTGCCTCAGGACTCGTTGCCAGGGTCATAAGGATCTGTTCTGTATATTGGTTGTATCTAGAATTTACTTCAGAGTCCCATTCTCCAGGATTTTTTGTGCTTGGGTTAATAAAAATCGAAAAAAATCATTTTGATTGACTCCTGAGGTCACTCCACATATAAATGGCCTTGACTAGCTGCATCAGGACTCGTTGCCAGGATCATAAGGATCTGTTCTGTATATTGGTTGTATCTAGAATTTACTTCAGAGTTCCATCCTCCAGGATTTTTTGTGCTTGGGTTAATAAAAATCGAAAAAAATCATTTTGATTGACTCCTGAGGTCACTCCACATATAAATGGCCTTGACTAGCTGCATCAGGACTCGTTGCCAGGATCATAAGGATCTGTTCTGTATATTGGTTGTATCTAGAATTTACTTCAGAGTCCCATCCTCCAGGATTTTTTGTGCTTGGGTTAATAAAAATCGAAAAAAATCATTTTGATTTGATTGACTCCTGAGGTCACTCCACATATAAATGGCCTTGACTAGCTGCATCAGGACACGTTGCCAGGATCATAAGGACCTGTTTTGTATATTGGTTGTATCTAGAATTTACTTCAGAGTCCCATCCTCCAGGATTTTTTGTGCTTGGGTTAATAAAAATCGAAAAAAATCATTTTGATTGACTCCTGAGGTCACTCCACATATAAATGGCCTTGACTAGCTGCATCAGGACTCGTTGGCAGGATCATAGGGATCTGTTCTGTATATTGGTTGTATCTAGAATTTACTTCAGAGTCCCATCCTCCAGGATTTTTTGTGCTTGGGTTAATAAAAATCGAAAAAAATCATTTTGATTGACTCCTGAGGTCACTCCACATATAAATGGCCTTGACTAGCTGCATCAGGACACGTTGCCAGGATCATAAGGATCTGTTCTGTATATTGGTTGTATCTAGAATTTACTTCAGAGTCTCATCCTCCAGGTTTTTTGTGCTTGGGTTAATAAAAATCGAAAAAAATCATTTTGATTTGATTGACACCTGAGGTCACTCCACATATAAATGGCCTTGACTAGCTGCATCAGGACTCGTTGCCAGGATCTTAAGGATCTGTTCTGTATATTGGTTGTATCTAGAATTTACTTCAGAGTCCCATTCTCCAGGATTTTTTGTGCTTGGGTTAATAAAAATCGAAAAAAAAATCATTTTGATTGACTCCTGAGGTCACTCCACATATAAATGGCCTTGACTAGCTGCATCAGGACTCGTTGCCAGGATCATAAGGATCTGTTCTGTATATTGGTTGTATCTAGAATTTACTTCAGAGTCCCATTCTCCAGGATTTTTTGTGCTTGGGTTAATAAAAATCGAAAAAATCATTTTGATTGACTCCTGAGGTCACTCCACATATAAATGGCCTTGACTAGCTGCATCAGAACTCGTTGCCAGGATCATAAGGATCTGTTCTGTATATTGGTTGTATCTAGAATTTACTTCAGAGTCCCATCCTCCAGGATTTTTTGTGCTTGGGTTAATAAAAATCGAAAAAAATCATTTTGATTTGATTGACTCCTGAGGTCACTCCACATATAAATGGCCTTGACTAGCTGCATCAGGACTCGTAGCCAGGATCATAAGGATCTGTTCTGTATATTGGTTGTATCTAGAATTTACTTCAGAGTCTCATCCTCCAGGATTTTTTGTGCTTGGGTTAATAAAAATCGAAAAAAATCATTTTGATTGACTCCTGAGGTCACTCCACATATAAATGGCCTTGACTAGCTGCATCAGGACTCGTTGGCAGGATCATAAGGATCTGTTCTGTATATTGGTTGTATCTAGAATTTACTTCAGAGTCCCATCCTCCAGGATTTTTTGTGCTTGGGTTAATAAAAATCGAAAAAAATCATTTTGATTGATTCCTGAGGTCACTCCACATATAAATGGCCTTGACTAGCTGCATCAGGACACGTTGCCAGGATCATAAGGATCTGTTCTGTATATTGTTTGTATCTAGAATTTACTTCAGAGTCCCATCCTCCAGGATTTTTTGTGCTTGGGTTAATAAAAATCGAAAAAAATCATTTTGTTTGATTCCTGAGGTCACTCCACATATAAATGGCCTTGACTAGCTGCATCAGGACACGTTGCCAGGATCATAAGGATCTGTTCTGTATATTGGTTGTATCTAGAATTTACTTCAGAGTCCCATCCTCCAGGATTTTTTGTGCTTGGGTTAATAAAAATCGAAAAAATCATTTTGATTGACTCCTGAGGTCACTCCACATATAAATGGCCTTGACTAGCTGCATCAGGACTCGTTGGCAGGATCATAAGGATCTATTCTGTATATTGGTTGTATCTAGAATTTACTTCAGAGTCTCATCCTCCAGGATTTTTTGTGCTTGCGTTAATAAAAATCGAAAAAAATCATTTTGATTTGATTGACTCCTGAGGTCACTCCACATATAAATGGCCTTGACTAGCTGCATCAGGACTCGTTGGCAGGAACATAAGAATCTGTTCTGTATATTGGTTGTATCTAGAATTTACTTCAGAGTCTCATCCTCCAGGATTTTTTGTGCTTGGGTTAATAAAAATCGAAAAAAATCATTTTGATTTGAATGACTCCTTAGGTCACTCCACATATAAATGGCCTTGACTAGCTGCATCAGAACTCGTTGCCAGGATCATAAGGATCTGTTCTGTATATTGGTTGTATCTAGAATTTACTTCAGAGTCCCATCCTCCAGGATTTTTTGTGCTTGGGTTAATAAAAATCGAAAAAAATCATTTTGATTGACTCCTGAGGTCACTCCACATATAAATGGCCTTGACTAGCTGCATCAGGACACGTTGCCAGGATCATAAGGACCTGTTTTGTATATTGGTTGTATCTAGAATTTACTTCAGAGTCCCATCCTCCAGGATTTTTCTTGCTTGGGTTAATAAAAATCGAAAAAAATCATTTTGATTGACTCCTGAGGTCACTCCACATATAAATGGCCTTAACTAGCTGCATCAGGACTCGTTGGCAGGATCATAAGGATCTGTTCTGTATATTGGTTGTATCTAGAATTTACTTCAGAGTCGCATGCTCCAGGATTTTTTGTGCTTGGGTTAATAAAAATCGAAAAAAATCATTTTGATTGACTCCTGAGGTCACTCCACATATAAATGGCCTTGACTAGCTGCATCAGGACACGTTGCCAGGATCATAAGGATCTGTTCTGTATATTGGTTGTATCTAGAATTTACTTCAGAGTCCCATCCTACAAGATTTTTTGTGCTTGGATTAATAAAAATCGAAAAAAATAATTTTGATTGACTCCTGAAGTCACTCCACATATAAATGGCCTTGACTAGCTGCATCAGGACTCGTTAACAGGATCATAGGGATCTGTTCTGTATATTGGTTGTATCTAGAATTTACTTCAGAGTCCCATCCTCCAGGATTTTTTGTGCTTGGGTTAATAAAAATCGAAAAAAATCATTTTGATTGACTCCTGAGGTCACTCCACATATAAATGGCCTTGACTAGCTGCATCAGGACTCGTTGGCAGGATCATAAGGATCTGTTCTGTATATTGGTTGTATCTAGAATTTACTTCAGAGTCCCATCCTCCAGGATTTTTTGTGCTTGGGTTAATAAAAATCGAAAAAAATCATTTTGATTTGATTGACTCCTGAGGTCACTCCACATATAAATGGCCTTGACTAGCTGTATCAGGACTCGTTGGCAGGATTATAAGGATCTGTTCTGTATATTGGTTGTGTCTAGAATTTACTTCAGAGTCCCATCCTCCAGGAATTTTTGTGCTTGGGTTAATAAAAATCGAAAAAAATCATTTTGATTGACTCCTGAGGTCACTCCACATATAAATAGCCTTGACTAGCTGCATCAGGACACGTTGCCAGGATCATAAGGATCTGTTCTGTATATTGGTTGTATCTAGAATTTACTTCAGAGTCCCATCCTCCAGGATTTTTTGTGCTTGGGTTAATAAAAATCGAAAAAAATCATTTTGATTGACTCCTGAGGTCACTCCACATATAAATTGCCTTGACTAGCTGCATCAGGACTCGTTGGCAGGATCATAAGGATCTGTTCTGTATATTGTTTGTATCTAGAATTTACTTCAGAGTCCCATTCTCCAGGATTTTTTGTGCTTGGGTTAATAAAAATCGAAAAAATCATTTTGATTGACTCCTGAGGTCACTCCACATATAAATGGCCTTGACTAGCTGCATCAGGACTCGTTGGCAGGATCATAAGGATCTGTTCTGTATATTGGTTGTATCTAGAATTTACTTCAGAGTCCCATCCTCCAGGATTTAATTTAATTTAATTTAATAAAAATCGAAAAAATCATTTTGATTGACTCCACATACAAATGGCCTTGACTAGCTGCATCAGGGCTCGTTGGCAGGATCATAAGGATCTGTTCTGTATATTGGTTGTATCTAGAATTTACTTCAGAGTCCCATCCTCCAGGATTTTTTGTGCTTGGGTTAATAAAAATCGAAAAAAATCATTTTGATTGACTCCTGAGGTCACTCCACATATAAATGGCCTTGACTAGCTGCATCAGGACACGTTGCCAGGATCATAAGGATCTGTTCTGTATATTGGTTGTATCTAGAATTTACTTCAGAGTCCCATCCTCCAGGATTTTTTTTTGCTTGGGTCAATAAAAATCGAAAAAAATCATTTTGATTTGATTGACTCCTGAGGTCACTCTACATATAAATGGCCTTGACTAGCTGCATCAGGCCACGTTGCCAGGATCATAAGGATCTGTTCTACACATCGCTTGTATCTAGAATTTACTTCAGAGCCCTATCCTCCAGGATTTTTTATGGTTGGGTCGAATCAAATCGAGGTAAAATCACACCAATTCTGTTTTAGCCATAATTCATAATACTGGAGTCACATTTTAAATTTAAATAGAAACGACTTCTCCATATCAGCATTTTTATACAAAAACCGGTTTGTTTCGAGCTACGCAATGTCAAAAATAGATACAATTACGCCTATAGTTGGGTAGAAGTGATGTGATGGTGGATAACTAATCGTACTAAAAATTTAGAACAATTTTGCTTGGAGGATGAAACTTGGTGGGTAACAAAACCGATCTAAGGCTTTCAGGCCCCCGTCGGGGGGCCTTAAAGCCTTAAAATAAGTAGGCCGTCTAGAGGCGGTGTTGGGCACCTGGGCGAAAAAAAACAAACTTTTTTTCTTCTAGTTACTTCAACATAAGTGAATTCAGATGGTTTATATTTTGGACTCCATCAGTACACAAATTACCCAAGCTACGGAGAATTTCTCTAGTGCTTTGGTTGTTTATTTATTGACTTCTGATTTATAGTAGGGGAGACCAGTGTCTGCTGGCGATGGTTTCACTTATCATGTTTTATTTTTTTATTTAAAAATATCGTGTAAAAGAGAATTTTCAAGATTCTTCAGGTGAAATTCTGAAGTAAACAAACAAAAAAGAACACATTTTGTTTGTGGTTACTTATATTGTATATACGGCCATGGAAAATTCTTTTCGCGCGCTATCGAAAAATCTAGTCATTCGTGGAATAGCTTTGAACTAGCTCTAAATAACAAAAATGCTGAAATTTAAAAACTTCACCTAGGGCAATGAGCCTATTTTCGCCCTAACCATGTGAAGCCGGTGGTTAGAGCAGCGTTAGCCATCTTTGTTCAACGCATTGGAAAGCAAAGGTACTGGTGCCAATTCATACGCATTGCATCAATTGTATTCCGAGTAATTAATGAAATGGTGAGGCATCCTCCCTAATACGACTAAAATGGGCTCTTCACTCTAATATGCTCGAAAACTTAACGCTTAACGTGAACGAAACAGAATGTAATGCAACATAAGTACATGGGAGTATGTATTACACAGTACTTGAAGTCCAGGACTATAAATAGCGCCATATGTCTAATACAAAAGGAGAAAAAAGATTCCGCCAACTTACTCCAGACTCCCCTAAATATAATTAAATGAAAAGGCCATCCATATTCTAACAGCAGCATTCACCCAAAGATTTTAAAACATGCTTCTTTTCAGCTAAAATTGCACATAAATCTAGTTTCGGTACGATAAGTAAACACAAAAGACTGAAATTTTTGTTCGCCCGGGTCCCCAGGCGGGCAAAGTGTTTTACCAAAAAAGCTAAACTTACGAATTAATCCACTAAACCAATTTACATCTACAGTAAAATGCTACTAATAGGCTACTCAAAAATATTTTTTTAGATATAAAAATTTCCAAAAAAAGTTAAAATTTGTTTAATAAATATTACCACTACACGGTGTCTTTGTCGAACAACTTTATTCAAAAAAAAATCGGCATCTGTAAAACTTCGGAATATGAAAGAATGGACTTTTCCATTTCATTTGAAAGTAAAATTAAAATATTCTGTCGGGGGGTCTAGAACAACTTTTTATTTTAAAGTTTTTTGATTGAAAACTTAAGTTTTTTAATGAAATTAATTCGCATTTTTGCTACTAATTGGTACTATAGACATTCAAAAAATACTAAAAGTGAGAATCTGATGAACAATCTCATTGTCTACAACTTCGTAGGATGCTATAAATCGATGTAAAATCACCCGAGAAAGTTATTAAAATTTTATCAATTTTTAGGTGTGCCTATGGATTAAGACAAACTTACAAAAAAATGTTGGGTTTAAATGAATAGTAAATTCAGATAAATTTTAATGTATACAAAGTCTCATTCTCAGCAGAAATAATACATTTTCAGATTCCTCCGGGTCTTGGACGAAAATGACACTTTATGAACAAGGAGGTATGGAAAGATGTTGACCAAATTTATTCGATAATCTTATACCTTAAGATGTGAAAACAGATTTTATCATGCCTTTTTCATTTCTTTTCTCGCTCTAGGAGATAGCTAATGTGAACTAGAATGACTCTTCTACCTGATCCCATCCTGCCTGGTAAAATACAATTGTCTTAAATTCAAAGCTTTTTATCCGAATGAACTAAAGTAGACAGTTCGAGTCATTGTAATAAACGACGGATTTTATTGCAAGTTTGGGTTGAGAATCCAGTTTGTCTTTATCAACATTAAAAGAAAGATGATTTAAAGAGAAAAACAGCTCTTCGAGTTTTGGATCCATGCTTGTTATCTTTTGGGGTAGACTCATTTCATCAGAATTTATAGATGCAGATTTTTGCTTGTCTTAAAATTTTATTTTCAAATCGAACACGCTTCACATAATCTTAGAAAAAGAACAAAACCAAGTTTCATAATTTCCTTTAAGAAGAAATTCCGGAGTCGTTACTCGTTGAACACGGATCACAACAGAAAACGAACAAGAAAATATCAGGATGGACTATACATTCAGTAAATTCTCAAAGTAATACAAGCCTGTTTATTGAAGACTAGCTGTAACCCGGTGCGCTTCGCTACACCCATCAGGACTAAACGAAATATTTTAAAAATACTAAAAATACCAAATATTTTTGCTCGCGGATAAACAATGTTCTTAGTTTGGCCACCTGGAGCACAATTAAATTAATTGCTTTGTTTACCTCGTTTGAAATCCCTTGATATCATTCGAATTCGACGTACATCTGCTCCTTTATATTTTCTAGCTACAATGGTCGCTTAAATGAAATTTTTCAACCAAAGCACAGTTGTGGTGGGTCGATGTTGCGCAGTAACTAATATAATAGGCACACAAAGTTTCAATTGCAACACATGCGGTGCACAGTGTTGCAAAACGACGTTTTCACGGTCAAAATTTAATAACTCCTGATCCATTGGTTTTGGAGAATAGATTTTTTCGAAGAATTTTCTGGATATAAATAGATGCATGTTTTGATATAATAAATTGAGTGATTATTCCCCTAAAAGTGAGATAGAAAATTTATTTCCCCAAATAATTTAGCTAGAAGCTCACTGTCTGCAGTAAAGTTCTAGAAAATATTATTGTGAAAATCTTTACTGAAGATACTAAAGCTCTATATAGTAACAGTAGCGAGATATGTAGGTTTGCTTGGGATAGACCCCTTCAAAACAGTTTTCGAATATAACTTTTTACGAATACTTTTTATTATTAAAGGTGTCTTCTACAAAGTTGTTAAAAGCGATAAAATACACATTTTTATAACAACGATGAATCTGTAGCTCTCGAAACAACAAAGTTATTGTCAATTTTCGAATATTTTTTATCAATTTACACCTTAAGCAACTTCCTTAATCGCAAAAATTCGTAGAAAGAACTTTATTTTTTCGATTAAATATAAAAACCTTCGTCTGACGGAGACTGCTGGGTTGGTAACGTATAAAACCACTACTCCGGAAAGCATGGTGAATCGACTAAATTAAATAATTCAATACGATAATCCATAGATTTATATGCGTAACAGAATTACCATCGATTTTATTTTGGACTAGCTGTAACCCGGTGCGCTTCGCTGCACCCATCAGGACTAAACGAAATATTTTAAAAATACTAAAAATACCAAATATTTTTGCTCGCGGATAAACAATGTTCTTAGTTTAGCCACCTGGAGCACAATTAAATTAATTGCTTTGTTTACCTACACACAATCGTTTGTTTGTTTGTTTGTTTATTTATTAAGGCTTTAACCTCGAGGGTCATTCGCCTTTTTGAAAATAATGTACATTTCAAAAATTACAAATTCAAAATTTCATTCAAAATAGATATCAAAATATATATAAACCATCGAACATTATTTTTGTCGACTATCCTGGGTGCACTGCTTTCCGTTTCTTGTGTTGACTTTCTTTCTCGGTGGTGAGCGATGGTCGGGTGTACCTTCTGCTGCTTGCTGATCAGTCTGTCTGCCTTCTCCCTCGCTTGTGTTTGTGTCTATATCGTCATCACTAGAATGGTTGTCGCTGTTAGATTTTTGGTGCTTTTTGTGTTTTCGAGTGACTTTGATATAGCCGTCTTCTTTCTTGTTTATTTCATCCCTGCGTACGGTGAGTATTGGCTTTGGGATGCCGTGGAATATTGTTGGTCCGGCATTCATTTGTTGGCCGGCTGTTTGTTGTGTATCAGCAAATGTTGAAGGCTGTTTGGTAGTGGTGGTTGAAGATGAGTTTTCTTTAGTTGTTTTGGCGCATGGCTTACCGTAGTGTGCAGTCTGATTACAGAACTGACACGTGGGCACCTGCCCAGGGTATGTGCATAGGGTTCTTTGTATGTAGTTAACACCTTGAGATGATCTGCCCTCGAAAGTCAAGTAAGATGGTATAGGTTGGTACAGCCGCATTCGCACAACCCGAACACCGTTGAGAATGCCAGGGAAAAAGTTTCTCCAAGTGTCGTTAGAGACGGATTCCACTTCTCCATACTTCGACATGAATCTTTTAATATAATCCGTGCTAGTACGAGGTGCCAGATCATGGAGGCGAATTTCCGTTAGATCAAGGTCCATATACACGGGGATCTTGGTTTTGACGTTTTCATATTCGACGTCATGTTGCATGTTGTTCTTTGCTACGAACCTTTCTGCCTCGGCTAAGGAGTTGAACGTTATTAGTACTACATTCCTGGTGTGGTGAAGCTGGACGTGTGATATCTCTGTAAGATCAAGTTCCATTTTCACCTTGACCAATTGTTCCACCTCGCGCACTGAAGGTCTAAGACGGGTTTGCGAAAAATCAATCGCGATTGTGTTCTCCCGTAATGGGCGAAATTTATTTTGTTGTTCACTCATTTCACTCGCAGTTAGCTGCAACGGAACTTTCCTGTGTCTATATGCTACACGTACACGTTAGAGCGGCGCGGCGCGGGTAGTATTTTTTGTTTGTGTGCTGTTCGCAAGCAGGTCGCTTTTTGGCTTCTGATCTGTACGAGATGAGGAAGCAGACTGAGGCACACAATCGTTTGAAATCCCTTGATATCATTCGAATTCGACGTACATCTGCTCCTTTATATTTTCTAGCTACAATGGTCGCTTAAATGAAATTTTTCAACCAAAGCACAATTGTGGTGGGTCGATGTTGCGCAGTAACTAATATAATAGGCACACAAAGTTTCAATTGCAACACATGCGGTGCACAGTGTTGCAAAACGACATTTTCACGATCAAAATTTAATAACTCCTGATCCATTGGTTTTGGAGAATGGATTTTTTCGAAGAATTTTCTGGATATAAATAGATGTTTTGATATAATAAATTGAGTGATTATTCCCCTAAAAGTGAGATAGAAAATTTATTTCCCCAAATAATTAAGCTAGAAGCTCACTGTCTGCAGTAAAGTTCTAGAAAATATTATTGTGAAAATCGTTACTGAAGATACTAAAGCTCTATATAGTAACAGTAGCGAGATATGTAGGTTTGCTTGGGATAGACCCCTTCAAAACAGTTTTCGAATATAACTTTGTACGAATACTTTTTATTATTAAAGGTGTCTTCTACAAAGTTGTTAAAAGCGATAAAATACACATTTTTATAACAACGATGAATCTGTAGCTCTCGAAACAACAAAGTTATTGTCAATTTTCGAATATTTTTTATCAATTTACACCTTAAGCAACTTCCTTAATCGCAAAAATTCGTAGAAAGAACTTTATTTTTTCAATTAAATATAAAAACCTTCGTCTGACGGAGACTGCTGGGTTGGTAACGTATAAAACCACTACTTCGGAAAGCATGGTGGATCGACTGAATTAAATAATTCAATACGATAATCCATAGATTTATATGCGTAACAGAATTACCATCGATTTTATTTTGGATGGAGTAGTGTTTGAAATTGAAGTCAATTTACGCAATCGATTAATTCTTCAACAGATTGTATTATGTTACAAAATCATGTGAAAATGTGGTGCAAGTTATTGTTGCATCGATTAACATTTTCCCAACCCATATATCTAACTTTTTTGGCGAATTAACCTGCGAAGGTGACTATAAGAATCATTCAATAAAAGTATGCACATATAGTGAAAAGTTCTGTTTTCGAAACATATTTCCAATGATACGAAGACATAACGGAGTGTTGGTGGACGTGGGTAAAGTTAATTCATAAAAAATGGTGTTTTGGCGATACAGAGAGTGTTAGTATATTCATTCACTTTTCATATATTTACTGCACAATTGAACAGTATTTCTTCAAATATCATAGCAGAATACTAAAAATTGAGCCAGTGACAGAAAATCTCTGGAAATATCTCGTTTAAAACTTGCTTTGTGGTGTAAATCATAAATCAAGATATATTGAACCAATCGTTTTCAAGGTTTGTACAGTTCTTCTACATATCTCCAGGTATTGATCGAAGCTTTTATTTTTTTCCTAATATTTGAATTTTTTATAACATTCTGCAGCTAAAAATGCAATTTTCGCTAAAAAAATCATGAAACTTTTTTCTGTGAACAAAGTTATGATCTTTAATGATGTTATGATATGAAGGAGAACTGTGCAAAATTTCAAACAATTTGGTTCAGTAGATTTAAAGTTATTCTGTACATCGCATTTATTCGTGGTGTCTCCAGAAGATTTTCAATATTTTGCGGTGAACATTAAGGAAAATATTGCTTAAATGTTGCATTATTGTCTGAATAGACTAACACTCTCGGTATCGCCATTTTTTAAGCACGATATTTTTTCAACAATAATCCTACCCCCTTAAGCAAGAACTGATTTCATCAGTAGGTATAAAATTTGACGAAGATCGCGGACCACGCTACCAAATATTCGATTAGTTCCTTTTATGGGTCATCGTGAATTCGTCCTATATAACAGTGTTGCATTCTTTCAGCATTTTGCTTACATCCGAATTTTGATTGATATTGTAAGTAACGTTTTCCGCAAGCGCAGGATTTAGTGGCTGTTTTAGGGTAGAGCTGTTCGTCCATAATCCAGCAATGTTGATTTAACTTCAGATGAAGCGATCGCAGGTGCAATTTTCAATTTAATTTTCGACAAATTCATGCAATTCATCAGTATTATATTGTCATTCGCGTAATAGATCTCTATCAAATAAATTCTTGCCATTTCATTTATGTGCTGGTAAACATACATGCAACAAAATTTTAGATTTTTGAAGTAATTGATAGATATTGCATCAGAAACCCTCCCTCTCCTTCAGATTCCGAAACCAACAATCATGTCCACCGTTTTGGTGCCAAATCATATATAATATATATAGCTAAAAAAGTTCTTCAGTACACCCCCCCCCCCCCTCTCCCTTTCCTCGGATTAGGTACTTCTCACCCTTCCCATTGTTCACAAAAACCATGACCATCTCCTTAGTGGAAAGAATACTTATGTCAAAATTGAATTCATCGCTAATAATCACATTGAATGAATAGATAAGAATTACTTCAGAACCCCCTCCCCCCTTTTTTTGGTCCACTCCCATCATCCATCGGCTCAGTGGGAGAAATACATATGTCAAATACTAATAAATATGGAGATATAAATAATTCTTTGCCTAAAAAACAACCCCCCCTAAAGCTAAGTGTACCCCTCCCCCCAAAAAAACATACCATAAACATCTTCTTGGGGGAAAGAATACGTATCCAAAATTTCATCAAGATCGGACTTGTAGTTTAGAAGTAGTTAGCGGATATACATACAAACATACATTGATTTTTATATATATAAGATTTCCCTCTTAATATGGGATAAGAGCAAAGATAACATATCAAGACAGAGTTGCCAGTTCAGTTCAGAATCTGGAGACATTAACAGCAATACGTCTTTCAGGTAAAGGTGATGCTTTCTATATCTACTTTTATATTGAAATCACTATCTTCGTACAATAGACAAAACCTTTATTTCTCATTTACTATTGCGATTTCTGTTCATTATACAGCGATTCCCAAAAGATGACAAACTTGAACATAAATCTCATCGAATTATTTTTCTATCCTTCAAGAAACTGTCAATCAGGATTCTTAATCGAAATCAAATCAAATGACTGAATATCTAATCGAGTGAGTGTTTCGCCTAAATTTTTACTTTATATTTGATCAATAAAGTAAAAATTTAGGCGAAAAATATATCCCACAAGATTCTAAGGAGCAAAAAGGTTGATTCAATATTACATCAAGCATACTCCAGAATGAGTGAAGAAATAATAAAGAAAAAACAAATATATATATATATATATATATATATATATATATATATATATATATATATATATATATATATATATATATATATATATATATATATATATATATATATATATATATATATATATATATATATATATATATATATATATATATATATATATATATATATATATATATATATATATATATATATATATATATATATATATATATATATATATATATATATATATATATATATATATGTGACAGAAAAACACAGTTTCATTTTGCTGCATTACCCAGCATCTTTCAAAAGAGTTAATTTCGTTCAAATTTTATCTACTCTTCTCTTTATCTCCTTGTTCCAAAATATCATTAGTGCGCATAAAACGGTGGAATCTGGAATTATGTTTTTCCGCTTAAAGGTGGGACTTTGCTAGCATTCAGGTTTTTCTGAGCACACTGTTAAAATAAATCAAACCATTTTTTTTACAAATGAAAATATTTTTGGAATAAAGCTTTTCAACCAACTTTGATAAAAATTGAATAGCTTTATGTGGCGATTTTAGATCGCAATGTAGTTTTCTACAAAGTTGTACACAATGAAATTGTCCATCAGATTCTCACTATAATAATAATATATAATAATAATATTTAAATGTCTAAAGTACTAGCTAGGGGCAAAAATGTGAACCAGTTTCATTGAAAAACCTATGTTTTCATACAAGAAACCTGTTTTAATCCACCTAGCGGTGCAATTGTGCCTTTCTCATTTCTCTAAACTATAGCACGGAGGCTTTTTATGTTCAACATAGTTGTGGAAATGTCCATTACATTCTTAGTACACTTTGCATTTATACACAATGGCTTGCCAGCCACGAACTTGCTACGTGTCGACGGTGAAACACTTGAAACAAAAAATATCGTACTTCATTAGCCTAATCAGTATTAGATCAATGTTATCTGCTTGCTAACTCATTTTGTCATGCGGGGGTGGGTATATGAGGTGGGCGAAAGTTCCATGAACGAACGACTCCCCAGCTTAAATTGGTTTGCTTTGTGATATAGTGATGGTTTAAAAATGATGGGGTTGATGGGGAGGGGTATGAGGGCCGAGGGGTGATTTAAGGAGATTTTTAAGAGAGGGGAGTGAACGGTAGAGGGGGGGGGTGTAACCCCTCTCCTTAAACCATCAACTACGCCCCTGTTAAAATCCAGAAACCTTTTGAGAGTCAAAAAAAAATTATTAGAGCCGGGATTAGGTTGACGTTTTTCAGAGTGATTGCATAACCTTTCTATATGAGAAAGGCAAACATGTGCCAAAATCCAAAAAAAGTGAATAGATGTCAAATTTTTTTCGAGTTTGCATCAAAGCTCGACGTTTCATGCACCTTGAAGACATTTAGCATCAAAAATAAAAATTCTATTTTTAATTTTTCTGTGTGGGCGCACTCTGAAACCCGTAATTCCGGAACCAGAATTCCGATCGATCCAAAATTCAATAGCAGCCGATGGGAAGGTTGCACCTTTCATTTGAGACTAAGTTTGGGCAAATCGGTCCAGCCATCTCTGAGAAAAATGAGTGCCATTATTTGACACATACGCACATACATACACACACACATGCACACACACATATACACACACATACATACACACATATACACACATACAGACTTTTTCCGATCTCGACGAACTGAGTCGAATGGGATATGACACTCGGCCCTCCGGGCCGGGATTAGATTGACGTTTTTTCAGAGTGATTGCATAACCTTTCTATATGAGAAAGGCAAAAATGTGCCAAAATCCAAAAAAGTGAATAGTCGTCAAATTTTTTTTCGAGTTTGCATCAAAGCTCGACGTTTCATGCACCGTGAAGACATTTAGCATCAAAAATAAAAATTCTATTTTTAATTTTTCCTATAGATTAGATAAGAAATTTCTGTGTGGCCACACTCTTAAACCCGTATTTCCGGAACCAGAACTCCGATCGATCCAAAATTCAATAGCAGCCGATGGGAAGGTTGCACCTTTCATTTGAGACTAAGTTTGGGCAAATCGGTCCAGCCATCTCTGAGAAAAATGAGTCACATTATTTGACATATACGCACATACATACACACACACACACACATACATACACACACACATACAGACTTTTTCCGATCTCGACGAACTGAGTCGAATGGGATATGACACTCGGCCCTCCGGGCCAGGATTGGGTTGACGTTTTTCAGAGTGATTGCATAACCTTTCTATATGAGAAAGGCAAAAAACTTAAAAATAAAAAGTTGTTCTGGAGCCCCCAACAGATTATTTTAATTTTACTTTCAAATGAAAGGAAAAAACCTTTTCTATCACATGTTGAAGTTTTAGCGATGCCGATTTTTTTCGAATAAAATTTTTCTACCAAACATACCGTGCACTAAACACAAAATCGTATTTTTCCAAGTTTTCATCGAATTTTCAACTTTGAGCTTCAATTGCCTTTAACTACTACTACGAGCTACGATTATTCAAACAATGTGTGTGTATGAAAGGTGTGAGCGTTGGGAAGAAATACTAGTGCGGATGACAACATACAATCATGATTAGTATGCAAAATTCCCAAGTGGGAAAATTTTGGACAAGACCAATTTCTTTGTGCATGAGGGCACATGCCTTACATGAAGTATGGTTTTTTTTTTTGTTTTAGTGTTTCGGATTCTCCTCGTCAGTAACTAGCACCATCTGGGTGTCCAGTTAGACTATGTATCTGAACTAGTACCCAAATTAGCACTAGTTAGACACTAAATTCCAAAAAGTCACACGTCTTGCGTGAACACTAAACCATTGGCTTATACCGAGTGATGTCTCGATAGTAAGCACAGAGGTTCTGTTTGCCGACGAGGAATATGAACCGAAACTGTCTTTTGGTATAAGTACCAAACGCCTAGAATTATGCAAAATTCCCAAGTGGGAAAATTTTGGACAAGACCAATTTCTTTGTGCATGAGGGCACATGCCTTACATGAAGTATGGTTTTTTTGTTTTAGTGTTTCGGATTATCCTCGTCAGTAACTAGCACCATCTGGGTGTCCAGTTAGACTATGTATCTGAACTAGTACCCAAATTAGCACTAGTTAGACACTAAATTCCAAAAAGTCACACGTCTTGCGTGAACACTAAACCACTGGCTTATACCGAGTGATGTCTCGATAGTAAGCACAGAGGTTCTGTTTGCCGACGAGGAACATGAACCGAAACTGTCTTTTGGTATAAGTACCAAACGCCTGGAATTATGCAAAATTCCCAAGTGGGAAAATTTTGGACAAGACCAATTTCTTTGTGCATGAGGGCACATGCCTTACATGAAGTATGGTTTTTTTGTTTTAGTGTTTCGGATTCTCCTCGTCAGTAACTAGCACCATCTGAGTGTCCAGTTAGACTATGTATCTGAACTAGTACCCAAATTAGCACTAGTTACACTAAATTCCAAAAAGTCACACGTCTTGCGTGAACACTAAACCACTGGCTTATACCGAGTGATGTCTCGATAGTAAGCACAGAGGTTCTGTTTGCCGACCAGGAATATGAACCGAAACTGTCTTTTGGTATAAGTACCAAACGCCTGGAATTATGCAAAATTCCCAAGTGGGAAAATTTTGGACAAGACCAATTTCTTTGTGCATGAGGGCACATGCCTTACATGAAGTATGGTTTTTTTGTTTTAGTGTTTCGGATTATCCTCGTCAGTAACTAGCACCATCTGGGTGTCCAGTTAGACTATGTATCTGAACTAGTACCCAAATTAGCATTAGTTAGACACTAAATTCCAAAAAGTCACACGTCTTGCGTGAACACTAAACCACTGGCTTATACCGAGTGATGTCTCGATAGTAAGCACAGAGGTTCTGTTTGCCGACGAGGAATATGCACCGAAACTGTCTTTTGGTATAAGTACCAAACGCCTGGAATTATGCAAAATTCCCAAGTGGGAAAATTTTGGACAAGACCAATTTCTTTGTGCATGAGGGCACATGCCTTACATGAAGTATGGTTTTTTTGTTTTAGTGTTTCGGATTATCCTCGGCAGTAACTAGCACCATCTGGGTGTCCAGTTAGACTATGTATCTGAACTAGTACCCAAATTAGCACTAGTTAGACACTAAATTCCAAAAAGTCACACGTCTTGCGTGAACACTAAACCACTGGCTTATACCGAGTGATGTCTCGATAGTAAGCACAGAGGTTCTGTTTGCCGACGAGGAATATGCACCGAAACTGTCTTTTGGTATAAGTACCAAACGCCTGGAATTATGCAAAATTCCCAAGTGGGAAAATTTTGGACAAGACCAATTTCTTTGTGCATGAGGGCACATGCCTTACATGAAGTATGGTTTTTTTGTTTTAGTGTTTCGGATTCTCCTCGTCAGTAACTAGCACCATCTGGGTGTCCAGTTAGACTATGTATCTGAACTAGTACCCAAATTAGCACTAGTTAGACACTAAATTCCAAAAAGTCACACGTCTTGCGTGAACACTAAACCACTGGCTTATATCGAGTGATGTCTCGATAGTAAGCACAGAGGTTCTGTTTGCCGACGAGGAATATGAACCGAAACTGTCTTTTGGTATAAGTACCAAACGCCTGGAATTATGCAAAATTCCCAAGTGGGAAAATTTTGGACAAGACCAATTTCTTTGTGCATGAGGGCACATGCCTTACATGAAGTATGGTTTTTTTGTTTTAGTGTTTCGGATTCTCCTCGTCAGTAACTAGCACCATCTGGGTGTCCAGTTAGACTATGTATCTGAACTAGTACCCAAATTAGCACTAGTTAGACACTAAATTCCAAAAAGTCACACGTCTTGCGTGAACACTAAACCACTGGCTTATACCGAGTGATGTCTCGATAGTGAGCACAGAGGTTCTGTTTGCCGACGAGGAATATGCACCGAAACTGTCTTTTGGTATAAGTACCAAACGCCTGGAATTATGCAATATTCCCAAGTGGGAAAATTTTGGACAAGACCAATTTCTTTGTGCATGAGGGCACATGCCTTACATGAAGTATGGTTTTTTTGTTTTAGTGTTTCGGATTCTCCTCGTCAGTAACTAGCACCATCTGGGTGTCCAGTTAGACTATGTATCTGAACTAGTACCCAAATTAGCACTAGTTAGACACTAAATTCCAAAAAGTCACACGTCTTGCGTGAACACTAAACCACTGGCTTATACCGAGTGATGTCTCGATAGTCAGCACAGAGGTTCGGTTTGCCGACGAGGAATATGAACCGAAACTGTCTTTTGGTATAAGTACCAAACGCCTGGAATTATGCAAAATTCCCAAGTGGGAAAATTTTGGACAAGACCAATTTCTTTGTGCATGAGGGCACATGCCTTACATGAAGTATGGTTTTTTTGTTTTAGTGTTTCGGATTCTCCTCGTCAGTAACTAGCACCATCTGGGTGTCCAGTTAGACTATGTATCTGAACTAGTACCCAAATTAGCACTAGTTAGACACTAAATTCCAAAAAGTCACACGTCTTGCGTGAACACTAAACCACTGGCTTATACCGAGTGATGTCTCGATAGTAAGCACAGAGGTTCTGTTTGCCGACGAGGAATATGAACCGAAACTGTCTTTTGGTATAAGTACCAAACGCCTGGAATTATGCAAAATTCCCAAGTGGGAAAATTTTGGACAAGACCAATTTCTTTGTGCATGAGGGCACATGCCTTACATGAAGTATGGTTTTTTTGTTTTAGTGTTTCGGATTCTCCTCGTCAGTAACTAGCACCATCTGGGTGTCCAGTTAGACTATGTATCTGAACTAGTACCCAAATTAGCACTAGTTATAGTAAACTAGTGCTAATTTGGGTACTAGTTCAGATAGATAGTCTAACTGGACACCCAGATGGTGCTAGTTACTGACGAGAAGAATCCGAAACACTAAAACAAAAAAACCATACTTCATGTAAGGCATGTGCCCTCATGCACAAAGAAATTGGTCTTGTCCAAAATTTTCCCACTTGGGAATTTTGCATAATTCCAGGCGTTTGGTACTTATACCAAAAGACAGTTTCGGTTCATATTCCTCGTCGGCAAACAGAACCTCTGTGCTTACTATCGAGACATCACTCGGTATAAGCCAGTGGTTTAGTGTTCACGCAAGACGTGTGACTTTTCGGAATTTAGTGTCTAACTAGTGCTAATTTGGGTACTAGTTCAGATACATAGTCTAACTGGACACCCAGATGGTGCTAGTTACTGACGAGGAGAATCCGAAACACTAAAACAAAAAAAAACATACTTCATGTAAGGCATGTGCCCTCATGCATAAAGAAATTGGTCTTGTCCAAAATTTTCCCACTTGGGAATTTTGCATAATTCCAGGCGTTTGGTACTTATACCAAAAGACAGTTTCGGTTCATATTCCTCGTCGGCAAACAGAACCTCTGTGCTTACTATCGAGACATCACTCGGTATAAGCCAGTGGTTTAGACGTGTGACTTTTTGGAATTTAGTGTCTAACTAGTGCTAATTTGGGTACTAGTTCAGATACATAGTCTAACTGGACACCCAGATGGTGCTAGTTACTGACGAGGAGAATCCGAAACACTAAAACAAAAAAACCATACTTCATGTAAGGCATGTGCCCTCATGCACAAAGAAATTGGTCTTGTCCAAAATTTTCCCACTTGGGAATTTTGCATAATTCCAGGCGTTTGGTACTTATACCAAAAGACAGTTTCGGTTCATATTCCTCGTCGGCAAACAGAACCTCTGTGCTTACTATCGAGACATCACTCGGTATAAGCCAGTGGTTTAGTGTTCACGCAAGACGTGTGACTTTTCGGAATTTAGTGTCTAACTAGTGCTAATTTGGGTACTAGTTCAGATACATAGTCTAACTGGACACCCAGATGGTGCTAGTTACTGACGAGGAGAATCCGAAACACTAAAACAAAAAAAAACATACTTCATGTAAGGCATGTGCCCTCATGCACAAAGAAATTGGTCTTGTCCAAAATTTTCCCACTTGGAAATTTTGCATAATTCCAGGCGTTTGGTACTTATACCAAAAGACAGTTTCGGTTCATATTCCTCGTCGGCAAACAGAACCTCTGTGCTTACTATCGAAACATCACTCGGTATAAGCCAGTGGTTTAGTGTTCACGCAAGACGTGTGACTTTTTGGAATTTAGTGTCTAACTAGTGCTAATTTGGGTACTAGTTCAGATACATAGTCTAACTGGACACCCAGATGGTGCTAGTTACTGACGAGGAGAATCCGAAACACTAAAACAAAAAAACCATACTTCATGTAAGGCATGTGCCCTCATGCACAAAGAAATTGGTCTTGTCCAAAATTTTTCCACTTGGGAATTTTGCATAATTCCAGGCGTTTGGTACTTATCCCAAAAGACAGTTTCGGTTCATATTCCTCGTCGGCAAACAGAACCTCTGTGCTGACTATCGAGACATCACTCGGTATAAGCCAGTGGTTTAGTGTTCACGCAAGACGTGTGACTTTTTGGAATTTAGTGTCTAACTAGTGCTAATTTGGGTACTAGTTCAGATACATAGTCTAACTGGACACCCAGATGGTGCTAGTTACTGACGAGGAGAATCCGAAACACTAAAACAAAAAAAAACCATCTTCATGTAAGGCATGTGCCCTCATGCACAAAGAAATTAGTCTTGTCCAAAATTTTCCCACTTGGGAATTTTGCATAATTCCAGGCGTTTGGTACTTATACCAAAAGACAGTTTCGGTTCATATTCCTCGTCGGCAAACAGAACCTCTGTGCTTACTATCGAGACATCACTCGGTATAAGCCAGTGGTTTAGACGTGTGACTTTTTGGAATTTAGTGTCTAACTAGTGCTAATTTGGGTACTAGTTCAGATACATAGTCTAACTGGACACCCAGATGGTGCTAGTTACTGACGAGGAGAATCCGAAACACTAAAACAAAAAAACCATACTTCATGTAAGGCATGTGCCCTCATGCACAAAGAAATTGGTCTTGTCCAAAATTTTCCCACTTGGGAATTTTGCATAATTCCAGGCGTTTGGTACTTATACCAAAAGACAGTTTCGGTTCATATTCCTCGTCGGCAAACAGAACCTCTGTGCTTACTATCGAGACATCACTCGGTATAAGCCAGTGGTTTAGACGTGTGACTTTTTGGAATTTAGTGTCTAACTAGTGCTAATTTGGGTACTAGTTCAGATACATAGTCTAACTGGACACCCAGATGGTGCTAGTTACTGACGAGGAGAATCCGAAACACTAAAACAAAAAAAACCATCTTCATGTAAGGCATGTGCCCTCATGCACAAAGAAATTAGTCTTGTCCAAAATTTTCCCACTTGGGAATTTTGCATAATTCCAGGCGTTTGGTACTTATACCAAAAGACAGTTTCGGTTCATATTCCTCGTCGGCAAACAACCTCTGTGCTTACTATCGAGACATCACTCGGTATAAGCCAGTGGTTTAGTGTTCACGCAAGACGTGTGACTTTTTGGAATTTAGTGTCTAACTAGTGCTAATTTGGGTACTAGTTCAGATACATAGTCTAACTGGACACCCAGATGGTGCTAGTCACTGACGAGGAGAATCCGAAACACTAAAACAAAAAAACCATACTTCATGTAAGGCATGTGCCCTCATGCACAAAGAAATTGGTCTTGTCCAAAATTTTCCCACTTGGGAATTTTGCATAATTCCAGGCGTTTGGTACTTATACCAAAAGACAGTTTCGGTTCATATTCCTCGTCGGCAAACAGAACCTCTGTGCTTACTATCGAGACATCACTCGGTATAAGCCAGTGGTTTAGTGTTCACGAAAGACGTGTGACTTTTTGGAATTTAGTGTCTAACTAGTGCTAATTTGGGTACTAGTTCAGATACATAGCCAGTGGTTTAGTGTTCACGCAAGACGTGTGACTTTTTGGAATTTAGTGTCTAACTAGTGCTAATTTGGGTACTAGTTCAGATACATAGTCTAACTGGACACCCAGATGGTGCTAGTTACTGACGAGGAGAATCCGAAACACTAAAACAAAAAAAAACATACTTCATGTAAGGCATGTGCCCTCATGCACAAAGAAATTGGTCTTGTCCAAAATTTTCCCACTTGGGAATTTTGCATAATTCCAGGCGTTTGGTACTTATACCAAAAGACAGTTTCGGTTCATATTCCTCGTCGGCAAACAGAACCTCTGTGCTTACTATCGAGACATCACTCGGTATAAGCCAGTGGTTTAGTGTTCACGCAAGACGTGTGACTTTTTGGAATTTAGTGTCTAACTAGTGCTAATTTGGGTACTAGTTCAGATACATAGTCTAACTGGACACCCAGATGGTGCTAGTTACTGACGAGGAGAATCCGAAACACTAAAACAAAAAAACCATACTTCATGTAAGGCATGTGCCCTCATGCACAAAGAAATTGGTCTTGTCCAAAATTTTCCCACTTGGGAATTTTGCATAATTCCAGGCGTTTGGTACTTATACCAAAAGACAGTTTCGGTTCATATTCCTCGTCGGCAAACAGAACCTCTGTGCTGACTATCGAGACATCACTCGGTATAAGCCAGTGGTTTAGTGTTCACGCAAGACGTGTGACTTTTTGGAATTTAGTGTCTAACTAGTGCTAATTTGGGTACTAGTTCAGATACATAGTCTAACTGGACACCCAGATGGTGCTAGTTACTGACGAGGAGAATCCGAAACACTAAAACAAAAAAAAACCATCTTCATGTAAGGCATGTGCCCTCATGCACAAAGAAATTAGTCTTGTCCAAAATTTTCCCACTTGGGAATTTTGCATAATTCCAGGCGTTTGGTACTTATACCAAAAGACAGTTTCGGTTCATATTCCTCGTCGGCAAACAGAACCTCTGTGCTTACTATCGAGACATCACTCGGTATAAGCCAGTGGTTTAGACGTGTGACTTTTTGGAATTTAGTGTCTAACTAGTGCTAATTTGGGTACTAGTTCAGATACATAGTCTAACTGGACACCCAGATGGTGCTAGTTACTGACGAGGAGAATCCGAAACACTAAAACAAAAAAACCATACTTCATGTAAGGCATGTGCCCTCATGCACAAAGAAATTGGTCTTGTCCAAAATTTTCCCACTTGGGAATTTTGCATAATTCCAGGCGTTTGGTACTTATACCAAAAGACAGTTTCGGTTCATATTCCTCGTCGGCAAACAGAACCTCTGTGCTTACTATCGAGACATCACTCGGTATAAGCCAGTGGTTTAGACGTGTGACTTTTTGGAATTTAGTGTCTAACTAGTGCTAATTTGGGTACTAGTTCAGATACATAGTCTAACTGGACACCCAGATGGTGCTAGTTACTGACGAGGAGAATCCGAAACACTAAAACAAAAAAAAACCATCTTCATGTAAGGCATGTGCCCTCATGCACAAAGAAATTAGTCTTGTCCAAAATTTTCCCACTTGGGAATTTTGCATAATTCCAGGCGTTTGGTACTTATACCAAAAGACAGTTTCGGTTCATATTCCTCGTCGGCAAACAACCTCTGTGCTTACTATCGAGACATCACTCGGTATAAGCCAGTGGTTTAGTGTTCACGCAAGACGTGTGACTTTTTGGAATTTAGTGTCTAACTAGTGCTAATTTGGGTACTAGTTCAGATACATAGTCTAACTGGACACCCAGATGGTGCTAGTTACTGACGAGGAGAATCCGAAACACTAAAACAAAAAAACCATACTTCATGTAAGGCATGTGCCCTCATGCACAAAGAAATTGGTCTTGTCCAAAATTTTCCCACTTGGGAATTTTGCATAATTCCAGGCGTTTGGTACTTATACCAAAAGACAGTTTCGGTTCATATTCCTCGTCGGCAAACAACCTCTGTGCTTACTATCGAGACATCACTCGGTATAAGCCAGTGGTTTAGTGTTCACGCAAGACGTGTGACTTTTTGGAATTTAGTGTCTAACTAGTGCTAATTTGGGTACTAGTTCAGATACATAGTCTAACTGGACACCCAGATGGTGCTAGTCACTGACGAGGAGAATCCGAAACACTAAAACAAAAAAACCATACTTCATGTAAGGCATGTGCCCTCATGCACAAAGAAATTGGTCTTGTCCAAAATTTTCCCACTTGGGAATTTTGCATAATTCCAGGCGTTTGGTACTTATACCAAAAGACAGTTTCGGTTCATATTCCTCGTCGGCAAACAGAACCTCTGTGCTTACTATCGAGACATCACTCGGTATAAGCCAGTGGTTTAGTGTTCACGAAAGACGTGTGACTTTTTGGAATTTAGTGTCTAACTAGTGCTAATTTGGGTACTAGTTCAGATACATAGCCAGTGGTTTAGTGTTCACGCAAGACGTGTGACTTTTTGGAATTTAGTGTCTAACTAGTGCTAATTTGGGTACCAGTTCAGATACATAGTCTAACTGGACACCCAGATGGTGCTAGTTACTGACGAGGAGAATCCGAAACACTAAAACAAAAAAAACCATACTTCATGTAAGGCATGTGCCCTCATGCACAAAGAAATTGGTCTTGTCCAAAATTTTCCCACTTGGGAATTTTGCATAATTCCAGGCGTTTGGTACTTATACCAAAAGACAGTTTCGGTTCATATTCCTCGTCGGCAAACAGAACCTCTGTGCTTACTATCGAGACATCACTCGGTATAAGCCAGTGGTTTAGTGTTCACGCAAGACGGGTGACTTTTTGGAATTTAGTGTCTAACTAGTGCTAATTTGGGTACTAGTTCAGATACATAGTCTAACTGGACACCCAGATGGTGCTAGTTACTGACGAGGAGAATCCGAAACACTAAAACAAAAAAACCATACTTCATGTAAGGCATGTGCCCTCATGCACAAAGAAATTGGTCTTGTCCAAAATTTTCCCACTTGGGAATTTTGCATAATTCCAGGCGTTTGGTACTTATACCAAAAGACAGTTTCGGTTCATATTCCTCGTCGGCAAACAGAACCTCTGTGCTTACTATCGAGACATCACTCGGTATAAGCCAGTGGTTTAGTGTTCACGCAAGACGTGTGACTTTTCGGAATTTAGTGTCTAACTAGTGCTAATTTGGGTACTAGTTCAGATACATAGTCTAACTGGACACCCAGATGGTGCTAGTTACTGACGAGGAGAATCCGAAACACTAAAACAAAAAAAAACATACTTCATGTAAGGCATGTGCCCTCATGCACAAAGAAATTGGTCTTGTCCAAAATTTTCCCACATGGGAATTTTGCATAATTCCAGGCGTTTGGTACTTATACCAAAAGACAGTTTCGGTTCATATTCCTCGTCGGCAAACAGAACCTCTGTGCTTACTATCGAGACATCACTCGGTATAAGCCAGTGGTTTAGTGTTCACGCAAGACGTGTGACTTTTTGGAATTTAGTGTCTAACTAGTGCTAATTTGGGTACTAGTTCAGATACATAGTCTAACTGGACACCCAGATGGTGCTAGTTACTGACGAGGAGAATCCGAAACACTAAAACAAAAAAACCATACTTCATGTAAGGCATGTGCCCTCATGCACAAAGAAATTGGTCTTGTCCAAAATTTTCCCACTTGGGAATTTTGCATAATTCCAGGCGTTTGGTACTTATCCCAAAAGACAGTTTCGGTTCATATTCCTCGTCGGCAAACAGAACCTCTGTGCTGACTATCGAGACATCACTCGGTATAAGCCAGTGGTTTAGTGTTCACGCAAGACGTGTGACTTTTTGGAATTTAGTGTCTAACTAGTGCTAATTTGGGTACTAGTTCAGATACATAGTCTAACTGGACACCCAGATGGTGCTAGTTACTGACGAGGAGAATCCGAAACACTAAAACAAAAAAAAACCATCTTCATGTAAGGCATGTGCCCTCATGCACAAAGAAATTAGTCTTGTCCAAAATTTTCCCACTTGGGAATTTTGCATAATTCCAGGCGTTTGGTACTTATACCAAAAGACAGTTTCGGTTCATATTCCTCGTCGGCAAACAGAACCTCTGTGCTTACTATCGAGACATCACTCGGTATAAGCCAGTGGTTTAGACGTGTGACTTTTTGGAATTTAGTGTCTAACTAGTGCTAATTTGGGTACTAGTTCAGATACATAGTCTAACTGGACACCCAGATGGTGCTAGTTACTGACGAGGAGAATCCGAAACACTAAAATAAAAAAACCATACTTCATGTAAGACATGTGCCCTCATGCACAAAGAAATTGGTCTTGTCCAAAATTTTCCCACTTGGGAATTTTGCATAATTCCAGGCGTTTGGTACTTATACCAAAAGACAGTTTCGGTTCATATTCCTCGTCGGCAAACAGAACCTCTGTGCTTACTATCGAGACATCACTCGGTATAAGCCAGTGGTTTAGTGTTCACGAAAGACGTGTGACTTTTTGGAATTTAGTGTCTAACTAGTGCTAATTTGGGTACTAGTTCAGATACATAGCCAGTGGTTTAGTGTTCACGCAAGACGTGTGACTTTTTGGAATTTAGTGTCTAACTAGTGCTAATTTGGGTACTAGTTCAGATACATAGTCTAACTGGACACCCAGATGGTGCTAGTTACTGACGAGGAGAATCCGAAACACTAAAACAAAAAAAAACATACTTCATGTAAGGCATGTGCCCTCATGCACAAAGAAATTGGTCTTGTCCAAAATTTTCCCACTTGGGAATTTTGCATAATTCCAGGCGTTTGGTACTTATACCAAAAGACAGTTTCGGTTCATATTCCTCGTCGGCAAACAGAACCTCTGTGCTTACTATCGAGACATCACTCGGTATAAGCCAGTGGTTTAGTGTTCACGCAAGACGTGTGACTTTTTGGAATTTAGTGTCTAACTAGTGCTAATTTGGGTACTAGTTCAGATACATAGTCTAACTGGACACCCAGATGGTGCTAGTTACTGACGAGGAGAATCCGAAACACTAAAACAAAAAAACCATACTTCATGTAAGGCATGTGCCCTCATGCACAAAGAAATTGGTCTTGTCCAAAATTTTCCCACTTGGGAATTTTGCATAATTCCAGGCGTTTGGTACTTATACCAAAAGACAGTTTCGGTTCATATTCCTCGTCGGCAAACAGAACCTCTGTGCTGACTATCGAGACATCACTCGGTATAAGCCAGTGGTTTAGTGTTCACGCAAGACGTGTGACTTTTTGGAATTTAGTGTCTAACTAGTGCTAATTTGGGTACTAGTTCAGATACATAGTCTAACTGGACACCCAGATGGTGCTAGTTACTGACGAGGAGAATCCGAAACACTAAAACAAAAAAAAACCATCTTCATGTAAGGCATGTGCCCTCATGCACAAAGAAATTAGTCTTGTCCAAAATTTTCCCACTTGGGAATTTTGCATAATTCCAGGCGTTTGGTACTTATACCAAAAGACAGTTTCGGTTCATATTCCTCGTCGGCAAACAGAACCTCTGTGCTTACTATCGAGACATCACTCGGTATAAGCCAGTGGTTTAGACGTGTGACTTTTTGGAATTTAGTGTCTAACTAGTGCTAATTTGGGTACTAGTTCAGATACATAGTCTAACTGGACACCCAGATGGTGCTAGTTACTGACGAGGAGAATCCGAAACACTAAAACAAAAAAACCATACTTCATGTAAGGCATGTGCCCTCATGCACAAAGAAATTGGTCTTGTCCAAAATTTTCCCACTTGGGAATTTTGCATAATTCCAGGCGTTTGGTACTTATACCAAAAGACAGTTTCGGTTCATATTCCTCGTCGGCAAACAGAACCTCTGTGCTTACTATCGAGACATCACTCGGTATAAGCCAGTGGTTTAGACGTGTGACTTTTTGGAATTTAGTGTCTAACTAGTGCTAATTTGGGTACTAGTTCAGATACATAGTCTAACTGGACACCCAGATGGTGCTAGTTACTGACGAGGAGAATCCGAAACACTAAAACAAAAAAAAACCATCTTCATGTAAGGCATGTGCCCTCATGCACAAAGAAATTAGTCTTGTCCAAAATTTTCCCACTTGGGAATTTTGCATAATTCCAGGCGTTTGGTACTTATACCAAAAGACAGTTTCGGTTCATATTCCTCGTCGGCAAACAACCTCTGTGCTTACTATCGAGACATCACTCGGTATAAGCCAGTGGTTTAGTGTTCACGCAAGACGTGTGACTTTTTGGAATTTAGTGTCTAACTAGTGCTAATTTGGGTACTAGTTCAGATACATAGTCTAACTGGACACCCAGATGGTGCTAGTCACTGACGAGGAGAATCCGAAACACTAAAACAAAAAAACCATACTTCATGTAAGGCATGTGCCCTCATGCACAAAGAAATTGGTCTTGTCCAAAATTTTCCCACTTGGGAATTTTGCATAATTCCAGGCGTTTGGTACTTATACCAAAAGACAGTTTCGGTTCATATTCCTCGTCGGCAAACAGAACCTCTGTGCTTACTATCGAGACATCACTCGGTATAAGCCAGTGGTTTAGTGTTCACGAAAGACGTGTGACTTTTTGGAATTTAGTGTCTAACTAGTGCTAATTTGGGTACTAGTTCAGATACATAGCCAGTGGTTTAGTGTTCACGCAAGACGTGTGACTTTTTGGAATTTAGTGTCTAACTAGTGCTAATTTGGGTACCAGTTCAGATACATAGTCTAACTGGACACCCAGATGGTGCTAGTTACTGACGAGGAGAATCCGAAACACTAAAACAAAAAAAACCATACTTCATGTAAGGCATGTGCCCTCATGCACAAAGAAATTGGTCTTGTCCAAAATTTTCCCACTTGGGAATTTTGCATAATTCCAGGCGTTTGGTACTTATACCAAAAGACAGTTTCGGTTCATAT
This sequence comes from Topomyia yanbarensis, assembly GCF_030247195.1. NCBI lineage: Eukaryota > Metazoa > Arthropoda > Insecta > Diptera > Culicidae > Topomyia > Topomyia yanbarensis. The sequence goes on along the minus strand of NC_080672.1, from coordinate 202,334,270 downwards.
TCCTCGTCGGCAAACAGAACCTCTGTGCTTACTATCGAGACATCACTCGGTATAAGCCAGTGGTTTAGTGTTCACGCAAGACGTGTGACTTTTTGGAATTTAGTGTCTAACTAGTGCTAATTTGGGTACTAGTTCAGATACATAGTCTAACTGGACACCCAGATGGTGCTAGTTACTGACGAGGAGAATCCGAAACACTAAAACAAAAAAACCATACTTCATGTAAGGCATGTGCCCTCATGCACAAAGAAATTGGTCTTGTCCAAAATTTTCCCACTTGGGAATTTTGCATAATTCCAGGCGTTTGGTACTTATACCAAAAGACAGTTTCGGTTCATATTCCTCGTCGGCAAACAGAACCTCTGTGCTTACTATCGAGACATCACTCGGTATAAGCCAGTGGTTTAGTGTTCACGCAAGACGTGTGACTTTTCGGAATTTAGTGTCTAACTAGTGCTAATTTGGGTACTAGTTCAGATACATAGTCTAACTGGACACCCAGATGGTGCTAGTTACTGACGAGGAGAATCCGAAACACTAAAACAAAAAAAAACATACTTCATGTAAGGCATGTGCCCTCATGCACAAAGAAATTGGTCTTGTCCAAAATTTTCCCACATGGGAATTTTGCATAATTCCAGGCGTTTGGTACTTATACCAAAAGACAGTTTCGGTTCATATTCCTCGTCGGCAAACAGAACCTCTGTGCTTACTATCGAGACATCACTCGGTATAAGCCAGTGGTTTAGTGTTCACGCAAGACGTGTGACTTTTTGGAATTTAGTGTCTAACTAGTGCTAATTTGGGTACTAGTTCAGATACATAGTCTAACTGGACACCCAGATGGTGCTAGTTACTGACGAGGAGAATCCGAAACACTAAAACAAAAAAACCATACTTCATGTAAGGCATGTGCCCTCATGCACAAAGAAATTGGTCTTGTCCAAAATTTTCCCACTTGGGAATTTTGCATAATTCCAGGCGTTTGGTACTTATCCCAAAAGACAGTTTCGGTTCATATTCCTCGTCGGCAAACAGAACCTCTGTGCTGACTATCGAGACATCACTCGGTATAAGCCAGTGGTTTAGTGTTCACGCAAGACGTGTGACTTTTTGGAATTTAGTGTCTAACTAGTGCTAATTTGGGTACTAGTTCAGATACATAGTCTAACTGGACACCCAGATGGTGCTAGTTACTGACGAGGAGAATCCGAAACACTAAAACAAAAAAAAACCATCTTCATGTAAGGCATGTGCCCTCATGCACAAAGAAATTAGTCTTGTCCAAAATTTTCCCACTTGGGAATTTTGCATAATTCCAGGCGTTTGGTACTTATACCAAAAGACAGTTTCGGTTCATATTCCTCGTCGGCAAACAGAACCTCTGTGCTTACTATCGAGACATCACTCGGTATAAGCCAGTGGTTTAGACGTGTGACTTTTTGGAATTTAGTGTCTAACTAGTGCTAATTTGGGTACTAGTTCAGATACATAGTCTAACTGGACACCCAGATGGTGCTAGTTACTGACGAGGAGAATCCGAAACACTAAAATAAAAAAACCATACTCCATGTAAGACATGTGCCCTCATGCACAAAGAAATTGGTCTTGTCCAAAATTTTCCCACTTGGGAATTTTGCATAATTCCAGGCGTTTGGTACTTATACCAAAAGACAGTTTCGGTTCATATTCCTCGTCGGCAAACAGAACCTCTGTGCTTACTATCGAGACATCACTCGGTATAAGCCAGTGGTTTAGACGTGTGACTTTTTGGAATTTAGTGTCTAACTAGTGCTAATTTGGGTACTAGTTCAGATACATAGTCTAACTGGACACCCAGATGGTGCTAGTTACTGACGAGGAGAATCCGAAACACTAAAACAAAAAAAAACCATCTTCATGTAAGGCATGTGCCCTCATGCACAAAGAAATTAGTCTTGTCCAAAATTTTCCCACTTGGGAATTTTGCATAATTCCAGGCGTTTGGTACTTATACCAAAAGACAGTTTCGGTTCATATTCCTCGTCGGCAAACAGAACCTCTGTGCTTACTATCGAGACATCACTCGGTATAAGCCAGTGGTTTAGACGTGTGACTTTTTGGAATTTAGTGTCTAACTAGTGCTAATTTGGGTACTAGTTCAGATACATAGTCTAACTGGACACCCAGATGGTGCTAGTCACTGACGAGGAGAATCCGAAACACTAAAACAAAAAAACCATACTTCATGTAAGGCATGTGCCCTCATGCACAAAGAAATTGGTCTTGTCCAAAATTTTCCCACTTGGGAATTTTGCATAATTCCAGGCGTTTGGTACTTATACCAAAAGATAGTTTCGGTTCATATTCCTCGTCGGCAAACAGAACCTCTGTGCTTACTATCGAGACATCACTCGGTATAAGCCAGTGGTTTAGTGTTCACGCAAGACGTGTGACTTTTTGGAATTTAGTGTCTAACTAGTGCTAATTTGGGTACTAGTTCAGATACATAGTCTAACAGGACACCCAGATGGTGCTAGTTACTGACGAGGAGAATCCGAAACACTAAAACAAAAAAACCATACTTCATGTAAGGCATGTGCCCTCATGCACAAAGAAATTGGTCTTGTCCAAAATTTTCCCACTTGGGAATTTTGCATAATTCCAGGCGTTTGGTACTTATACCAAAAGACAGTTTCGGTTCATATTCCTCGTCGGCAAACAGAACCTCTGTGCTGACTATCGAGACATCACTCGGTATAAGCCAGTGGTTTAGTGTTCACGCAAGACGTGTGACTTTTTGGAATTTAGTGTCTAACTAGTGCTAATTTGGGTACTAGTTCAGATACATAGTCTAACTGGACACCCAGATGGTGCTAGTTACTGACGAGGAGAATCCGAAACACTAAAACAAAAAAAAACCATCTTCATGTAAGGCATGTGCCCTCATGCACAAAGAAATTAGTCTTGTCCAAAATTTTCCCACTTGGGAATTTTGCATAATTCCAGGCGTTTGGTACTTATACCAAAAGACAGTTTCGGTTCATATTCCTCGTCGGCAAACAGAACCTCTGTGCTTACTATCGAGACATCACTCGGTATAAGCCAGTGGTTTAGACGTGTGACTTTTTGGAATTTAGTGTCTAACTAGTGCTAATTTGGGTACTAGTTCAGATACATAGTCTAACTGGACACCCAGATGGTGCTAGTTACTGACGAGGAGAATCCGAAACACTAAAACAAAAAAACCATACTTCATGTAAGGCATGTGCCCTCATGCACAAAGAAATTGGTCTTGTCCAAAATTTTCCCACTTGGGAATTTTGCATAATTCCAGGCGTTTGGTACTTATACCAAAAGACAGTTTCGGTTCATATTCCTCGTCGGCAAACAGAACCTCTGTGCTTACTATCGAGACATCACTCGGTATAAGCCAGTGGTTTAGACGTGTGACTTTTTGGAATTTAGTGTCTAACTAGTGCTAATTTGGGTACTAGTTCAGATACATAGTCTAACTGGACACCCAGATGGTGCTAGTTACTGACGAGGAGAATCCGAAACACTAAAACAAAAAAAAACCATCTTCATGTAAGGCATGTGCCCTCATGCACAAAGAAATTAGTCTTGTCCAAAATTTTCCCACTTGGGAATTTTGCATAATTCCAGGCGTTTGGTACTTATACCAAAAGACAGTTTCGGTTCATATTCCTCGTCGGCAAACAACCTCTGTGCTTACTATCGAGACATCACTCGGTATAAGCCAGTGGTTTAGTGTTCACGCAAGACGTGTGACTTTTTGGAATTTAGTGTCTAACTAGTGCTAATTTGGGTACTAGTTCAGATACATAGTCTAACTGGACACCCAAATGGTGCTAGTCACTGACGAGGAGAATCCGAAACACTAAAACAAAAAAACCATACTTCATGTAAGGCATGTGCCCTCATGCACAAAGAAATTGGTCTTGTCCAAAATTTTCCCACTTGGGAATTTTGCATAATTCCAGGCGTTTGGTACTTATACCAAAAGACAGTTTCGGTTCATATTCCTCGTCGGCAAACAGAACCTCTGTGCTTACTATCGAGACATCACTCGGTATAAGCCAGTGGTTTAGTGTTCACGAAAGACGTGTGACTTTTTGGAATTTAGTGTCTAACTAGTGCTAATTTGGGTACTAGTTCAGATACATAGCCAGTGGTTTAGTGTTCACGCAAGACGTGTGACTTTTTGGAATTTAGTGTCTAACTAGTGCTAATTTGGGTACCAGTTCAGATACATAGTCTAACTGGACACCCAGATGGTGCTAGTTACTGACGAGGAGAATCCGAAACACTAAAACAAAAAAAACCATACTTCATGTAAGGCATGTGCCCTCATGCACAAAGAAATTGGTCTTGTCCAAAATTTTCCCACTTGGGAATTTTGCATAATTCCAGGCGTTTGGTACTTATACCAAAAGACAGTTTCGGTTCATATTCCTCGTCGGCAAACAGAACCTCTGTGCTTACTATCGAGACATCACTCGGTATAAGCCAGTGGTTTAGTGTTCACGCAAGACGTGTGACTTTTTGGAATTTAGTGTCTAACTAGTGCTAATTTGGGTACTAGTTCAGATACATAGTCTAACTGGACACCCAGATGGTGCTAGTTACTGACGAGGAGAATCCGAAACACTAAAACAAAAAAACCATACTTCATGTAAGGCATGTGCCCTCATGCACAAAGAAATTGGTCTTGTCCAAAATTTTCCCACATGGGAATTTTGCATAATTCCAGGCGTTTGGTACTTATACCAAAAGACAGTTTCGGTTCATATTCCTCGTCGGCAAACAGAACCTCTGTGCTTACTATCGAGACATCACTCGGTATAAGCCAGTGGTTTAGTGTTCACGCAAGACGTGTGACTTTTCGGAATTTAGTGTCTAACTAGTGCTAATTTGGGTACTAGTTCAGATACATAGTCTAACTGGACACCCAGATGGTGCTAGTTACTGACGAGGAGAATCCGAAACACTAAAACAAAAAAAAACATACTTCATGTAAGGCATGTGCCCTCATGCACAAAGAAATTGGTCTTGTCCAAAATTTTCCCACTTGGGAATTTTGCATAATTCCAGGCGTTTGGTACTTATACCAAAAGACAGTTTCGGTTCATATTCCTCGTCGGCAAACAGAACCTCTGTGCTTACTATCGAGACATCACTCGGTATAAGCCAGTGGTTTAGTGTTCACGCAAGACGTGTGACTTTTTGGAATTTAGTGTCTAACTAGTGCTAATTTGGGTACTAGTTCAGATACATAGTCTAACTGGACACCCAGATGGTGCTAGTTACTGACGAGGAGAATCCGAAACACTAAAACAAAAAAACCGTACTTCATGTAAGGCATGTGCCCTCATGCACAAAGAAATTGGTCTTGTCCAAAATTTTCCCACTTGGGAATTTTGCATAATTCCAGGCGTTTGGTACTTATCCCAAAAGACAGTTTCGGTTCATATTCCTCGTCGGCAAACCGAACCTCTGTGCTGACTATCGAGACATCACTCGGTATAAGCCAGTGGTTTAGTGTTCACGCAAGACGTGTGACTTTTTGGAATTTAGTGTCTAACTAGTGCTAATTTGGGTACTAGTTCAGATACATAGTCTAACTGGACACCCAGATGGTGCTAGTTACTGACGAGGAGAATCCGAAACACTAAAACAAAAAAAAACCATCTTCATGTAAGGCATGTGCCCTCATGCACAAAGAAATTAGTCTTGTCCAAAATTTTCCCACTTGGGAATTTTGCATAATTCCAGGCGTTTGGTACTTATACCAAAAGACAGTTTCGGTTCATATTCCTCGTCGGCAAACAGAACCTCTGTGCTTACTATCGAGACATCACTCGGTATAAGCCAGTGGTTTAGACGTGTGACTTTTTGGAATTTAGTGTCTAACTAGTGCTAATTTGGGTACTAGTTCAGATACATAGTCTAACTGGACACCCAGATGGTGCTAGTTACTGACGAGGAGAATCCGAAACACTAAAACAAAAAAACCATACTTCATGTAAGGCATGTGCCCTCATGCACAAAGAAATTGGTCTTGTCCAAAATTTTCCCACTTGGGAATTTTGCATAATTCCAGGCGTTTGGTACTTATACCAAAAGACAGTTTCGGTTCATATTCCTCGTCGGCAAACAGAACCTCTGTGCTGACTATCGAGACATCACTCGGTATAAGCCAGTGGTTTAGTGTTCACGCAAGACGTGTGACTTTTTGGAATTTAGTGTCTAACTAGTGCTAATTTGGGTACTAGTTCAGATACATAGTCTAACTGGACACCCAGATGGTGCTAGTTACTGACGAGGAGAATCCGAAACACTAAAACAAAAAAAAACCATCTTCATGTAAGGCATGTGCCTTCATGCACAAAGAAATTAGTCTTGTCCAAAATTTTCCCACTTGGGAATTTTGCATAATTCCAGGCGTTTGGTACTTATACCAAAAGACAGTTTCGGTTCATATTCCTCGTCGGCAAACAGAACCTCTGTGCTTACTATCGAGACATCACTCGGTATAAGCCAGTGGTTTAGTGTTCACGCAAGACGTGTGACTTTTTGGAATTTAGTGTCTAACTAGTGCTAATTTGGGTACTAGTTCAGATACATAGTCTAACTGGACACCCAGATGGTGCTAGTTACGGACGAGGAGAATCCGAAACACTAAAACAAAAAAAACCATACTTCATGTAAGGCATGTGCCCTCATGCACAAAGAAATTGGTCTTGTCCAAAGTTTTCCCACTTGAGAATTTTGCATAATTCCAGGCGTTTGGTACTTACACCAAAAGACAGTTTCGGTTCATATTCCTCGTCGGCAAACAGAACCTCTGTGCTTACTATCGAGACATCACTCGGTATAAGCCAGTGGTTTAGTGTTCACGCAAGACGTGTGACTTTTTGGAATTTAGTGTCTAACTAGTGCTAATTTGGGTACTAGTTCAGATACATAGTCTAACTGGACACCCAGATGGTGCTAGTTACTGACGAGGAGAATCCGAAACACTAAAACAAAAAAAAACCATACTTCATGTAAGGCATGTGCCCTCATGCACAAAGAAATTGGTCTTGTCCAAAGTTTTCCCACTTGGGAATTTTGCATAATTCCAGGCGTTTGGTACTTATACCAAAAGACAGTTTCGGTTCATATTCCTCGTCGGCAAACAGAACCTCTGTGCTTACTATCGAGACATCACTCGGTATAAGCCAGTGGTTTAGTGTTCACGTAAGACGTGTGACTTTTTGGAATTTAGTGTCTAACTAGTGCTAATTTGGGTACTAGTTCAGATACATAGTCTAACTGGACACCCAGATGGTGCTAGTTACTGACGAGGAGAATCCGAAACACTAAAACAAAAAAACCATACTTCATGTAAGGCATGTGCCCTCATGCACAAAGAAATTGGTCTTGTCCAAAATTTTCCCACTTGGGAATTTTGCATAATTCCAGGCGTTTGGTACTTATACCAAAAGACAGTTTCGGTTCATATTCCTCGTCGGCAAACAGAACCTCTGTGCTTACTATCGAGACATCACTCGGTATAAGCCAGTGGTTTAGTGTTCACGCAAGACGTGTGACTTTTTGGAATTTAGTGTCTAACTAGTGCTAATTTGGGTACTAGTTCAGATACATAGTCTAACTGGACACCCAGATGGTGCTAGTTACTGACGAGGAGAATCCGAAACACTAAAACAAAAAAAACCATACTTCATGTAAGGCATGTGCCCTCATGCACAAAGAAATTGGTCTTGTCCAAAATTTTCCCACATGGGAATTTTGCATAATTCCAGGCGTTTGGTACTTATACCAAAAGACAGTTTCGGTTCATATTCCTCGTCGGCAAACAGAACCTCTGTGCTTACTATCGAGACATCACTCGGTATAAGCCAGTGGTTTAGTGTTCACGCAAGACGTGTGACTTTTCGGAATTTAGTGTCTAACTAGTGCTAATTTGGGTACTAGTTCAGATACATAGTCTAACTGGACACCCAGATGGTGCTAGTTACTGACGAGGAGAATCCGAAACACTAAAACAAAAAAAAACATACTTCATGTAAGGCATGTGCCCTCATGCACAAAGAAATTGGTCTTGTCCAAAATTTTCCCACTTGGGAATTTTGCATAATTCCAGGCGTTTGGTACTTATACCAAAAGACAGTTTCGGTTCATATTCCTCGTCGGCAAACAGAACCTCTGTGCTTACTATCGAGACATCACTCGGTATAAGCCAGTGGTTTAGTGTTCACGCAAGACGTGTGACTTTTTGGAATTTAGTGTCTAACTAGTGCTAATTTGGGTACTAGTTCAGATACATAGTCTAACTGGACACCCAGATGGTGCTAGTTACTGACGAGGAGAATCCGAAACACTAAAACAAAAAAACCGTACTTCATGTAAGGCATGTGCCCTCATGCACAAAGAAATTGGTCTTGTCCAAAATTTTCCCACTTGGGAATTTTGCATAATTCCAGGCGTTTGGTACTTATCCCAAAAGACAGTTTCGGTTCATATTCCTCGTCGGCAAACCGAACCTCTGTGCTGACTATCGAGACATCACTCGGTATAAGCCAGTGGTTTAGTGTTCACGCAAGACGTGTGACTTTTTGGAATTTAGTGTCTAACTAGTGCTAATTTGGGTACTAGTTCAGATACATAGTCTAACTGGACACCCAGATGGTGCTAGTTACTGACGAGGAGAATCCGAAACACTAAAACAAAAAAAAACCATCTTCATGTAAGGCATGTGCCCTCATGCACAAAGAAATTAGTCTTGTCCAAAATTTTCCCACTTGGGAATTTTGCATAATTCCAGGCGTTTGGTACTTATACCAAAAGACAGTTTCGGTTCATATTCCTCGTCGGCAAACAGAACCTCTGTGCTTACTATCGAGACATCACTCGGTATAAGCCAGTGGTTTAGTGTTCACGTAAGACGTGTGACTTTTTGGAATTTAGTGTCTAACTAGTGCTAATTTGGGTACTAGTTCAGATACATAGTCTAACTGGACACCCAGATGGTGCTAGTTACTGACGAGGAGAATCCGAAACACTAAAACAAAAAAACCATACTTCATGTAAGGCATGTGCCCTCATGCACAAAGAAATTGGTCTTGTCCAAAATTTTCCCACTTGGGAATTTTGCATAATTCCAGGCGTTTGGTACTTATACCAAAAGACAGTTTCGGTTCATATTCCTCGTCGGCAAACAGAACCTCTGTGCTGACTATCGAGACATCACTCGGTATAAGCCAGTGGTTTAGTGTTCACGCAAGACGTGTGACTTTTTGGAATTTAGTGTCTAACTAGTGCTAATTTGGGTACTAGTTCAGATACATAGTCTAACTGGACACCCAGATGGTGCTAGTTACGGACGAGGAGAATCCGAAACACTAAAACAAAAAAAAACCATCTTCATGTAAGGCATGTGCCTTCATGCACAAAGAAATTAGTCTTGTCCAAAATTTTCCCACTTGGGAATTTTGCATAATTCCAGGCGTTTGGTACTTATACCAAAAGACAGTTTCGGTTCATATTCCTCGTCGGCAAACAGAACCTCTGTGCTTACTATCGAGACATCACTCGGTATAAGCCAGTGGTTTAGTGTTCACGCAAGACGTGTGACTTTTTGGAATTTAGTGTCTAACTAGTGCTAATTTGGGTACTAGTTCAGATACATAGTCTAACTGGACACCCAGATGGTGCTAGTTACGGACGAGGAGAATCCGAAACACTAAAACAAAAAAAACCATACTTCATGTAAGGCATGTGCCCTCATGCACAAAGAAATTGGTCTTGTCCAAAGTTTTCCCACTTGAGAATTTTGCATAATTCCAGGCGTTTGGTACTTACACCAAAAGACAGTTTCGGTTCATATTCCTCGTCGGCAAACAGAACCTCTGTGCTTACTATCGAGACATCACTCGGTATAAGCCAGTGGTTTAGTGTTCACGCAAGACGTGTGACTTTTTGGAATTTAGTGTCTAACTAGTGCTAATTTGGGTACTAGTTCAGATACATAGTCTAACTGGACACCCAGATGGTGCTAGTTACTGACGAGGAGAATCCGAAACACTAAAACAAAAAAAAACCATACTTCATGTAAGGCATGTGCCCTCATGCACAAAGAAATTGGTCTTGTCCAAAGTTCCCACTTGGGAATTTTGCATAATTCCAGGCGTTTGGTACTTATACCAAAAGACAGTTTCGGTTCATATTCCTCGTCGGCAAACAGAACCTCTGTGCTTCCTATCGAGACATCACTCGGTATAAGCCAGTGGTTTAGTGTTCACGCAAGACGTGTGACTTTTTGGAATTTAGTGTCTAACTAGTGCTAATTTGGGTACTAGTTCAGATACATAGTCTAACTGGACACCCAGATGGTGCTAGTTACTGACGAGGAGAATCCGAAACACTAAAACAAAAAAAAAACCATACTTCATGTAAGGCATGTGCCCTCATGCACAAAGAAATTGGTCTTGTCCAAAGTTTTCCCACTTGGGAATTTTGCATAATTCCAGGCGTTTGGTACTTATACCAAAAGACAGTTTCGGTTCATATTCCTCGTCGGCAAACAGAACCTCTGTGCTTACTATCGAGACATCACTCGGTATAAGCCAGTGGTTTAGACGTGTGACTTTTTGGAATTTAGTGTCTAACTAGTGCTAATTTGGGTACTAGTTCAGATACATAGTCTAACTGGACACCCAGATGGTGCTAGTTACTGACGAGGAGAATCCGAAACACTAAAAAAAACCATACTTCATGTAAGGCATGTGCCCTCATGCACAAAGAAATCGGTCTTGTCCAAAATTTTCCCACTTGGGAATTTTGCATAATTCCAGGCGTTTGGTACTTATACCAAAAGACAGTTTCGGTTCATATTCCTCGTCGGCAAACAGAACCTCTGTGCTTACTATCGAGACATCACTCGGTATAAGCCAGTGGTTTAGACGTGTGACTTTTTGGAATTTAGTGTCTAACTAGTGCTAATTTGGGAACTAGTTCAGATACATAGTCTAACTGGACACCCAGATGGTGCTAGTTACTGACGAGGAGAATCCGAAACACTAAAACAAAAAAACCATACTTCATGTAAGGCATGTGCCCTCATGCACAAAGAAATTGGTCTTGTCCAAAATTTTCCCACTTGGGAATTTTGCATAATTCCAGGCGTTTGGTACTTATACCAAAAGACAGTTTCGGTTCATATTCCTAGTCGGCAAACAGAACCTCTATGCTTACTATCGAGACATCACTCGGTATAAGCCAGTGGTTTAGTGTTCACGCAAGACGTGTGACTTTTTGGAATTTAGTGTCTAACTAGTGCTAATTTGGGTACTAGTTCAGATACATAGTCTAACTGGACACCCAGATGGTGCTAGTTACTGACGAGGAGAATCCGAAACACCAAAACAAAAAAACCATGATTAGTAGTTTTATTTAGATTTTTAAAGAGACCGCCTAGAGGCGATGTTGGGAACTAGAGGGTTGAAGTAAATCAAAATTTTAACTAGTGTTAAGTTAGTTTAATAATTATTATAAGGAACCGGTCTACATCTGATTGACGACTTGAAATAAATAAAATAAATAAATTAAAAAAATCAATTAGTTAATTTTACAATTTTTAGTATTTTAAATATTATATTTTTTAATTCCGAATTTTTAATTTTGATCATATTTAAATTTTCGAAAACTTTGATTTATATTTTTTAATTGATTAGTTTTCCTTTTTACAATATACAAATTGCATACGTCACAGTAATCGGTGAGAACTAAACTAGTGAAATGCTAAAAATATTTAAATTAAGGGAGGGGAGGTTAGGTTTACAGCTTGAAAAATACATTTTCGGGGATTTTTTTCGGAGCTTTGCGTGATGCGATTTGATCAAAACTTATAGTTTATCATTTCAATAACATTCTGTAATTTTTCTATGCAAAAATAACGACAAACGACTCGGTAACGAAAGTTTTGCCTTTCTCAATAGAAAGGTATTGCAATTGCTCTGAAAACCGACTTTTTAACGGAGGCCCGGAGGGCCGAGTGACATATACCATTCGATTCAGTTCGTCGAGTTCGGCAAATGTCTGTGTGTGTGTATGTATGTGTGTATGTATGTATGTGTGTGTGTATGTGTGTGTGTGTATGTGACCAAAAATGTCACTCATTTTTCTCAGAGATGGCTGAACCGATTTTGACAAACTTAGTCTCAAATGAAAGATGCAACGTTCCCATAGGCTGCTATTGAATTTCTAATGGATCCGACTTCCGGTTCCGGAATTACAGGGTGATAAGTACGAACACGCAGAAAATGTCGATTTTAATAAATTCTGCAATGAATGTATAAAGGTGAAAAATTTTCCAAAATATGTCCACTACTGCTTCGATTTGTAGTATTAGGTCACTAACATCCATTCAAAGTCTATTTGGCCACATTGGCCACCATCCTCGGTTCCGGAAGCCCCGGCGGAAGTATCTAAATTCAGAATAACAGTCACATCGGTTTCTCGGAGATGGCTAGACCGATTCGACTAAACTTGGCCTCAAATGAAAGGTATTGCGTCCCCGTAAATGGCTATTTAATTTCATCCCGATCCGACTTCCGGTTCCGGAGTTACAGGTTGTGGCGTGCGATCACATAGCAAATTGTGATTCAAACCGATACTCCGATGAAAGCAAAAAAGGTAAAAATTTCGCTAAAATGTCTCTCAAACAACTTAAATTTGCTGTTCTAGGTCACCGACGGCCAACCAAACTTTCGTTGACTACATTAACCACCATAGACGGTTCCGGAAGTGCCCGGGAAAAGCGGCCATCTTTCAAAATTTACGAACTCACATCAGTTTTCCGGAAATGGCTGGGCCAATTTTCACAAACTTAGTCCCAAATGATAGCTATAATATCCCCATAGATATCTATAAAATTTCGTACGGATCGCTTATATGGTTCCGGAAATATAGACTAAACCGTCCGGTCACATATGAAATTCCCATATAAGCCGGAACTCAATTTTTTTTTTAATGTAGAATACATTTAAGCTTTCAATATAGGGGTCCCGTTTCAAAATATCGGCTGCGGCGCCGCGTCAGATTTTGAACGTTAATAACTTTTATCATACTTAACAGAATGATTTGATTTTTAGGCCAATTTGTTGCAAATATGTTCCTCTATGCTGTATTAAAATTTGAAGTATGTATAACATGCACTAATAACAAAAAGCAGCATTCTTTGAAAATATTGTTTGAATGTTGTTATTGAAAAACTGAACATGCAAGTTTGCTAGCACTGGCCACTAGATTGAAGGCGATGGAAAGACAGAATATTCGTTTTGGTTATGCTAGTATTGGTAGCCGAACGGAAAGGAAAGGCACAGGAATGGCACGAAAACGAGCGAGAGCGATAGTAGCGCTTTCTCGTGTGTTCATATATGAATATTGGTCGGTCGGTTTTTCTCATCATTCGTATTCGTTCAAGCACTAGCAAGCAGCCAGTCCACCGAAGGAAAGAAGTTGGCGATGACGACGGTCGGAAAAAGTGCCCCAGCTACTGGTGACTCATCGCAACCCGATCAGGAACTGTCGCCCTGCAAGAATTTCGCCCCAACTAAAGGGCAACAGAGAAACTAATCTGTGTTCTAATAAGAGTTAAACGGGCTCACCGTGTCCGCGGGGAGTGCGTCTGAATTATGCTCCCGCAATAAAACAATAAACGGTTCTTTACAGGACCAATTAATTGTGTTCTAATAAGAGTTAAACTGAAATTTACATTTTATGGTGTATAACAAATAATTTTCAGAAAGCTATATAAGAAATACGATGTGTGGAAAGAAAGAAAGAGAATTTAAATTATCCTCTCTCGCTCGTGTTCGTGCACTGCTTTTCCATTCCTTTCTGCTGCTACTACAATCATAACTAAAACGAATGTGCGTGTTCTCCCACCATCTCATGGCCAGTGTTGCCACAATTGCATGTCGCTATAACAATTTGAATTATTTTATTGATCCTCTCTAGTATTGATAAAATATAGAATATGCAAAGTACACTAGTCGCATGCTTTTATTCGAACTTTTTGGCAGCCTCCGTTGATTAACTGCATAAATCGATTTGTTTGTGCAGCTCCTTGCTAGTAGCAAACTAAATAGCCTTTATCAGCGCTAACAAATAAGACAAAAGAATTTAAATTTGTGAAAATCTTCTCCTTCCTTCTTTTCAAATCTGCAACATTCTTTGACAATATTGAAAATGTTGTTATTGAAAAACTGAACATGCAAGTTTGCTAGCACTGGCCACTAAATTGAAGGCGATGGAAGGACAGAATATTCGTTTTGGTTATGCTAGTATTGGTAGCCGAACGGAAAGGAAAGGCACAGGAATGGCACGAAAACGAGCGGGAGAGCGATAGTAGTGCTTTCTCGTGTTTTCATATATGAATATTGGTCGGTCGGTTTTTCTCATCATTCGTATTTGTTCAAGCACTAGCAAGCAGCCAGTCCACCGGAGGAAAGCAGTTGGCGATGATGACGGTCCGCAAAAGTGCCCCAGCTACTGGTGGCCCATCGCAACCAACTACCGATCAGGAACTGTCGCCGTGCTAGTATTTCGCCCCAACTAGAGGGCAACGGAGCAACTAATCCGCTGGCTAACATTCCAGCGTCTGGTTCGTAAGGTTGTGTATTACTTCAAAGTCGAGCTACGCTTACAAAACTCAGCCGTAATGAAGCCAGTGATGCCTACTTGGTCGGTTTGTGGGAGTGGGCGTAAATTACAATAAAAGCAACCGTTACGGTTCTTTTCAGGACCAATCAATTGTGTTCTAGTGAGAGTTAAACTGAAACTTTCATTTTAAGGTGAGTAGCAAATTTTCAACAAGCAACATAATACGTTGTGTGGAAAGAAGTAGCTTGCACACGGAACAAAAATTTAAATTATCCTCTCGCTCGTTTCGTGCACTGCTTTTCCATTCCTTTCTACTGTTATTATCAGTATTACCAAAACGAATGTGTTGTTGCATGTGTTTAAGAGAAACGTTGAAGTCGCATGCTTATATTCAAGCTTTTTGGCAGCCCCCGTGAACTAACTGCATTAAATGGTTTTTAATGTAGAATACATTTAAGCTTTCAATATAGGGGTCCCGTTTCAAAATATCGGCTGCGGCGCCGCGTCAGATTTTGAACGTTAATAACTTTTATCATACTTAACAGAATGATTTGATTTTTAGGCCAATTTGTTGCAAATATGTTCCTCTATGCTGTATTAAAATTTGAAGTATGTATAACATGCACTAATAACAAAAAATTGTGTTTTGAAAAATCTTTCGAAAACGACTCGGAAAAGTGAAAATTTTCAGCCCATCCCGCACAGAGCCGTCAAAATGGTGGACCAACCGAACAATAAAATAATGAAAAGTTTATATATAGGTCCACTACATGTTTGTTCCTATGGTTATTCGCATTGGGTTGCTTGACGAGAGCAGTTGGTGGGGGAAAGACGGCATATTCCTTTGGTTAGGCCATTAGAAGCCGGACGGAACAGAAAGGCTCATGCACGGCACGAGAACGAGCGAGAAAGCGATAGTAGTGCATATTAGCGCGATTATATAAATATCTGTCGGTCGGTTTTTCTCATCATTCGTATTCGTTCAAGCACTAGCAAGCAGCCAGTCCACCGAAGGAAAGCAGTTGGCAATGACGACGGCGGAAAAAGTGCCCCAGCTACTGGTGACTCATCGCAACCCGATCAGGAACTGTCGACCTGCTAGAATTTCGCCCCAACTAAAGGGCAACAGAGTAGGCTATCGTTCCAGCGTCTGGGTCGTGAGATTGTGCAGGACTGCAAAATCGAGCCACGCTTACAAAGCTCAGTCGTAATGATGCCCCGAGAAGCCAACGATGCCTACTTGGTCGGTTTGTTCGAGGATGCAAAATAGTGCTTTGTGGCTCACCGTGTCCGCGGGGAGTGCGTCTGAATTATGCTCCCGCAATAAAACAATAAACGGTTCTTTACAGGACCAATTAATTGTGTTGTAATAAGAGTTAAACTGAAATTTACATTTTATGGTGTATAACAAATAATTTTCAGAAAGCTATATAAAAAATACGATGTGTGGAAAGAAAGAAAGAGAATTTAAATTATCCTCTCTTGCTCGTTTTCGTGCACTGCTTTTCCTTTCCTTTCTGCTGCTACTACCATCATAACTAAAACGAATGTGTGTGTTCCCCCAGCCAGCAATTGGCCAGTGTTGCCACAATTGCATGTCGCTATTACAATTTGAATTATTTTATTGATCCTCTCTAGTATTGATAAAATATAGAACGTGCAAAGTACACTAGTCGCATGCTTTTATTCGAACTTTTTGGCAGCCTCCGTTGATTAACTGCATAAATCGATTTGTTTGTGCAGCTCCTTGCTAGTAGCAAACTAAATAGCCTTTATCAGCGCTAACAAATAACACGAAAGAATTTAAATCTGTGAAAATCTTTTCCTTCTTTTCAAATCTGCAGCATTCTTTGAAAATATTGTTTGAATGTTGTTATTGAAAAACTGAACATGCAAGTTTGCTAGCACTGGCCACTAGATTGAAGGCGATGGAAAGACAGAATATTCGTTTTGGTTATGCTAGTATTGGTAGCCGAACGGAAAGGAAAGGCACAGGAATGGCACGAAAACGAGCGAGAGCGATAGTAGCGCTTTCTCGTGTGTTCATATATGAATATTGGTCGGTCGGTTTTTCTCATCATTCGTATTTGTTCAAGCACTAGCAAGCAGCCAGTCCACCGGAGGAAAGCAGTTGGCGATGATGACGGTCCGCAAAAGTGCCCCAGCTACTGGTGGCCCATCGCAACCAATTACCGATCAGGAACTGTCGCCGTGCTAGTATTTCGCCCCAACTAGAGGGCAACGGAGCAACTAATCCGCTGGCTAACATTCCAGCGTCTGGTTCGTAAGGTTGTGTATTACTTCAAAGTCGAGCTACGCTTACAAAACTCAGCCGTAATGAAGCCAGTGATGCCTACTTGGTCGGTTTGTGGGAGTGGGCGTAAATTACAATAAAAGCAACCGTTACGGTTCTTTTCAGGACCAATCAATTGTGTTCTAGTGAGAGTTAAACTGAAACTTTCATTTTAAGGTGAGTAGCAAATTTTCAACAAGCAACATAATACGTTGTGTGGAAAGAAGTAGCTTGCACACGGAACAAAAATTTAAATTATCCTCTCGCTCGTTTCGTGCACTGCTTTTCCATTCCTTTCTACTGTTATTATCAGTATTACCAAAACGAATGTGTTGTTGCATGTGTTTAAGAGAAACGTTGAAGTCGCATGCTTATATTCAAGCTTTTTGGCAGCCTCCGTGAACTAACTGCATTAAATGGTTTTTTTGTGCAGCTCCGTGCTAGTAGCAAACAAAATGGCCCTACTAGTGTCTGATTCGTGAGATTGTGCAAGATTTCAAAGTCGAGCTAAGCTTATAAAGTTCAGCCGTAATGGGACCCGAAGAAGCCAGTCTTGTCGTTTTGTTCGAGGCTACAAAACAGTTCGCCAGGCACGTAACTATCATGCCAAAAATATCCAACGATCCAGCGCATCACCATCAACACCAACGCCGATACCAAAGGTTCTTTTCAGAACCACCATTATTACCATAGAGAATTATTTGAAAATTTCCCATTCAAACGTGATTCTGTTGAATATTATTAGATTTAAATTAACGTCTCGAATTGAAATCACGACGCTCCGGTTATGTGACAGACATTACCCACCCATCTTTTTTTATTGTGACCACGACTAACGGTTTAATATAGACACCCCATTTCAATATTTCTGAAGGAACAGAAGGTCGAGTTTGGAAAGTTTGTAACTTTCATTGTACTTAACCAAATTACACAATGTTCGCACTAATGATTCAGAAATATGATCAGGAATCTTCTGTTAGATTTGTAAGTATGTATTATTTACATGAATAAAGAAAAAATGATTTTCAGGAATCAATTATTATCTGTTCTTCCATTGGCCAGTACTACGCGACTTCCTCATGCTAACAATTAATTTCATCGTTAGCCATCTCCCTCACCAAGGCCAACAACGCCAACAAAACCGGTCCTTTTCAGGACCACCATTATTTTTGTAAAGAATAATTTGAAATATTCCTCGCCCAAATCACCTTTTGTCCGAAAATTCCAATGAGTATCAAAATATTTAAAGAACGTGTTCCTTATGTATTCTACATCTCTCCGGTTATGTCGCAGACATTACCCACCCATCTTTTTTCAAAGGGGGGACCCCATGAAATTTCAGAAATCGAATTCGTATTTTTGATGCCAAACATCTTTAAAATGCATGAAACGTCGAGATTTTATGTTATCTCGAAAAATTTTTTTTTATAAAAATCGACTTTTTGGGACTTTGCCGATTTTGCACCTTTTTGCCTTTCTCAATAGAAAGGTATTGCAATTCCATATCAACATTTGAATAGGGCTAATAAGATTTGTAAACAAACTTTTGTTTTGCTGATTTCTCCTAATTTGTTATCATTTCAACACAGAAAACATTTGAAATTGATTCTACCAAGGATAAAGATGTTGATTCATGTGTATTTTTCATGAAATTCAACTCGGTAGCGGAATAATGAGCGAAATAAGTTTGTTTACAAAAGTCTCATTAGCCCTTTTGAAGAATTACTATTGAATTGCTCTGAAAACCGACTTTTTAACGGAGGCCCGGAGGGCCGAGTGACATATACCATTCGATTCAGTTCGTCGAGTTCGGCAAATGTCTGTGTGTGTGTATGTATGTGTGTATGTATGTATGTGTGTGTGTATGTGTGTGTGTATGTGACCAAAAATGTCACTCATTTTTCTCAGAGATGGCTGAACCGATTTTGACAAACTTAGTCTCAAATGAAAGGTGCAACGTTCCCATAGGCTGCTATTGAATTTCTAATGGATCCGACTTCCGGTTCCGGAATTACAGGGTGATAAGTACGAACACGCAGAAAATGTCGATTTTAATAAATTCTGCAATGAATGTATAAAGGTGAAAAATTTTCCAAAATATGACCACTACTGCTTCGATTTGTAGTATTAGGTCACTAACATCCATTCAAAGTCTATTTGGCCACATTGGCCACCATCCTCGGTTCCGGAAGCCCCGGCGGAAGTATCTAAATTCAGAATAACATTCACATCGGTTTCTCGGAGATGGCTAGACCGATTCGACTAAACTTGGCCTCAAATGAAAGGTATTGCGTCCCCGTAAATGGCTATTTAATTTCATCCCGATCCGACTTCCGGTTCCGGAGTTACAGGTTGTGGCGTGCGATCACATAGCAAATTGTGATTCAAACCGATACTCCGATGAAAGCAAAAAAGGTAAAAATTTCGCTAAAATGTCTCTCAAACAACTTAAATTTGCTGTTCTAGGTCACCGACGGCCAACCAAACTTTCGTTGACTACATTGACCACCATAGACGGTTCCGGAAGTGCCCGGGAAAAGCGGCCATCTTTCAAAATTTACGAACTCGCATCAGTTTCCCGGAAATGGTTAGGCCGATTTTCACAAACTTAGTCCCAAATGATAGCTATAATATCCCCACAGATGTCTATAAAATTTCGTGCGGATCGCTTATATGGGTCCGGAAATATAGACTAAATCGTCCGGTCACATATGAAATTCCCATATAAGCCGGAACTCAAATTTTTTTTCAAAGGGGGGACCTCATGAAATTTCAGAAATCGAATTCGTATTTTTGATGGCAAACATCTTTAAAATGCATGAAACGTCGAGATTTTATGTTATCTCGAAAAAATTTTTTTTATAAAAATCGACTTTTGGGACTGTCGATTTTGCACCTTTTTGCCTTTCTCAATAGAAAGGTATTGCAATTGCTCTGAAAACCGACTTTTTAACGGAGGCCCGGAGGGCCGAGTGACATATACCATTCGATTCAGTTCGTCGAGTTCGGCAAATGTCTGTGTGTGTGTGTATGTATGTGTGTATGTATGTATGTATGTGTATGTGTGTGTGTATGTGACCAAAAATGTCACTCATTTTTCTCAGAGATGGCTGAACCGATTTTGACAAACTTAGTCTCAAATGAAAGATGCAACGTTCCCATAGGCTGCTATTGAATTTCTAATGGATCCGACTTCCGGTTCCGGAATTACAGGGTGATAAGTACGAACACGCAGAAAATGTCGATTTTAATAAATTCTGCAATGAATGTATAAAGGTGAAAATTTTTCCAAAATATGTCCACTACTGCTTCGATTTGTAGTATTAGGTCACTAACATCCATTCAAAGTCTATTTGGCCACATTGGCCACCATCCTCGGTTCCGGAAGCCCCGGCGGAAGTATCTAAATTCAGAATAACAGTCACATCGGTTTCTCGGAGATGGCTAGACCGATTCGACTAAACTTGGCCTCAAATGAAAGGTATTGCGTCCCCGTAAATGGCTATTTATTTTCATCCCGATCCGACTTCCGGTTCCGGAGTTACAGGTTGTGGCGTGCGATCACATAGCAAATTGTGATTCAAACCGATACTCCGATGAAAGCAAAAAAGGTAAAAATTTCGCTAAAATGTCTCTCAAACAACTTAAATTTGCTGTTCTAGGTCACCGACGGCCAACCAAACTTTCGTTGACTACATTGACCACCATAGACGGTTCCGGAAGTGCCCGGGAAAAGCGGCCATCTTTCAAAATTTACGAACTCGCATCAGTTTCCCGGAAATGGTTAGGCCGATTTCCACAAACTTAGTCCCAAATGATAGCTATAATATCCCCACAGATGTCTATAAAATTTCGTACGGATCGCTTATATGGGTCTGGAAATATAGACTAAATCGTCCGGTCACATATGAAATTCCCATATAAGCCGGAACTCAAATTTTTTTTCAAAGGGGGGACCCCATGAAATTTCAGAAATCGAATTCGTATTTTTGATGCCAAACATCTTTAAAATGCATGAAACGTCGAGATTTTATGTTATCTCGAAAAAATTTTTTTTATAAAAATCGACTTTTTGGGACTTTGCCGATTTTGCACCTTTTTGCCTTTCTCAATAGAAAGGTATTGCAATTGCTCTGAAAACCGACTTTTTAACGGAGGCCCGGAGGGCCGAGTGACATATACCATTCGATTCAGTTCGTCGAGTTCGGCAAATGTCTGTGTGTGTATGTATGTGTGTATGTATGTATGTGTGTGTGTATGTGTGTGTGTATGTGACCAAAAATGTCACTCATTTTTCTCAGAGATGGCTGAACCGATTTTGACAAACTTAGTCTCAAATGAAAGATGCAACGTTCCCATAGGCTGCTATTGAATTTCTAATGGATCCGACTTCCGGTTCCGGAATTACAGGGTGATAAGTACGAACACGCAGAAAATGTCGATTTTAATAAATTCTGCAATGAATGTATAAAGGTGAAAAATTTTCCAAAATATGACCACTACTGCTTCGATTTGTAGTATTAGGTCACTAACATCCATTCAAAGTCTATTTGGCCACATTGGCCACCATCCTCGGTTCCGGAAGCCCCGGCGGAAGTATCTAAATTCAGAATAACAGTCACATCGGTTTCTCGGAGATGGCTAGACCGATTCGACTAAACTTGGCCTCAAATGAAAGGTATTGCGTCCCCGTAAATGGCTATTTAATTTCATCCCGATCCGACTTCCGGTTCCGGAGTTACAGGTTGTGGCGTGCGATCACATAGCAAATTGTGATTCAAACCGATACTCCGATGAAAGCAAAAAAGGTAAAAATTTCGCTAAAATGTCTCTCAAACAACTTAAATTTGCTGTTCTAGGTCACCGACGGCCAACCAAACTTTCGTTGACTACATTAACCACCATAGACGGTTCCGGAAGTGCCCGGGAAAAGCGGCCATCTTTCAAAATTTACGAACTCACATCAGTTTTCCGAAAATGGCTGGGCCAATTTTCACAAACTTAGTCCCAAATGATAGCTATAATATCCCCATAGATATCTATAAAATTTCGTACGGATCGCATATATGGTTCCGGAAATATAGACTAAACCGTCCGGTCACATATGAAATTCCCATATAAGCCGGAACTCAAATTTTTTTTCAAAGGGGGGACCCCATGAAATTTCAGAAATCGAATTCGTATTTTTGATGCCAAACATCTTTAAAATGCATGAAACGTCGAGATTTTATGTTATCTCGAAAAAATTTTTTTTATAAAAATCGACTTTTTGGGACTTTGCCGATTTTGCACCTTTTTGCCTTTCTCAATAGAAAGGTATTGCAATTGCTCTGAAAACCGACTTTTTAACGGAGGCCCGGAGGGCCGAGTGACATATACCATTCGATTCAGTTCGTCGAGTTCGGCAAATGTCTGTGTGTGTGTATGTATGTGTGTATGTATGTATGTGTGTGTGTATGTGTGTGTGTATGTGACCAAAAATGTCACTCATTTTTCTCAGAGATGGCTGAACCGATTTTGACAAACTTAGTCTCAAATGAAAGGTGCAACGTTCCCATAGGCTGCTATTGAATTTCTAATGGATCCGACTTCCGGTTCCGGAATTACAGGGTGATAAGTACGAACACGCAGAAAATGTCGATTTTAATAAATTCTGCAATGAATGTATAAAGGTGAAAAATTTTCCAAAATATGACCTCTACTGCTTCGATTTGTAGTATTAGGTCACTAACATCCATTCAAAGTCTATTTGGCCACATTGGCCACCATCCTCGGTTCCGGAAGCCCCGGCGGAAGTATCTAAATTCAGAATAACAGTCACATCGGTTTCTCGGAGATGGCTAGACCGATTCGACTAAACTTGGCCTCAAATGAAAGGTATTGCGTCCCCGTAAATGGCTATTTAATTTCATCCCGATCCGACTTCCGGTTCCGGAGTTACAGGTTGTGGCGTGCGATCACATAGCAAATTGTGATTCAAACCGATACTCCGATGAAAGCAAAAAAGGTAAAAATTTCGCTAAAATGTCTCTCAAACAACTTAAATTTGCTGTTCTAGGTCACCGACGGCCAACCAAACTTTCGTTGACTACATTAACCACCATAGACGGTTCCGGAAGTGCCCGGGAAAAGCGGCCATCTTTCAAAATTTACGAACTCACATCAGTTTTCCGGAAATGGCTGGGCCAATTTTCACAAACTTAGTCCCAAATGATAGCTATAATATCCCCATAGATATCTATAAAATTTCGTACGGATCGCTTATATGGTTCCGGAAATATAGACTAAACCGTCCGGTCACATATGAAATTCCCATATAAGCCGGAACTCAATTTTCTTTTTCAAAGGGGGGACCCCATGAAATTTCAGAAATCGAATTCGTATTTTTGATGCCAAACATCTTTAAAATGCATGAAACGTCGAGATTTTATGTTATCTCGAAAAAAATTTTTTTATAAAAATCGACTTTTTGGGACTTTGCCGATTTTGCACCTTTTTGCCTTTCTCAATAGAAAGGTATTGCAATTGCTCTGAAAACCGACTTTTTAACGGAGGCCCGGAGGGCCGAGTGACATATACCATTCGATTCAGTTCGTCGAGTTCGGCAAATGTCTGTGTGTGTGTATGTATGTGTGTATGTATGTATGTGTGTGTGTATGTGTGTGTGTATGTGACCAAAAATGTCACTCATTTTTCTCAGAGATGGCTGAACCGATTTTGACAAACTTAGTCTCAAATGAAGGATGCAACGTTCCCATAGGATGCTATTGA
This sequence comes from Topomyia yanbarensis, assembly GCF_030247195.1. Classification (NCBI taxonomy): domain Eukaryota; kingdom Metazoa; phylum Arthropoda; class Insecta; order Diptera; family Culicidae; genus Topomyia; species Topomyia yanbarensis. The sequence goes on along the minus strand of NC_080672.1, from coordinate 202,310,536 downwards.
ATTTCTAATGGATCCGACTTCCGGTTCCGGAATTACAGGGTGATAAGTACGAACACGCAGAAAATGTCGATTTTAATCAATTCTGCAATGAATGTATAAAGGTGAAAAATTTTCCAAAATATGTCCACTACTGCTTCGATTTGTAGTATTAGGTCACTAACATCCATTCAAAGTCTATTTGGCCACATTGGCCACCATCCTCGGTTCCGGAAGCCCCGGCGGAAGTATCTAAATTCAGAATAACAGTCACATCGGTTTCTCGGAGATGGCTAGACCGATTCGACTAAACTTGGCCTCAAATGAAAGGTATTGCGTCCCCGTAAATGGCTATTTAATTTCATCCCGATCCGACTTCCGGTTCCGGAGTTACAGGTTGTGGCGTGCGATCACATAGCAAATTGTGATTCAAACCGATACTCCGATGAAAGCAAAAAAGGTAAAAATTTCGCTAAAATGTCTCTCAAACAACTTAAATTTGCTGTTCTAGGTCACCGACGGCCAACCAAACTTTCGTTGACTACATTAACCACCATAGACGGTTCCGGAAGTGCCCGGGAAAAGCGGCCATCTTTCAAAATTTACGAACTCACATCAGTTTTCCGGAAATGGCTGGGCCAATTTTCACAAACTTAGTCCCAAATGATAGCTATAATATCCCCATAGATATCTATAAAATTTCGTACGGATCGCTTATATGGTTCCGGAAATATAGACTAAACCGTCCGGTCACATATGAAATTCCCATATAAGCCGGAACTCAATTTTTTTTTCAAAGGGGGGACCCCATGAAATTTCAGAAATCGAATTCGTATTTTTGATGCCAAACATCTTTAAAATGCATGAAACGTCGAGATTTTATGTTATCTCGAAAAAATTTTTTTTATAAAAATCGACTTTTTGGGACTTTGCCGATTTTGCACCTTTTTGCCTTTCTCAATAGAAAGGTATTGCAATTGCTCTGAAAACCGACTTTTTAACGGAGGCCCGGATGGCCGAGTGACATATACCATTCGATTCAGTTCGTCGAGTTCGGCAAATGTCTGTGTGTGTGTATGTATGTGTGTATGTATGTATGTGTGTGTGTGTATGTGTGTGTGTATGTGACCAAAAATGTCACTCATTTTTCTCAGAGATGGCTGAACCGATTTTGACAAACTTAGTCTCAAATGAAAGATGCAACGTTCCCATAGGCTGCTATTGAATTTCTAATGGATCCGACTTCCGGTTCCGGAATTACAGGGTGATAAGTACGAACACGCAGAAAATGTCGATTTTAATAAATTCTGCAATGAATGTATAAAGGTGAAAATTTTTCCAAAATATGTCCACTACTGCTTCGATTTGTAGTATTAGGTCACTAACATCCATTCAAAGTCTATTTGGCCACATTGGCCACCATCCTCGGTTCCGGAAGCCCCGGCGGAAGTATCTAAATTCAGAATAACAGTCACATCGGTTTCTCGGAGATGGCTAGACCGATTCGACTAAACTTGGCCTCAAATGAAAGGTATTGCGTCCCCGTAAATGGCTATTTAATTTCATCCCGATCCGACTTCCGGTTCCGGAGTTACAGGTTGTGGCGTGCGATCACATAGCAAATTGTGATTCAAACCGATACTCCGATGAAAGCAAAAAAGGTAAAAATTTCGCTAAAATGTCTCTCAAACAACTTAAATTTGCTGTTCTAGGTCACCGACGGCCAACCAAACTTTCGTTGACTACATTAACCACCATAGACGGTTCCGGAAGTGCCCGGGAAAAGCGGCCATCTTTCAAAATTTACGAACTCACATCAGTTTTCCGGAAATGGCTGGGCCAATTTTCACAAACTTAGTCCCAAATGATAGCTATAATATCCCCATAGATATCTATAAAATTTCGTATGGATCGCTTATATGGTTCCGGAAATATAGACTAAACCGTCCGGTCACATATGAAATTCCCATATAAGCCGGAACTCAATTTTTTTTTTTCAAAGGGGGGACCCCATGAAATTTCAGAAATCGAATTCGTATTTTTGATGCCAAACATCTTTAAAATGCATGAAACGTCGAGATTTTATGTTATCTCGAAAAAATTTTTTTTATAAAAATCGACTTTTTGGGACTTTGCCGATTTTGCACCTTTTTGCCTTTCTCAATAGAAAGGTATTGCAATTGCTCTGAAAACCGACTTTTTAACGGAGGCCCGGAGGGCCGAGTGACATATACCATTCGATTCAGTTCGTCGAGTTCGGCAAATGTCTGTGTGTGTGTATGTATGTGTGTATGTATGTATGTGTGTGTGTATGTGACCAAAAATGTCACTCATTTTTCTCAGAGATGGCTGAACCGATTTTGACAAACTTAGTCTCAAATGAAAGGTGCAACGTTCCCATAGGCTGCTTTTGAATTTCTAATGGATCCGACTTCCGGTTCCGGAATTACAGGGTGATAAGTACGAACACGCAGAAAATGTCGATTTTAATAAATTCTGCAATGAATGTATAAAGGTGAAAAATTTTCCAAAATATGACCACTACTGCTTCGATTTATAGTATTAGGTCACTAACATCCATTCAAAGTCTATTTGGCCACATTGGCCACCATCCTCGGTTCCGGAAGCCCCGGCGGAAGTATCTAAATTCAGAATAACAGTCACATCGGTTTCTCGGAGATGGCTAGACCGATTCGACTAAACTTGGCCTCAAATGAAAGGTATTGCGTCCCCGTAAATGGCTATTTAATTTCATCCCGATCCGACTTCCGGTTCCGGAGTTACAGGTTGTGGCGTGCGATCACATAGCAAATTGTGATTCAAACCGATACTCCGATGAAAGCAAAAAAGGTAAAAATTTCGCTAAAATGTCTCTCAAACAACTTAAATTTGCTGTTCTAGGTCACCGACGGCCAACCAAACTTTCGTTGACTACATTAACCACCATAGACGGTTCCGGAAGTGCCCGGGAAAAGCGGCCATCTTTCAAAATTTACGAACTCACATCAGTTTTCCGGAAATGGCTGGGCCAATTTTCACAAACTTAGTCCCAAATGATAGCTATAATATCCCCATAGATATCTATAAAATTTCGTACGGATCGCTTATATGGTTCCGGAAATATAGACTAAACCGTCCGGTCACATATGAAATTCCCATATAAGCCGGAACTCAATTTTTTTTTCAAAGGGGGGACCCCATGAAATTTCAGAAATCGAATTCGTATTTTTGATGCCAAACATCTTTAAAATGCATGAAACGTCGAGATTTTATGTTATCTCGAAAAATTTTTTTTTATAAAAATCGACTTTTTGGGACTTTGCCGATTTTGCACCTTTTTGCCTTTCTCAATAGAAAGGTATTGCAATTGCTCTGAAAACCGACTTTTTAACGGAGGCCCGGAGGGCCGAGTGACATATACCATTCGATTCAGTTCGTCGAGTTCGGCAAATGTCTGTGTGTGTATGTATGTGTGTATGTATGTATGTGTGTGTGTATGTGTGTGTGTATGTGACCAAAAATGTCACTCATTTTTCTCAGAGATGGCTGAACCGATTTTGACAAACTTAGTCTCAAATGAAAGATGCAACGTTCCCATAGGATGCTATTGAATTTCTAATGGATCCGACTTCCGGTTCCGGAATTACAGGGTGATAAGTACGAACACGCAGAAAATGTCGATTTTAATCAATTCTGCAATGAATGTATAAAGGTGAAAAATTTTCCAAAATATGTCCACTACTGCTTCGATTTGTAGTATTAGGTCACTAACATCCATTCAAAGTCTATTTGGCCACATTGGCCACCATCCTCGGTTCCGGAAGCCCCGGCGGAAGTATCTAAATTCAGAATAACAGTCACATCGGTTTCTCGGAGATGGCTAGACCGATTCGACTAAACTTGGCCTCAAATGAAAGGTATTGCGTCCCCGTAAATGGCTATTTAATTTCATCCCGATCCGACTTCCGGTTCCGGAGTTACAGGTTGTGGCGTGCGATCACATAGCAAATTGTGATTCAAACCGATACTCCGATGAAAGCAAAAAAGGTAAAAATTTCGCTAAAATGTCTCTCAAACAACTTAAATTTGCTGTTCTAGGTCACCGACGGCCAACCAAACTTTCGTTGACTACATTAACCACCATAGACGGTTCCGGAAGTGCCCGGGAAAAGCGGCCATCTTTCAAAATTTACGAACTCACATCAGTTTTCCGGAAATGGCTGGGCCAATTTTCACAAACTTAGTCCCAAATGATAGCTATAATATCCCCATAGATATCTATAAAATTTCGTACGGATCGCTTATATGGTTCCGGAAATATAGACTAAACCGTCCGGTCACATATGAAATTCCCATATAAGCCGGAACTCAATTTTTTTTTCAAAGGGGGGACCCCATGAAATTTCAGAAATCGAATTCGTATTTTTGATGCCAAACATCTTTAAAATGCATGAAACGTCGAGATTTTATGTTATCTCGAAAAAATTTTTTTTATAAAAATCGACTTTTTGGGACTTTGCCGATTTTGCACCTTTTTGCCTTTCTCAATAGAAAGGTATTGCAATTGCTCTGAAAACCGACTTTTTAACGGAGGCCCGGATGGCCGAGTGACATATACCATTCGATTCAGTTCGTCGAGTTCGGCAAATGTCTGTGTGTGTGTATGTATGTGTGTATGTATGTATGTGTGTGTGTGTATGTGTGTGTGTATGTGACCAAAAATGTCACTCATTTTTCTCAGAGATGGCTGAACCGATTTTGACAAACTTAGTCTCAAATGAAAGATGCAACGTTCCCATAGGCTGCTATTGAATTTCTAATGGATCCGACTTCCGGTTCCGGAATTACAGGGTGATAAGTACGAACACGCAGAAAATGTCGATTTTAATAAATTCTGCAATGAATGTATAAAGGTGAAAAATTTTCCAAAATATGACCACTACTGCTTCGATTTGTAGTATTAGGTCACTAACATCCATTCAAAGTCTATTTGGCCACATTGGCCACCATCCTCGGTTCCGGAAGCCCCGGCGGAAGTATCTAAATTCAGAATAACAGTCACATCGGTTTCTCGGAGATGGCTAGACCGATTCGACTAAACTTGGCCTCAAATGAAAGGTATTGCGTCCCCGTAAATGGCTATTTAATTTCATCCCGATCCGACTTCCGGTTCCGGAGTTACAGGTTGTGGCGTGCGATCACATAGCAAATTGTGATTCAAACCGATACTCCGATGAAAGCAAAAAAGGTAAAAATTTCGCTAAAATGTCTCTCAAACAACTTAAATTTGCTGTTCTAGGTCACCGACGGCCAACCAAACTTTCGTTGACTACATTGACCACCATAGACGGTTCCGGAAGTGCCCGGGAAAAGCGGCCATCTTTCAAAATTTACGAACTCGCATCAGTTTCCCGGAAATGGTTAGGCCGATTTTCACAAACTTAGTCCCAAATGATAGCTATAATATCCCCACAGATGTCTATAAAATTTCGTACGGATCGCTTATATGGGTCCGGAAATATAGACTAAATCGTCCGGTCACATATGAAATTCCCATATAAGCCGGAACTCAAATTTTTTTTCAAAGGGGGGACCTCATGAAATTTCAGAAATCGAATTCGTATTTTTGATGGCAAACATCTTTAAAATGCATGAAACGTCGAGATTTTATGTTATCTCGAAAAAATTTTTTTTATAAAAATCGACTTTTGGGACTGTCGATTTTGCACCTTTTTGCCTTTCTCAATAGAAAGGTATTGCAATTGCTCTGAAAACCGACTTTTTAACGGAGGCCCGGAGGGCCGAGTGACATATACCATTCGATTCAGTTCGTCGAGTTCGGCAAATGTCTGTGTGTGTATGTATGTGTGTATGTATGTATGTATGTGTGTGTGTATGTGTGTGTGTATGTGACCAAAAATGTCACTCATTTTTCTCAGAGATGGCTGAACCGATTTTGACAAACTTAGTCTCAAATGAAAGATGCAACGTTCCCATAGGCTGCTATTGAATCTCTAATGGATCCGACTTCCGGTTCCGGAATTACAGGGTGATAAGTACGAACACGCAGAAAATGTTGATTTTAATAAATTCTGCAATGAATGTATAAAGGTGAAAAATTTTCCAAAATATGTCCACTACTGCTTCGATTTGTAGTATTAGGTCACTAACATCCATTCAAAGTCTATTTGGCCACATTGGCCACCATCCTCGGTTCCGGAAGCCCCGGCGGAAGTATCTAAATTCAGAATAACAGTCACATCGGTTTCTCGGAGATGGCTAGACCGATTCGACTAAACTTGGCCTCAAATGAAAGGTATTGCGTCCCCGTAAATGGCTATTTAATTTCATCCCGATCCGACTTCCGGTTCCGGAGTTACAGGTTGTGGCGTGCGATCACATAGCAAATTGTGATTCAAACCGACACTCCGATGAAAGCAAAAAAGGTAAAAATTTCGCTAAAATGTCTCTCAAACAACTTAAATTTGCTGTTCTAGGTCACCGACGGCCAACCAAACTTTCGTTGACTACATTGACCACCATAGACGGTTCCGGAAGTGCCCGGGAAAAGCGGCCATCTTTCAAAATTTACGAACTCGCATCAGTTTCCCGGAAATGGTTAGGCCGATTTTCACAAACTTAGTCCCAAATGATAGCTATAATATCCCCACAGATGTCTATAAAATTTCGTACGGATCGCTTATATGGGTCCGGAAATATAGACTAAATCGTCCGGTCACATATGAAATTCCCATATAAGCCGGAACTCAAATTTTTTTTCAAAGGGGGGACCTCATGAAATTTCAGAAATCGAATTCGTATTTTTGATGGCAAACATCTTTAAAATGCATGAAACGTCGAGATTTTATGTTATCTCGAAAAAATTTTTTTTATAAAAATCGACTTTTTGGGACTGCCGATTTTGCACCTTTTTGCCTTTCTCAATAGAAAGGTCTTGCAATTGCTCTGAAAACCGACTTTTTAACGGAGGCCCGGAGGGCCGAGTGACATATACCATTCGATTCAGTTCGTCGAGTTCGGCAAATGTCTGTGTGTGTATGTATGTGTGTATGTATGTATGTATGTGTGTGTGTATGTGTGTGTGTATGTGACCAAAAATGTCACTCATTTTTCTCAGAGATGGCTGAACCGATTTTGACAAACTTAGTCTCAAATGAAAGATGCAACGTTCCCATAGGCTGCTATTGAATCTCTAATGGATCCGACTTCCGGTTCCGGAATTACAGGGTGATAAGTACGAACACGCAGAAAATGTCGATTTTAATAAATTCTGCAATGAATGTATAAAGGTGAAAAATTTTCCAAAATATGTCCACTACTGCTTCGATTTGTAGTATTAGGTCACTAACATCCATTCAAAGTCTATTTGGCCACATTGGCCACCATCCTCGGTTCCGGAAGCCCCGGCGGAAGTATCTAAATTCAGAATAACAGTCACATCGGTTTCTCGGAGATGGCTAGACCGATTCGACTAAACTTGGCCTCAAATGAAAGGTATTGCGTCCCCGTAAATGGCTATTTAATTTCATCCCGATCCGACTTCCGGTTCCGGAGTTACAGGTTGTGGCGTGCGATCACATAGCAAATTGTGATTCAAACCGATACTCCGATGAAAGCAAAAAAGGTAAAAATTTCGCTAAAATGTCTCTCAAACAACTTAAATTTGCTGTTCTAGGTCACCGACGGCCAACCAAACTTTCGTTGACTACATTAACCACCATAGACGGTTCCGGAAGTGCCCGGGAAAAGCGGCCATCTTTCAAAATTTACGAACTCACATCAGTTTTCCGGAAATGGCTGGGCCAATTTTCACAAACTTAGTCCCAAATGATAGCTATAATATCCCCATAGATATCTATAAAATTTCGTACGGATCGCTTATATGGTTCCGGAAATATAGACTAAACCGTCCGGTCACATATGAAATTCCCATATAAGCCGGAACTCAATTTTTTTTTTCAAAGGGGGGACCCCATGAAATTTCAGAAATCGAATTCGTATTTTTGATGCCAAACATCTTTAAAATGCATGAAACGTCGAGATTTTATGTTATCTCGAAAAATTTTTTTTTATAAAAATCGACTTTTTGGGACTGCCGATTTTGCACCTTTTTGCCTTTCTCAATAGAAAGGTATTGCAATTGCTCTGAAAACCGACTTTTTAACGGAGGCCCGGAGGGCCGAGTGACATATACCATTCGATTCAGTTCGTCGAGTTCGGCAAATGTCTGTGTGTGTATGTATGTGTGTATGTATGTATGTGTGTGTATGTGTGTGTGTATGTGACCAAAAATGTCACTCATTTTTCTCAGAGATGGCTGAACCGATTTTGACAAACTTAGTCTCAAATGAAAGGTGCAACGTTCCCATAGGCTGCTTTTGAATTTCTAATGGATCCGACTTCCGGTTCCGGAATTACAGGGTGATAAGTACGAACACGCAGAAAATGTCGATTTTAATAAATTCTGCAATGAATGTATAAAGGTGAAAATTTTTCCAAAATATGACCACTACTGCTTCGATTTGTAGTATTAGGTCACTAACATCCATTCAAAGTCTATTTGGCCACATTGGCCACCATCCTCGTTTCCGGAAGCCCCGGCGGAAGTATCTAAATTCAGAATAACAGTCACATCGGTTTCTCGGAGATGGCTAGACCGATTCGACTAAACTTGGCCTCAAATGAAAGGTATTGCGTCCCCGTAAATGGCTATTTAATTTCATCCCGATCCGACTTCCGGTTCCGGAGTTACAGGTTGTGGCGTGCGATCACATAGCAAATTGTGATTCAAACCGATACTCCGATGAAAGCAAAAAAGGTAAAAATTTCGCTAAAATGTCTCTCAAACAACTTAAATTTGCTGTTCTAGGTCACCGACGGCCAACCAAACTTTCGTTGACTACATTGACCACCATAGACGGTTCCGGAAGTGCCCGGGAAAAGCGGCCATCTTTCAAAATTTACGAACTCGCATCAGTTTCCCGGAAATGGTTAGGCCGATTTTCACAAACTTAGTCTCAAATGAAAGGTGCAACGTTCCCATAGGCTGCTATTGAATTTCTAATGGATCCGACTTCCGGTTCCGGAATTACAGGGTGATAAGTACGAACACGCAGAAAATGTCGATTTTAATAAATTCTGCAATGAATGTATAAAGGTGAAAAATTTTCCAAAATATGACCACTACTGCTTCGATTTGTAGTATTAGGTCACTAACATCCATTCAAAGTCTATTTGGCCACATTGGCCACCATCCTCGGTTCCGGAAGCCCCGGCGGAAGTATCTAAATTCAGAATAACAGTCACATCGGTTTCTCGGAGATGGCTAGACCGATTCGACTAAACTTGGCCTCAAATGAAAGGTATTGCGTCCCCGTAAATGGCTATTTAATTTCATCCCGATCCGACTTCCGGTTCCGGAGTTACAGGTTGTGGCGTGCGATCACATAGCAAATTGTGATTCAAACCGATACTCCGATGAAAGCAAAAAAGGTAAAAATTTCGCTAAAATGTCTCTCAAACAACTTAAATTTGCTGTTCTAGGTCACCGACGGCCAACCAAACTTTCGTTGACTACATTAACCACCATAGACGGTTCCGGAAGTGCCCGGGAAAAGCGGCCATCTTTCAAAATTTACGAACTCACATCAGTTTTCCGAAAATGGCTGGGCCAATTTTCACAAACTTAGTCCCAAATGATAGCTATAATATCCCCATAGATATCTATAAAATTTCGTACGGATCGCATATATGGTTCCGGAAATATAGACTAAACCGTCCGGTCACATATGAAATTCCCATATAAGCCGGAACTCAAATTTTTTTTCAAAGGGGGGACCCCATGAAATTTCAGAAATCGAATTCGTATTTTTGATGCCAAACATCTTTAAAATGCATGAAACGTCGAGATTTTATGTTATCTCGAAAAAATTTTTTTTATAAAAATCGACTTTTTGGGACTTTGCCGATTTTGCACCTTTTTGCCTTTCTCAATAGAAAGGTATTGCAATTGCTCTGAAAACCGACTTTTTAACGGAGGCCCGGAGGGCCGAGTGACATATACCATTCGATTCAGTTCGTCGAGTTCGGCAAATGTCTGTGTGTGTGTATGTATGTGTGTATGTATGTATGTGTGTGTGTATGTGTGTGTGTATGTGACCAAAAATGTCACTCATTTTTCTCAGAGATGGCTGAACCGATTTTGACAAACTTAGTCTCAAATGAAAGGTGCAACGTTCCCATAGGCTGCTATTGAATTTCTAATGGATCCGACTTCCGGTTCCGGAATTACAGGGTGATAAGTACGAACACGCAGAAAATGTCGATTTTAATAAATTCTGCAATGAATGTATAAAGGTGAAAAATTTTCCAAAATATGACCTCTACTGCTTCGATTTGTAGTATTAGGTCACTAACATCCATTCAAAGTCTATTTGGCCACATTGGCCACCATCCTCGGTTCCGGAAGCCCCGGCGGAAGTATCTAAATTCAGAATAACAGTCACATCGGTTTCTCGGAGATGGCTAGACCGATTCGACTAAACTTGGCCTCAAATGAAAGGTATTGCGTCCCCGTAAATGGCTATTTAATTTCATCCCGATCCGACTTCCGGTTCCGGAGTTACAGGTTGTGGCGTGCGATCACATAGCAAATTGTGATTCAAACCGATACTCCGATGAAAGCAAAAAAGGTAAAAATTTCGCTAAAATGTCTCTCAAACAACTTAAATTTGCTGTTCTAGGTCACCGACGGCCAACCAAACTTTCGTTGACTACATTAACCACCATAGACGGTTCCGGAAGTGCCCGGGAAAAGCGGCCATCTTTCAAAATTTACGAACTCACATCAGTTTTCCGGAAATGGCTGGGCCAATTTTCACAAACTTAGTCCCAAATGATAGCTATAATATCCCCATAGATATCTATAAAATTTCGTACGGATCGCTTATATGGTTCCGGAAATATAGACTAAACCGTCCGGTCACATATGAAATTCCCATATAAGCCGGAACTCAATTTTCTTTTTCAAAGGGGGGACCCCATGAAATTTCAGAAATCGAATTCGTATTTTTGATGCCAAACATCTTTAAAATGCATGAAACGTCGAGATTTTATGTTATCTCGAAAAAATTTTTTTTATAAAAATCGACTTTTTGGGACTTTGCCGATTTTGCACCTTTTTGCCTTTCTCAATAGAAAGGTATTGCAATTGCTCTGAAAACCGACTTTTTAACGGAGGCCCGGAGGGCCGAGTGACATATACCATTCGATTCAGTTCGTCGAGTTCGGCAAATGTCTGTGTGTGTGTATGTATGTGTGTATGTATGTATGTGTGTGTGTATGTGTGTGTGTATGTGACCAAAAATGTCACTCATTTTTCTCAGAGATGGCTGAACCGATTTTGACAAACTTAGTCTCAAATGAAGGATGCAACGTTCCCATAGGATGCTATTGAATTTCTAATGGATCCGACTTCCGGTTCCGGAATTACAGGGTGATAAGTACGAACACGCAGAAAATGTCGATTTTAATCAATTCTGCAATGAATGTATAAAGGTGAAAAATTTTCCAAAATATGTCCACTACTGCTTCGATTTGTAGTATTAGGTCACTAACATCCATTCAAAGTCTATTTGGCCACATTGGCCACCATCCTCGGTTCCGGAAGCCCCGGCGGAAGTATCTAAATTCAGAATAACAGTCACATCGGTTTCTCGGAGATGGCTAGACCGATTCGACTAAACTTGGCCTCAAATGAAAGGTATTGCGTCCCCGTAAATGGCTATTTAATTTCATCCCGATCCGACTTCCGGTTCCGGAGTTACAGGTTGTGGCGTGCGATCACATAGCAAATTGTGATTCAAACCGATACTCCGATGAAAGCAAAAAAGGTAAAAATTTCGCTAAAATGTCTCTCAAACAACTTAAATTTGCTGTTCTAGGTCACCGACGGCCAACCAAACTTTCGTTGACTACATTAACCACCATAGACGGTTCCGGAAGTGCCCGGGAAAAGCGGCCATCTTTCAAAATTTACGAACTCACATCAGTTTTCCGGAAATGGCTGGGCCAATTTTCACAAACTTAGTCCCAAATGATAGCTATAATATCCCCATAGATATCTATAAAATTTCGTACGGATCGCTTATATGGTTCCGGAAATATAGACTAAACCGTCCGGTCACATATGAAATTCCCATATAAGCCGGAACTCAATTTTTTTTTCAAAGGGGGGACCCCATGAAATTTCAGAAATCGAATTCGTATTTTTGATGCCAAACATCTTTAAAATGCATGAAACGTCGAGATTTTATGTTATCTCGAAAAAATTTTTTTTATAAAAATCGACTTTTTGGGACTTTGCCGATTTTGCACCTTTTTGCTTTTCTCAATAGAAAGGTATTGCAATTGCTCTGAAAACCGACTTTTTAACGGAGGCCCGGATGGCCGAGTGACATATACCATTCGATTCAGTTCGTCGAGTTCGGCAAATGTCTGTGTGTGTGTATGTATGTGTGTATGTATGTATGTGTGTGTGTGTATGTGTGTGTGTATGTGACCAAAAATGTCACTCATTTTTCTCAGAGATGGCTGAACCGATTTTGACAAACTTAGTCTCAAATGAAAGATGCAACGTTCCCATAGGCTGCTATTGAATTTCTAATGGATCCGACTTCCGGTTCCGGAATTACAGGGTGATAAGTACGAACACGCAGAAAATGTCGATTTTAATAAATTCTGCAATGAATGTATAAAGGTGAAAATTTTTCCAAAATATGTCCACTACTGCTTCGATTTGTAGTATTAGGTCACTAACATCCATTCAAAGTCTATTTGGCCACATTGGCCACCATCCTCGGTTCCGGAAGCCCCGGCGGAAGTATCTAAATTCAGAATAACAGTCACATCGGTTTCTCGGAGATGGCTAGACCGATTCGACTAAACTTGGCCTCAAATGAAAGGTATTGCGTCCCCGTAAATGGCTATTTAATTTCATCCCGATCCGACTTCCGGTTCCGGAGTTACAGGTTGTGGCGTGCGATCACATAGCAAATTGTGATTCAAACCGATACTCCGATGAAAGCAAAAAAGGTAAAAATTTCGCTAAAATGTCTCTCAAACAACTTAAATTTGCTGTTCTAGGTCACCGACGGCCAACCAAACTTTCGTTGACTACATTAACCACCATAGACGGTTCCGGAAGTGCCCGGGAAAAGCGGCCATCTTTCAAAATTTACGAACTCACATCAGTTTTCCGGAAATGGCTGGGCCAATTTTCACAAACTTAGTCCCAAATGATAGCTATAATATCCCCATAGATATCTATAAAATTTCGTATGGATCGCTTATATGGTTCCGGAAATATAGACTAAACCGTCCGGTCACATATGAAATTCCCATATAAGCCGGAACTCAATTTTTTTTTTTCAAAGGGGGGACCCCATGAAATTTCAGAAATCGAATTCGTATTTTTGATGCCAAACATCTTTAAAATGCATGAAACGTCGAGATTTTATGTTATCTCGAAAAAATTTTTTTTATAAAAATCGACTTTTTGGGACTTTGCCGATTTTGCACCTTTTTGCCTTTCTCAATAGAAAGGTATTGCAATTGCTCTGAAAACCGACTTTTTAACGGAGGCCCGGAGGGCCGAGTGACATATACCATTCGATTCAGTTCGTCGAGTTCGGCAAATGTCTGTGTGTGTGTATGTATGTGTGTATGTATGTATGTGTGTGTGTATGTGACCAAAAATGTCACTCATTTTTCTCAGAGATGGCTGAACCGATTTTGACAAACTTAGTCTCAAATGAAAGGTGCAACGTTCCCATAGGCTGCTTTTGAATTTCTAATGGATCCGACTTCCGGTTCCGGAATTACAGGGTGATAAGTACGAACACGCAGAAAATGTCGATTTTAATAAATTCTGCAATGAATGTATAAAGGTGAAAAATTTTCCAAAATATGACCACTACTGCTTCGATTTGTAGTATTAGGTCACTAACATCCATTCAAAGTCTATTTGGCCACATTGGCCACCATCCTCGGTTCCGGAAGCCCCGGCGGAAGTATCTAAATTCAGAATAACAGTCACATCGGTTTCTCGGAGATGGCTAGACCGATTCGACTAAACTTGGCCTCAAATGAAAGGTATTGCGTCCCCGTAAATGGCTATTTAATTTCATCCCGATCCGACTTCCGGTTCCGGAGTTACAGGTTGTGGCGTGCGATCACATAGCAAATTGTGATTCAAACCGATACTCCGATGAAAGCAAAAAAGGTAAAAATTTCGCTAAAATGTCTCTCAAACAACTTAAATTTGCTGTTCTAGGTCACCGACGGCCAACCAAACTTTCGTTGACTACATTAACCACCATAGACGGTTCCGGAAGTGCCCGGGAAAAGCGGCCATCTTTCAAAATTTACGAACTCACATCAGTTTTCCGGAAATGGCTGGGCCAATTTTCACAAACTTAGTCCCAAATGATAGCTATAATATCCCCATAGATATCTATAAAATTTCGTACGGATCGCTTATATGGTTCCGGAAATATAGACTAACCCGTCCGGTCACATATGAAATTCCCATATAAGCCGGAACTCAATTTTTTTTTCAAAGGGGGGACCCCATGAAATTTCAGAAATCGAATTCGTATTTTTGATGCCAAACATCTTTAAAATGCATGAAACGTCGAGATTTTATGTTATCTCGAAAAATTTTTTTTTATAAAAATCGACTTTTTGGGACTTTGCCGATTTTGCACCTTTTTGCCTTTCTCAATAGAAAGGTATTGCAATTGCTCTGAAAACCGACTTTTTAACGGAGGCCCGGAGGGCCGAGTGACATATACCATTCGATTCAGTTCGTCGAGTTCGGCAAATGTCTGTGTGTGTATGTATGTGTGTATGTATGTATGTGTGTGTGTATGTGTGTGTGTATGTGACCAAAAATGTCACTCATTTTTCTCAGAGATGGCTGAACCGATTTTGACAAACTTAGTCTCAAATGAAAGATGCAACGTTCCCATAGGATGCTATTGAATTTCTAATGGATCCGACTTCCGGTTCCGGAATTACAGGGTGATAAGTACGAACACGCAGAAAATGTCGATTTTAATCAATTCTGCAATGAATGTATAAAGGTGAAAATTTTTCCAAAATATGTCCACTACTGCTTCGATTTGTAGTATTAGGTCACTAACATCCATTCAAAGTCTATTTGGCCACATTGGCCACCATCCTCGGTTCCGGAAGCCCCGGCGGAAGTATCTAAATTCAGAATAACAGTCACATCGGTTTCTCGGAGATGGCTAGACCGATTCGACTAAACTTGGCCTCAAATGAAAGGTATTGCGTCCCCGTAAATGGCTATTTAATTTCATCCCGATCCGACTTCCGGTTCCGGAGTTACAGGTTGTGGCGTGCGATCACATAGCAAATTGTGATTCAAACCGATACTCCGATGAAAGCAAAAAAGGTAAAAATTTCGCTAAAATGTCTCTCAAACAACTTAAATTTGCTGTTCTAGGTCACCGACGGCCAACCAAACTTTCGTTGACTACATTAACCACCATAGACGGTTCCGGAAGTGCCCGGGAAAAGCGGCCATCTTTCAAAATTTACGAACTCACATCAGTTTTCCGGAAATGGCTGGGCCAATTTTCACAAACTTAGTCCCAAATGATAGCTATAATATCCCCATAGATATCTATAAAATTTCGTACGGATCGCTTATATGGTTCCGGAAATATAGACTAAACCGTCCGGTCACATATGAAATTCCCATATAAGCCGGAACTCAATTTTTTTTTCAAAGGGGGGACCCCATGAAATTTCAGAAATCGAATTCGTATTTTTGATGCCAAACATCTTTAAAATGCATGAAACGTCGAGATTTTATGTTATCTCGAAAAATTTTTTTTTATAAAAATCGACTTTTTGGGACTTTGCCGATTTTGCACCTTTTTGCCTTTCTCAATAGAAAGGTATTGCAATTGCTCTGAAAACCGACTTTTTAACGGAGGCCCGGATGGCCGAGTGACATATACCATTCGATTCAGTTCGTCGAGTTCGGCAAATGTCTGTGTGTGTGTATGTATGTGTGTATGTATGTATGTGTGTGTGTATGTGTGTGTGTATGTGACCAAAAATGTCACTCATTTTTCTCAGAGATGGCTGAACCGATTTTGACAAACTTAGTCTCAAATGAAAGATGCAACGTTCCCATAGGCTGCTATTGAATTTCTAATGGATCCGACTTCCGGTTCCGGAATTACAGGGTGATAAGTACGAACACGCAGAAAATGTCGATTTTAATAAATTCTGCAATGAATGTATAAAGGTGAAAAATTTTCCAAAATATGACCACTACTGCTTCGATTTGTAGTATTAGGTCACTAACATCCATTCAAAGTCTATTTGGCCACATTGGCCACCATCCTCGGTTCCGGAAGCCCCGGCGGAAGTATCTAAATTCAGAATAACAGTCACATCGGTTTCTCGGAGATGGCTAGACCGATTCGACTAAACTTGGCCTCAAATGAAAGGTATTGCGTCCCCGTAAATGGCTATTTAATTTCATCCCGATCCGACTTCCGGTTCCGGAGTTACAGGTTGTGGCGTGCGATCACATAGCAAATTGTGATTCAAACCGATACTCCGATGAAAGCAAAAAAGGTAAAAATTTCGCTAAAATGTCTCTCAAACAACTTAAATTTGCTGTTCTAGGTCACCGACGGCCAACCAAACTTTCGTTGACTACATTGACCACCATAGACGGTTCCGGAAGTGCCCGGGAAAAGCGGCCATCTTTCAAAATTTACGAACTCGCATCAGTTTCCCGGAAATGGTTAGGCCGATTTTCACAAACTTAGTCCCAAATGATAGCTATAATATCCCCACAGATGTCTATAAAATTTCGTACGGATCGCTTATATGGGTCCGGAAATATAGACTAAATCGTCCGGTCACATATGAAATTCCCATATAAGCCGGAACTCAAATTTTTTTTCAAAGGGGGGACCTCATGAAATTTCAGAAATCGAATTCGTATTTTTGATGGCAAACATCTTTAAAATGCATGAAACGTCGAGATTTTATGTTATCTCGAAAAATTTTTTTTTATAAAAATCGACTTTTTGGGACTTTGCCGATTTTGCACCTTTTTGCCTTTCTCAATAGAAAGGTCTTGCAATTGCTCTGAAAACCGACTTTTTAACGGAGGCCCGGAGGGCCGAGTGACATATACCATTCGATTCAGTTCGTCGAGTTCGGCAAATGTCTGTGTGTGTATGTATGTGTGTATGTATGTATGTATGTGTGTGTGTATGTGTGTGTGTATGTGACCAAAAATGTCACTCATTTTTCTCAGAGATGGCTGAACCGATTTTGACAAACTTAGTCTCAAATGAAAGATGCAACGTTCCCATAGGCTGCTATTGAATCTCTAATGGATCCGACTTCCGGTTCCGGAATTACAGGGTGATAAGTACGAACACGCAGAAAATGTTGATTTTAATAAATTCTGCAATGAATGTATAAAGGTGAAAAATTTTCCAAAATATGTCCACTACTGCTTCGATTTGTAGTATTAGGTCACTAACATCCATTCAAAGTCTATTTGGCCACATTGGCCACCATCCTCGGTTCCGGAAGCCCCGGCGGAAGTATCTAAATTCAGAATAACAGTCACATCGGTTTCTCGGAGATGGCTAGACCGATTCGACTAAACTTGGCCTCAAATGAAAGGTATTGCGTCCCCGTAAATGGCTATTTAATTTCATCCCGATCCGACTTCCGGTTCCGGAGTTACAGGTTGTGGCGTGCGATCACATAGCAAATTGTGATTCAAACCGACACTCCGATGAAAGCAAAAAAGGTAAAAATTTCGCTAAAATGTCTCTCAAACAACTTAAATTTGCTGTTCTAGGTCACCGACGGCCAACCAAACTTTCGTTGACTACATTGACCACCATAGACGGTTCCGGAAGTGCCCGGGAAAAGCGGCCATCTTTCAAAATTTACGAACTCGCATCAGTTTCCCGGAAATGGTTAGGCCGATTTTCACAAACTTAGTCCCAAATGATAGCTATAATATCCCCACAGATGTCTATAAAATTTCGTACGGATCGCTTATATGGGTCCGGAAATATAGACTAAATCGTCCGGTCACATATGAAATTCCCATATAAGCCGGAACTCAAATTTTTTTTCAAAGGGGGGACCTCATGAAATTTCAGAAATCGAATTCGTATTTTTGATGGCAAACATCTTTAAAATGCATGAAACGTCGAGATTTTATGTTATCTCGAAAAATTTTTTTTTATAAAAATCGACTTTTTGGGACTGCCGATTTTGCACCTTTTTGCCTTTCTCAATAGAAAGGTCTTGCAATTGCTCTGAAAACCGACTTTTTAACGGAGGCCCGGAGGGCCGAGTGACATATACCATTCGATTCAGTTCGTCGAGTTCGGCAAATGTCTGTGTGTGTATGTATGTGTGTATGTATGTATGTATGTGTGTGTGTATGTGTGTGTGTATGTGACCAAAAATGTCACTCATTTTTCTCAGAGATGGCTGAACCGATTTTGACAAACTTAGTCTCAAATGAAAGATGCAACGTTCCCATAGGCTGCTATTGAATCTCTAATGGATCCGACTTCCGGTTCCGGAATTACAGGGTGATAAGTACGAACACGCAGAAAATGTCGATTTTAATAAATTCTGCAATGAATGTATAAAGGTGAAAAATTTTCCAAAATATGTCCACTACTGCTTCGATTTGTAGTATTAGGTCACTAACATCCATTCAAAGTCTATTTGGCCACATTGGCCACCATCCTCGGTTCCGGAAGCCCCGGCGGAAGTATCTAAATTCAGAATAACAGTCACATCGGTTTCTCGGAGATGGCTAGACCGATTCGACTAAACTTGGCCTCAAATGAAAGGTATTGCGTCCCCGTAAATGGCTATTTAATTTCATCCCGATCCGACTTCCGGTTCCGGAGTTACAGGTTGTGGCGTGCGATCACATAGCAAATTGTGATTCAAACCGATACTCCGATGAAAGCAAAAAAGGTAAAAATTTCGCTAAAATGTCTCTCAAACAACTTAAATTTGCTGTTCTAGGTCACCGACGGCCAACCAAACTTTCGTTGACTACATTAACCACCATAGACGGTTCCGGAAGTGCCCGGGAAAAGCGGCCATCTTTCAAAATTTACGAACTCACATCAGTTTTCCGGAAATGGCTGGGCCAATTTTCACAAACTTAGTCCCAAATGATAGCTATAATATCCCCATAGATATCTATAAAATTTCGTACGGATCGCTTATATGGTTCCGGAAATATAGACTAAACCGTCCGGTCACATATGAAATTCCCATATAAGCCGGAACTCAATTTTTTTTTTCAAAGGGGGGACCCCATGAAATTTCAGAAATCGAATTCGTATTTTTGATGCCAAACATCTTTAAAATGCATGAAACGTCGAGATTTTATGTTATCTCGAAAAATTTTTTTTTATAAAAATCGACTTTTTGGGACTGCCGATTTTGCACCTTTTTGCCTTTCTCAATAGAAAGGTATTGCAATTGCTCTGAAAACCGACTTTTTAACGGAGGCCCGGAGGGCCGAGTGACATATACCATTCGATTCAGTTCGTCGAGTTCGGCAAATGTCTGTGTGTGTATGTATGTGTGTATGTATGTATGTGTGTGTATGTGTGTGTGTATGTGACCAAAAATGTCACTCATTTTTCTCAGAGATGGCTGAACCGATTTTGACAAACTTAGTCTCAAATGAAAGGTGCAACGTTCCCATAGGCTGCTTTTGAATTTCTAATGGATCCGACTTCCGGTTCCGGAATTACAGGGTGATAAGTACGAACACGCAGAAAATGTCGATTTTAATAAATTCTGCAATGAATGTATAAAGGTGAAAATTTTTCCAAAATATGACCACTACTGCTTCGATTTGTAGTATTAGGTCACTAACATCCATTCAAAGTCTATTTGGCCACATTGGCCACCATCCTCGTTTCCGGAAGCCCCGGCGGAAGTATCTAAATTCAGAATAACAGTCACATCGGTTTCTCGGAGATGGCTAGACCGATTCGACTAAACTTGGCCTCAAATGAAAGGTATTGCGTCCCCGTAAATGGCTATTTAATTTCATCCCGATCCGACTTCCGGTTCCGGAGTTACAGGTTGTGGCGTGCGATCACATAGCAAATTGTGATTCAAACCGATACTCCGATGAAAGCAAAAAAGGTAAAAATTTCGCTAAAATGTCTCTCAAACAACTTAAATTTGCTGTTCTAGGTCACCGACGGCCAACCAAACTTTCGTTGACTACATTGACCACCATAGACGGTTCCGGAAGTGCCCGGGAAAAGCGGCCATCTTTCAAAATTTACGAACTCGCATCAGTTTCCCGGAAATGGTTAGGCCGATTTTCACAAACTTAGTCCCAAATGATAGCTATAATATCCCCACAGATGTCTATAAAATTTCGTACGGATCGCTTATATGGGTCCGGAAATATAGACTAAATCGTCCGGTCACATATGAAATTCCCATATAAGCCGGAACTCAAATTTTTTTTCAAAGGGGGGACCTCATGAAATTTCAGAAATCGAATTCGTATTTTTGATGGCAAACATCTTTAAAATGCATGAAACGTCGAGATTTTATGTTATCTCGAAAAATTTTTTTTTATAAAAATCGACTTTTTGGGACTGCCGATTTTGCACCTTTTTGCCTTTCTCAATAGAAAGGTATTGCAATTGCTCTGAAAACCGACTTTTTAACGGAGGCCCGGAGGGCCGAGTGACATATACCATTCGATTCAGTTCGTCGAGTTCGGCAAATGTCTGTGTGTTTTTTTTTTTACAATGGAGAAGACCTTTATGTCCTAGCCCAGTACACGTGCTAACGGTAGGGTCCAATCTACCACACGGGGTGCACTGGGGGCGTGTCGGACTCGAATGGTGACCAGCCATTAATACCGACTAAACTCCATTGGGCTCCGCCATCATTCCTCCCAGGAACTACCTCTCGGTATTACTTCTGGGGGGATGGCTGTACTAAATGTACTCATTCACTCTCACTCACGCGATCATACATCCTGTATGAGGCTTACTTGGGTGCTCTCTCAATCACACTTTGATTCACTCTCAAACACTCCCACATGAGGCTGACTTTTGTGCTCACCTTTTACGTTCCATGCGAGGCTGACTTGTGTGCTCACCTTACTCATTCCTTGCTAGGCTTACTTTTGTGCTCGCCCTACCCATACATGTGAGGCTGACTTGGGTGCTCACCCTATCACCTGATTCACTCTCAATCGTGCCACTCTATTGTACCTTTGTCACTCCCTCTGGCATCCCATGTGGGACATTTTTCTTAGGCCCCACTTCTGACATACCATGCGAGGCTGACTTTTGTGCTCACCTTTTTCATTCCTTGCTTGCTACCAACCTGTGAGGCTGACTTTTATGCTCACCCTTAACATGCAGTGTGAGACTGACTTGGATGCTCACCCTTTCACTCCTCTGCCACGCCATGAGGCATCGATAGCTTAGTTCCAACATACTACGCTACGACCCTCCCGTCTTGGCATGAGGCAGTCCACTTATACGCCTATACACTCACTCTTCTGTCTTGCTTCGGGGTGGCTGGGTTTACCCCTTACGCGGTTGCCATTCGCTGCGCCAACCTACCTCGGCATGAACAGACCATTCACTCTCTTATTTTGCGCTTGGCCTTTTTCGCTCCAACTAACCAATCACTAGTTAGCCGTGCCCGCCGTCTGTTGCTCGGTTCGCCAGATTACCTGTAGCCTACTGGCAATCTGGATGGTAGCAGCCGAGACTGCGTTCCACTTCTCCACCGTTTGACACATCCGCTGAATAAGGGTATCCGGGGTTGTGTCCCAGCCACAGACGTCAAGCATTGCTCTTCTTTCGACGTCGAACCGATGACATACGAACAGTATGTGCTCGGCAGTTTCATCTACACCTGGGCAGTCCGGGCAGACTGGGACCTCCGCGTGTCCGAACCTGTGGAGGTACTGACGGAAACAGCCATGGCCTGACAGGAATTGTGTCAGGTGGAAGTGAACTTCCCCATGGGGTCTTCCCACCCAGCTCGATATGCTAGGTATCAGCCGGTGGGTCCACCTACCTTTCGAGGAGTTGTCCCACTCACGCTGCCATCTGGCGACCGAGGTCACCCTGGTGCGCTCGCGGGCTCCCCTATTTCCACGTAGCTCAAAGCACTCCTCATCTTCCCGAATGACCAGCCCGACTGGCATCATGCTCGCTATCACGCAGGATGCATCGTGTGATACCGTGCGGTAGGCAGATATCACTCTGAGGCACATCACGCGGTAGGTGCTCTCCAGTTTCTGTAGGTAACTGGTTACCCTCAGTGCTCTTGACCATGACGGGCCGCCGTACCTGAGGATAGATACGGCAACGCCTGCCAGTAACCTACGTCTACTGGCGCACACCTTTGAGCTGTTGGACATCATTCTCGATAGTGCCGCAACAGCAGTCGACGCTCTCTTGCACGTATAGTCGACATGGCTGCCGAAGGTCAGCTTGTCGTCTATAATGACTCCGAGAGACTTCAGACTTCGCTGTGAAGTGATCGCGACTTCTCCCACATGGATAACTGCATGTTGTGCCGACTTGCGGTTGTTGACGATAACTACCTCCGTCTTATGATGAGCGAGCTCCAGGCCTCTCGCGCTCATCCATTCCTCCACCGTGCTAATCGCGTGTTCTGCGGTTAGTTCTACCTCAGGAATTGACTCCCCGTAGACCTCCAAGGTTACGTCGTCGGCAAAGCCGACGATCTTGACCCCAGGAGGGAACTTCAGTCTCAGAACCCCGTCATACATGAGGTTCCATAGCACCGGGCCTAGGATCGAGCCCTGCGGGACTCCGGCGGTAATCGGAACCCTTTTCTGACCGGCATCGGTCTCGTATAGCAGTACGCGGTTTTGGAAGTAACTTTCCAGGATCCGGTACAGACCCACCGGTAGGCTAAGCCGGTGTAACGAGAGCGCGATGGCATCCCAGCTTGCGCTGTTGAATGCATTCTTCACGTCAAGTGTCACTAACGCACAGTATCGAATACCTCGCCTTTTTCGTTGGATCGCTATCTCGGCAGTATTTATCACTGAGTTGAGAGCGTCCACTGTGGACTTACCCTTCCGAAAGCCAAACTGGTTGCTTGACAGACCGTCCGTACCTTCCGCGTACGGGGTGAGCCTGTTGAGGATGATCCTCTCAAGCAGTTTGCCAGTCGTGTCTATCAGACAGATTGGTCTGTACGCCGATGGGTCGCCTGGCGGCTTCCCGGGCTTCGGCAACAGCACCAGTTTCTGCCTTTTCCATCTATCGGGGAAACGGCACTCGTCAAGGCATCTCTGCATAGCTAGCCTGAACATGTTCGGGTTCGCTATGATCGCTGCCTTGAGAGCGTTGTTCGGGACTCCATCCGGCCCTGGAGCTTTGTTCATTGCTAGGGATTTTGCCACTGCGAGTAGTTCTTCGTTCGTCACTGGAGCCACCATTTCGACCGTGCCCGCACTGTCTCGTAGTGCAGGTGGCCAGGGGCTTGTGGCTCGAGACGGGAAGAGTACTTCGATAATCGTTGCCAACCGGTCCGGAGACCGTTCTGGGGGTGAGGAGCCCCCTTTGGTCTTGGCCATCACAATCCGGTAGGCGTCACCCCACGGATTCGCGTTGGCACTCTCACACAGGTTGTCGAAACACGCTCTCTTGCTGCTTTTAATAGCCTTGTTAAGGGCTAATTTCGCAGCTCGAAACACTTCACGGCGGTTCTCTCTTGCATCCTCGGTGCGAGCTCTTTGCATCCTACGTCTAGCTCTGAGACAGGCTGACCGTAGAGCTGCAATCTCGGCACTCCACCAGTATACCGGGCATCTACCGTTTCTTGGCAGTGTTTTTCTCGGCATAGTGGCGTCGCACGCGCGTGATAGAACAGCTACCAGCGCATCCCCGCTTAGACTGTCGGTGTTGGCCTCCAGTCCCAGGGCCGCGGTGAAAGCTTCGCTGTCGAAGTGATTGGACTTCCACCCGCGTACCTGACAGGGATCTCCCGCCCTCGGATGCTGCACACCATAGTTGATCTTAAAGCGGATTGCTAAATGATCACTATGGGTGTAGCCTTCGTCTACCCTCCATTCCATGCCTGGAGCCAGACTCGGGCTGGCAAAGGTCAAATCAATCCACGCCTCCACTCCGTTTCTACGGAATGTACTAGCGGAGCCATCATTAGCTAGCACAGTATCGAGTTTCGCAAACGCTTCCATTAGCGCTTGACCCCTGCTATTTGTACAGCGGCTGCCCCACTCCACTGCCCAAGCGTTGAAGTCTCCCGCTATTACTACCGGTTTCCGGCCCACGAGGTCCGACGAGAGCCTGTTGTGACGTCCCACTAATTAAATTATACCGTGCTATATAAAGTTCGACTGTACTCAATCGAACTTTATTCGCACAGCACACCGGTGACCAACTCGAGCGGTCGATCACCGAGGTCTATTGTCGACGCTGCACATTTGATGACGTGCAAGGCACATGGATACGGCGCAGCAAATTGTCACTCCAGGCGTCTAACGCTATGACCCTATGTACTATGTATCGATGTATGCATGGCAATCGTCATGCATATAAAAACTAAATATTGAATAAAATAATTCATTCTAAGTAAGACAAACTTACATGGCAGACCGTGGCTCGTATCCGAGCAGTGATTACCAGCGGCACGAACCCGCACTTGTACAGTAGATCCGCGAATCCTAACAGCTCGTTCCGTTCTCGCGTGTGTTAAGTGAAAATGGAGATCTAAAGACCCAACTGATTAGTAGTGATCGCACAGCAACTGCCAATAACTCCAGAAGAACTTATACAAATAAAAGTGAGGAGTTCCAGTGGTGGAAAATTCGTCCAGTGTGCTAAGAAAAGTAACCAAAAGAAAGAGAACTAGCCAAATTGTGAGATACGCCATTCCGTTAAACTACGACCAAGTGAATTTAGTGACCTGATGCTAAGTTACGACCAAGTGAACGAACCTTACTATTATCGAGAATGAGTACGTGACTATTAAGCATTAGCCAAGTTAACCGAGATTCAGCCGTCCGACCGCTACCCACTCAACCAGTGACAGTTAAAAAAATGGGGTCGCGTACAAGTAAAAATCCTACGGTAAGCGGAGATCCGCAAATAAATATAATAAATACGTTAGAGCAGCACGCGGTGTGGCAAGATGGCCAGGAGACTAAATATTGGATATTACTAAAACCGCCCTTTCAATCAAAATAACTACAATTATCGGGGACACCAAAATGGAAATAGAGGCCGCGGAATCCAGAATCACCGCGGACAAAGTTACACACGGGGTGGAAATACTCGTCAACATAATCAAATATTTTACAACGATGCGGAAAACTGGCAAGGCTCTCAACAGCCACAGCAGCAGCAGCAGCAGAATCAACATGCTCAGCATGTTGGGGGTATAAGCAACCCGCAAGAACAACAACAGCAAACACAACAAGCAGTCCCATTATCCCAAATAAGGAACCATTGACCAGATACATTTTCAATATTCATACCAAACCAACTAATTTTATCAATTTAAAACCAAAAATTTCAAATTATACTTGTACATTTTTGATAGATACGGGAGCAGAGATATCGATTCTGAAACCCAATAAATTAAACCAAGACGAATTTATCACAATAACTGACAAATGCTTGATTACGGGAATAAACAATATCAAAACTGAAACTAAAGGTTCTATGACTACAGAACTGTATACTAGCGATGGTGTATCGCTATTACATAAATTTCATATAGTGAATGACGAATTTCCAATTCCGACAGATGGTATTTTAGGTCGAGACTTTCTCACCAAATATCATTGTAATATTGATTATGACACTTGGACATTAACATGCGCTACTAGCCTTGGTCCAATTGAAATAATAATTGAAGACACTTGTGAAGATACAATTGTCCTACCACCTCGCTGTGAGGTTTATAGACAAATAAATACGAAGAGCACCAAAGAAGATAACGTTTTACTGTCATGTGAAGTTCAACCCGGAGTATTTTGCGGAAACGCTATCGTTAATTCAGAACATGCAATAGCTAAATTCATTAACACAACTAATAAAGCAGTAATAATTGATAAAAATTTTACTAAACAGATAATCCCTCTACAACAATATACAATGTATACGTTCAAAGATGTTGACCAGGAAAACCGAAATACAAATCTCATGAAAGAATTAAATATTGATGGTGTAAATGCTGAAGCCAAAGGCAAATTAATAGAATTATGCAAAAAATTTAATAATATTTTCTCTTTGCAAGGTGATATGCTAACCTGCAATAACTTTTATAAACAAAATATAAATATTACCGACAACACACCAGTATACATAAAAAACTACAGAACTCCTGAAGTTCACAGAGCTGAAATAACGAAACAAGTTAATGATTTACTCGAGAAAGGAATTATTCAAGACTCCACGTCACCTTATAACACACCAATTTTGTTAGTACCGAAAAAATCCAATACTAAAGATCAAAAGCATCGTTTAGTCTGTGATTTTCGTCAACTTAACAAAAAAATTATAGCCGACAAATTTCCTCTAACTAGAATAGATGATATTCTGGACCAACTTGGGAGAGCGAAATATTTTTCGACTCTTGATTTGATGTCAGGATTTCATCAAATCGAACTAGACAAAAACTCAAAAAAGTTAACAGCCTTCTCCACACATCAAGGGCATTATGAGTTTAACAGACTTCCATTTGGACTGTCAATCTCGCCCAATAGTTTTCAAAGGATGATGACTATAGCTTTAAGCGGTCTTCCTCCGGAATGTGCTTTTCTGTACATCGATGATATTATTGTCATTGGATGTTCTATTGACCACCATTTGAAAAATTTAGAAAGAGTGTTCACCAAACTCCAACAATTTAATCTCAAGCTAAATCCTGCTAAATGTCATTTCTTCTGTGCAGATGTTACTTATTTAGGACATCATATATCCGCCGAAGGAATTCAACCTGACAAGGAAAAATTCTCCGTGATTGAAAAATATCCGGTACCCCAAAATGCGGACGAAGTACGACGTTTTGTCGCATTTTGTAATTATTACAGAAGGTTCATACCTTACTTTTCTGATATAACCGCTCCATTGAATGCAATTCTGAAAAAGAATGCAGTCTTCAAGTGGAGTGAAGAGTGTAAAAATGCGTTTGAAAAATTAAAACAAGAGCTTATGTCACCAAGAATTTTACAATTTCCGGACTTCAATAAACAATTTATTTTAAGCACAGACGCATCTAAATTAGCATGCGGAGCTGTGTTATCTCAATTACATGGCGATGCTGAACTACCTGTTGCATACGCTAGTAGAATGTTCACCAAAGGAGAAAGTAATAAGTCTACTATAGAACAAGAATTAACAGCCATCCACTGGGCAATCAAACATTTTCGACCATATTTATATGGAAGACGCTTTTTAGTGAAAACTGATCACCGACCTCTTATATATTTATTTTCGATGAAAGAACCATCCTCCAAATTAACAAGGATGAGAACGGATTTAGAAGACTTCTCATTTGATATCGAATACGTGAAAGGCAAAAATAATACGGTACCTGATGCTCTTTCACGCGTAACTATCAATTCTGAAGTACTACTTGTCCTGCCAGTTCAAACTAGGTCTAGAACTGGGAAAATCGACCAAAACAAAATAACAGTTGATAATGCTACTGAGACTGATCACCTCAGGGCTTATGAATCTGTCAACAATATAGACGCTTTCAGTTTACCAAAATTGGTCTTTGAAATGCGCCATTCGATAATATCAATAAAAATCACATCAAAAACAAAGAAAAAAGAGTTAGCATCAGTGCAACTTACTTACAAAAAAAATGTTATAGATGTCCAAAATGCGTTAAAGCAAATAAATGAAATGGCCAAGAAAATGTCAATAAAGAAACTAGCGCTAGAATTAAGCAGCATTATATTCAAAAAAATGAACGTTCAAAAATTTAAAGAAAGCTGCAACGAAACATTAAAAGACGTCTGTATAATACTATATAAAAAAGCTGCAGTGATAAAAAATAAAATAGATATTCAAAACATCATAGCTGAAAACCACAATACTCTCTTGGGAGGACATGTAGGTATAAATAAACTATTGATGAAATTACGAAGAAACTATTATTGGACGAATATGAAGTCCACAATAACCAATTATGTCAAACAATGCATTCTATGTAAACAAAATAAACACAAAATGAAAACAAGTGAAAAATTTATTCACACAACAACACCTGCTAAAGTGTTCGATTTGATATCAATCGACACGGTAGGTCCATTTACCAAAACAAATAATGGAAATCGTTATGCACTCACTTTGCAATGCGATTTATCCAAATATGTAATTATCACACCTTTAGTGGATAAGCAAGCTATAACAGTAGCGAAAGCATTCATCGAAAGTTTTGTACTTATATACGGTTGTCCATCTGCAATAAAAACAGATATGGGAACTGAGTATAAGAATGAAATTTTTGAAAATGTATGTAAAATATTAAAAATAGATCATAACTTTGCAACTGCTTACCATCCTCAAACAGTTGGTAGCTTAGAACGAAATCATCGTTTTCTTAATGAATACTTAAGACATTTCATTAATGAAGAGCGCAATGATTGGGACTCATTTATTTCATACTATGCCTTTTGTTACAATACTTCACCCCATTCAGATATAAAATTTGCTCCTTTTGAACTTGTATTTGGAAAACCAGTTAATTTTCCATTATATTTGAAAAATGCAGACACTATAGATCCAGTCTACAATCATGAACATTATTATTCGGAACTAAAATTCAAAATTCAACAAACAGTTTCCAAAGCTCGAGGATTACTAAATAAAAACAAAGTTATGAGAATAAAAGATCAAGCCGATCAAACAAATCCATTAAATGTAAAAATTAACGACAAAGTTTGGTTAAAAATAGAGAACAGAAGGAAATTAGATCCAGTATATTCAGGTCCATTTATTATAAAAAACATCCTACATCCCAACATTGTAATAGAACATTGTGAGACAAAAGAAGAACAAACTGTGCATAAAAATAGAGTGATTAAATAACCACAAATCTAATTTTATTATGATTTGATAAGACTACTGTGGTTACCTTAAATTAACAAAATTAGAATAAGCCTAACCAGCAGCATGATACTAGCTCAAAAAAAACAAGAAACTGAGTGAAACGGTAAAAACATTAAGCCTGCCAATGCGTATCATTAGTGGTAAGACCTTGAAAACAACTAAAACCTACAAAATATTATATACAGAAAATCATATATTTTCATCCTCGTAAAAGGAAGGGAACGATTGCATTACTTTCAGCACTTGCCGAGAAGTGCAAAATTTAATTATTTAGAAACAAAAAAAAAGTAAAAAAAAGAAGAAAAGAAGAAAAAATGGAAAAAAAATATTATAAAACTAAGATATGATTTTATAGGCATCTGGAGTGTATAAAATGATTTCACCTGAAGTCTCATCATTTTCTGTAGGGGATAGGTGTGACGTCCCACTAATTAAATTATACCGTGCTATATAAAGTTCGACTGTACTCAATCGAACTTTATTCGCACAGCACACCGGTGACCAACTCGAGCGGTCGATCACCGAGGTCTATTGTCGACGCTGCACATTTGATGACGTGCAAGGCACATGGATACGGCGCAGCAAATTGTCACTCCAGGCGTCTAACGCTATGACCCTATGTACTATGTATCGATGTATGCATGGCAATCGTCATGCATATAAAAACTAAATATTGAATAAAATAATTCATTCTAAGTAAGACAAACTTACACTGTCGATCATCTGGTAGAATTGTTCTATTGGCCACCTTGGTGGGGCGTAGCAGCTGCAATAGAACACACCATTGATCTTGGCAATCGCCACACCCTCGGCGGAGGGGTGTATTACCTCTTGAACCGGGAACCTTCCCGTTGTACAGATTGCCACCATTCCAGACCCGTCCGACACCCAATTGCCGTTGCCGGCAGGGATGCTGTACGGGTCTGATAATAGGGCGACATCTGTCCTCGACTCCGAGACCGACTGCCACAGCAGCTGTTGGGCTGCTGCACAATGGTTAAGATTTAGCTGTGTGACTCTCACGGCTTCTTCTTATTTAACTCGCCGAAGGGACACGAAGGTCCGCCCATAGCATGTTTATGGGCTTGCCTCTTAGAGGTGCAGGTAAGGCACTTATATGCCTTAGTGCACCCCCGCTCTTTATGCCCCTCCTCGCCGCATCGACGACATAGCTTACTCCTGTCTAGGCCTTTGCATTCGTAAGCTTTATGGCCGGATTCTAGGCACCGATAGCACCTGTCCACTGAAGGCGGCTGGGGTATACTAATAGGGCATACCGACCAGCCGATCTTCAGCTTCCCTTTCTCGATTACCTTTTTGGCATCCGCATTCAGTAGCCTGAGGTAGGCTACTTGGGTGCCAGAGGGTCCGTCCCTCAATCGCACAGAGGCCCGCTCGATTGTGACGCCGCATTGCTCCTTGACGGCTGCGGCGACGTCTTCTGCGGTCGCGAACTCGTCCAAGTGTTTGCACTGGAGAGTTGTTTCCGCACCTAGCGACCTGATTTGGGCGCCCTCACCAAGGACCTCTTGGGCCAAGGCCTTGTATATTGCACTTGATTGTGCGCCTCGCTTCAACACCAGGAGCATCTCTCCCGTGTTGGTGCGTCTTACGCTACGCACATCCTGCCCAAGGGCCGAGAGGCTTTCGGCCGCTTTCATCGATTTAAGGACATCGGCGTATTTGTCCTTGTCGGTTTTTAACCACAAGGCTTCGCCTCTGTCCTTGGCCTTCCTCGCAGGCCGCGGTACCTCCGGTTTCGGTGCCGGCTTTTTCTTGGTAACCAGCGTCCAGGGGTTTGAGCCCCCCTGCCCCGGTCGTGCCGGGTTGCTGGTACCATCGCTCTCAACAGCGAGGTCACTCTCGCCCTCGCTTACCTCACCCAGGCGGCGTTTGACCTTGACGGTTGCACGCCGAGTGGTGTCGGTTTTGGCACCCTCTCCTGGCGACTTCCTAGGGCGCTTCGCATTCGATGCCGTCTTGCGATTGCCCTTTCCCTTTCCCTTCGAGGGGAACTCGGTCGCCGCTCCGATCGACGTGGCTGCTCCATAGAAGGTAAAGGCCACTGTCTGTGAACCTCTATTAACCTTCTCTCTTTCCTCCCTATTGGAGGCCACTGTCTGGGTTTCTCTGTCGGGCCTCTCCCGACATTCCACCCTCTCAACATAGGCCTGCTGTTCCTGTCTTGCGACACGAACAGCTTTCCGGAGCTCCAGAAGGCTCAACTTCAACTCCTTGGCTATGTTCTGCTTTGCGCTAGCGAAGTCGATTATAGCATCGAGTTGCTTCGCTACTTTGCGCATCGCAGCTATTGGCCCCTCCGATGCATTGGTAGGGGTATTGCCTACCGCTGCTGGGGGGTCACTGGTGCTTTCGAGTACAGCACTCATCGTTCCACTACTCTCCCCACGGGGGGGAGACCTCGCCAAACCACCTCTTGCGAAGGGGTTTGGCACCTCCGTCTGTTTATTTTTGTTTTTATTTTGCTCCATGAAAATTCCCACGAGTAGCGCGAGAAATATATGTCCGCCACGCCAGAGCTCCGCATTAGCGTGGTAAGGGACGCTTACTGTGGGGGTTGCCCAGGTACCCCACAGGCTCCGTTAACGATCGAGCATCTTTTTCACCCCCTCGATCACTCATCCCTCGGCACGGGTCGCTTCACGCCTTGGAATTGGGGTTATGCCCTACCTTGCTTTACGTGGTGATCTCGGCCCGGATCATCACAACCATCCTCCTTTACCAGGGCTTTGGACCTGTAGCTCTGGATCTCAATAGTTCCATGTACGTATGTTATTACAGACATGCTACTATTGGGATCCGTCATTCGCTAGCGGAGTTAAATGTCTGTGTGTGTGTATGTATGTGTGTATGTATGTATGTGTGTGTATGTGTGTGTGTGTATGTGACCAAAAATGTCACTCATTTTTCTCAGAGATGGCTGAACCGATTTTGACAAACTTAGTCTCAAATGAAAGATGCAACGTTCCCATAGGCTGCTATTGAATTTCTAATGGATCCGACTTCCGGTTCCGGAATTACAGGGTGATAAGTACGAACACGCAGAAAATGTCGATTTTAATAAATTCTGCAATGAATGTATAAAGGTGAAAAATTTTCCAAAATATGTCCACTACTGCTTCGATTTGTAGTATTAGGTCACTAACATCCATTCAAAGTCTATTTGGCCACATTGGCCACCATCCTCGGTTCCGGAAGCCCCGGCGGAAGTATCTAAATTCAGAATAACAGTCACATCGGTTTCTCGGAGATGGCTAGACCGATTCGACTAAACTTGGCCTCAAATGAAAGGTATTGCGTCCCCGTAAATGGCTATTTAATTTCATCCCGATCCGACTTCCGGTTCCGGAGTTACAGGTTGTGGCGTGCGATCACATAGCAAATTGTGATTCAAACCGATACTCCGATGAAAGCAAAAAAGGTAAAAATTTCGCTAAAATGTCTCTCAAACAACTTAAATTTGCTGTTCTAGGTCACCGACGGCCAACCAAACTTTCGTTGACTACATTAACCACCATAGACGGTTCCGGAAGTGCCCGGGAAAAGCGGCCATCTTTCAAAATTTACGAACTCACATCAGTTTCCGGAAATGGCTGGGCCAATTTTCACAAACTTAGTCCCAAATGATAGCTATAATATCCCCATAGATATCTATAAAATTTCGTACGGATCGCTTATATGGTTCCGGAAATATAGACTAAACCGTCCGGTCACATATGAAATTCCCATATAAGCCGGAACTCAATTTTTTTTTTCAAAGGGGGGACCCCATGAAATTTCAGAAATCGAATTCGTATTTTTGATGCCAAACATCTTTAAAATGCATGAAACGTCGAGATTTTATGTTATCTCGAAAAATTTTTTTTTATAAAAATCGACTTTTTGGGACTTTGCCGATTTTGCACCTTTTTGCCTTTCTCAATAGAAAGGTATTGCAATTGCTCTGAAAACCGACTTTTTAACGGAGGCCCGGATGGCCGAGTGACATATACCATTCGATTCAGTTCGTCGAGTTCGGCAAATGTCTGTGTGTGTGTATGTATGTGTGTATGTATGTATGTGTGTGTGTATGTGTGTGTGTATGTGACCAAAAATGTCACTCATTTTTCTCAGAGATGGCTGAACCGATTTTGACAAACTTAGTCTCAAATGAAAGATGCAACGTTCCCATAGGCTGCTATTGAATTTCTAATGGATCCGACTTCCGGTTCCGGAATTACAGGGTGATAAGTACGAACACGCAGAAAATGTCGATTTTAATAAATTCTGCAATGAATGTATAAAGGTGAAAATTTTTCCAAAATATGTCCACTACTGCTTCGATTTGTAGTATTAGGTCACTAACATCCATTCAAAGTCTATTTGGCCACATTGGCCACCATCCTCGGTTCCGGAAGCCCCGGCGGAAGTATCTAAATTCAGAATAACAGTCACATCGGTTTCTCGGAGATGGCTAGACCGATTCGACTAAACTTGGCCTCAAATGAAAGGTATTGCGTCCCCGTAAATGGCTATTTAATTTCATCCCGATCCGACTTCCGGTTCCGGAGTTACAGGTTGTGGCGTGCGATCACATAGCAAATTGTGATTCAAACCGATACTCCGATGAAAGCAAAAAAGGTAAAAATTTCGCTAAAATGTCTCTCAAACAACTTAAATTTGCTGTTCTAGGTCACCGACGGCCAACCAAACTTTCGTTGACTACATTGACCACCATAGACGGTTCCGGAAGTGCCCGGGAAAAGCGGCCATCTTTCAAAATTTACGAACTCGCATCAGTTTCCCGGAAATGGTTAGGCCGATTTTCACAAACTTAGTCCCAAATGATAGCTATAATATCCCCACAGATGTCTATAAAATTTCGTACGGATCGCTTATATGGGTCCGGAAATATAGACTAAATCGTCCGGTCACATATGAAATTCCCATATAAGCCGGAACTCAAATTTTTTTTCAAAGGGGGGACCTCATGAAATTTCAGAAATCGAATTCGTATTTTTGATGGCAAACATCTTTAAAATGCATGAAACGTCGAGATTTTATGTTATCTCGAAAAATTTTTTTTTATAAAAATCGACTTTTTGGGACTGCCGATTTTGCACCTTTTTGCCTTTCTCAATAGAAAGGTATTGCAATTGCTCTGAAAACCGACTTTTTAACGGAGGCCCGGAGGGCCGAGTGACATATACCATTCGATTCAGTTCGTCGAGTTCGGCAAATGTCTGTGTGTGTGTGTATGTATGTGTGTATGTATGTATGTGTGTGTGTATGTGTGTGTGTATGTGACCAAAAATGTCACTCATTTTTCTCAGAGATGGCTGAACCGATTTTGACAAACTTAGTCTCAAATGAAAGATGCAACGTTCCCATAGGCTGCTATTGAATTTCTAATGGATCCGACTTCCGGTTCCGGAATTACAGGGTGATAAGTACGAACACGCAGAAAATGTCGATTTTAATAAATTCTGCAATGAATGTATAAAGGTGAAAAATTTTCCAAAATATGTCCACTACTGCTTCGATTTGTAGTATTAGGTCACTAACATCCATTCAAAGTCTATTTGGCCACATTGGCCACCATCCTCGGTTCCGGAAGCCCCGGCGGAAGTATCTAAATTCAGAATAACAGTCACATCGGTTTCTCGGAGATGGCTAGACCGATTCGACTAAACTTGGCCTCAAATGAAAGGTATTGCGTCCCCGTAAATGGCTATTTAATTTCATCCCGATCCGACTTCCGGTTCCGGAGTTACAGGTTGTGGCGTGCGATCACATAGCAAATTGTGATTCAAACCGATACTCCGATGAAAGCAAAAAAGGTAAAAATTTCGCTAAAATGTCTCTCAAACAACTTAAATTTGCTGTTCTAGGTCACCGACGGCCAACCAAACTTTCGTTGACTACATTAACCACCATAGACGGTTCCGGAAGTGCCCGGGAAAAGCGGCCATCTTTCAAAATTTACGAACTCACATCAGTTTTCCGGAAATGGCTGGGCCAATTTTCACAAACTTAGTCCCAAATGATAGCTATAATATCCCCATAGATATCTATAAAATTTCGTACGGATCGCTTATATGGTTCCGGAAATATAGACTAAACCGTCCGGTCACATATGAAATTCCCATATAAGCCGGAACTCAATTTTTTTTTCAAAGGGGGGACCCCATGAAATTTCAGAAATCGAATTCGTATTTTTGATGGCAAACATCTTTAAAATGCATGAAACGTCGAGATTTTATGTTATCTCGAAAAAATTTTTTTTATAAAAATCGACTTTTTGGGACTTTGCCGATTTTGCACCTTTTTGCCTTTCTCAATAGAAAGGTATTGCAATTGCTCTGAAACCGACTTTTAACGGAGGCCCGGAGGGCCGAGTGACATATACCATTCGATTCAGTTCGTCGAGTTCGGCAAATGTCTGTGTGTGTGTATGTATGTGTGTATGTATGTATGTGTGTGTGTATGTGTGTGTGTATGTGACCAAAAATGTCACTCATTTTTCTCAGAGATGGCTGAACCGATTTTGACAAACTTAGTCTCAAATGAAAGATGCAACGTTCCCATAGGCTGCTATTGAATTTCTAATGGATCCGACTTCCGGTTCCGGAATTACAGGGTGATAAGTACGAACACGCAGAAAATGTCGATTTTAATAAATTCTGCAATGAATGTATAAAGGTGAAAATTTTTCCAAAATATGTCCACTACTGCTTCGATTTGTAGTATTAGGTCACTAACATCCATTCAAAGTCTATTTGGCCACATTGGCCACCATCCTCGGTTCCGGAAGCCCCGGCGGAAGTATCTAAATTCAGAATAACAGTCACATCGGTTTCTCGGAGATGGCTAGACCGATTCGACTAAACTTGGCCTCAAATGAAAGGTATTGCGTCCCCGTAAATGGCTATTTAAGTTCATCCCGATCCGACTTCCGGTTCCGGAGTTACAGGTTGTGGCGTGCGATCACATAGCAAATTGTGATTCAAACCGATACTCCGATGAAAGCAAAAAAGGTAAAAATTTCGCTAAAATGTCTCTCAAACAACTTAAATTTGCTGTTCTAGGTCACCGACGGCCAACCAAACTTTCGTTGACTACATTGATCACCATAGACGGTTCCGGAAGTGCCCGGGAAAAGCGGCCATCTTTCAAAATTTACGAACTCGCATCAGTTTCCCGGAAATGGTTAGGCCGATTTTCACAAACTTAGTCCCAAATGATAGCTATAATATCCCCACAGATGTCTATAAAATTTCGTACGGATCGCTTATATGGGTCTGGAAATATAGACTAAATCGTCCGGTCACATATGAAATTCCCATATAAGCCGGAACTCAAATTTTTTTTCAAAGGGGGGACCTCATGAAATTTCAGAAATCGAATTCGTATTTTTGATGGCAAACATCTTTAAAATGCATGAAACGTCGAGATTTTATGTTATCTCGAAAAATTTTTTTTTATAAAAATCGACTTTTTGGGACTGCCGATTTTGCACCTTTTTGCCTTTCTCAATAGAAAGGTATTGCAATTGCTCTGAAAACCGACTTTTTAACGGAGGCCCGGAGGGCCGAGTGACATATACCATTCGATTCAGTTCGTCGAGTTCGGCAAATGTCTGTGTGTGTATGTATGTGTGTATGTATGTATGTGTGTGTGTATGTGTGTGTGTATGTGACCAAAAATGTCACTCATTTTTCTCAGAGATGGCTGAACCGATTTTGACAAACTTAGTCTCAAATGAAAGATGCAACGTTCCCATAGGCTGCTATTGAATTTCTAATGGATCCGACTTCCGGTTCCGGAATTACAGGGTGATAAGTACGAACACGCAGAAAATGTCGATTTTAATAAATTCTGCAATGAATGTATAAAGGTGAAAAATTTTCCAAAATATGTCCACTACTGCTTCGATTTGTAGTATTAGGTCACTAACATCCATTCAAAGTCTATTTGGCCACATTGGCCACCATCCTCGGTTCCGGAAGCCCCGGCGGAAGTATCTAAATTCAGAATAACAGTCACATCGGTTTCTCGGAGATGGCTAGACCGATTCGACTAAACTTGGCCTCAAATGAAAGGTATTGCGTCCCCGTAAATGGCTATTTAATTTCATCCCGATCCGACTTCCGGTTCCGGAGTTACAGGTTGTGGCGTGCGATCACATAGCAAATTGTGATTCAAACCGATACTCCGATGAAAGCAAAAAAGGTAAAAATTTCGCTAAAATGTCTCTCAAACAACTTAAATTTGCTGTTCTAGGTCACCGACGGCCAACCAAACTTTCGTTGACTACATTAACCACCATAGACGGTTCCGGAAGTGCCCGGGAAAAGCGGCCATCTTTCAAAATTTACGAACTCACATCAGTTTTCCGGAAATGGCTGGGCCAATTTTCACAAACTTAGTCCCAAATGATAGCTATAATATCCCCATACATATCTGTAAAATTTCGTACGGATCGCTTATATGGTTCCGGAAATATAGACTAAACCGTCCGGTCACATATGAAATTCCCATATAAGCCGGAACTCAATTTTTTTTTTCAAAGGGGGGACCCCACGAAATTTCAGAAATCGAATTCGTATTTTTGATGCCAAACATCTTTAAAATGCATGAAACGTCGAGATTTTATGTTATCTCGAAAAATTTTTTTTTATAAAAATCGACTTTTTGGGACTTTGCCGATTTTGCACCTTTTTGCCTTTCTCAATAGAAAGGTATTGCAATTGCTCTGAAAACCGACTTTTTAACGGAGGCCCGGAGGGCCGAGTGACATATACCATTCGATTCAGTTCGTCGAGTTCGGCAAATGTCTGTGTGTGTGTATGTATGTGTGTATGTATGTATGTGTGTGTATGTGTGTGTGTATGTGACCAAAAATGTCACTCATTTTTCTCAGAGATGGCTGAACCGATTTTGACAAACTTAGTCTCAAATGAAAGATGCAACGTTCCCATAGGCTGCTATTGAATTTCTAATGGATCCGACTTCCGGTTCCGGAATTACAGGGTGATAAGTACGAACACGCAGAAAATGTCGATTTTAATAAATTCTGCAATGAATGTATAAAGGTGAAAAATTTTCCAAAATATGACCACTACTGCTTCGATTTGTAGTATTAGGTCACTAACATCCATTCAAAGTCTATTTGGCCACATTGGCCACCATCCTCGGTTCCGGAAGCCCCGGCGGAAGTATCTAAATTCAGAATAACAGTCACATCGGTTTCTCGGAGATGGCTAGACCGATTCGACTAAACTTGGCCTCAAATGAAAGGTATTGCGTCCCCGTAAATGGCTATTTAATTTCATCCCGATCCGACTTCCGGTTCCGGAGTTACAGGTTGTGGCGTGCGATCACATAGCAAATTGTGATTCAAACCGATACTCCGATGAAAGCAAAAAAGGTAAAAATTTCGCTAAAATGTCTCTCAAACAACTTAAATTTGCTGTTCTAGGTCACCGACGGCCAACCAAACTTTCGTTGACTACATTGACCACCATAGACGGTTCCGGAAGTGCCCGGGAAAAGCGGCCATCTTTCAAAATTTACGAACTCGCATCAGTTTCCCGGAAATGGTTAGGCCGATTTTCACAAACTTAGTCCCAAATGATAGCTATAATATCCCCACAGATGTCTATAAAATTTCGTACGGATCGCTTATATGGGTCCGGAAATATAGACTAAATCGTCCGGTCACATATGAAATTCCCATATAAGCCGGAACTCAATTTTTTTTTCAAAGGGGGGACCTCATGAAATTTCAGAAATCGAATTCGTATTTTTGATGGCAAACATCTTTAAAATGCATGAAACGTCGAGATTTTATGTTATCTCGAAAAATTTTTTTTTATAAAAATCGACTTTTTGGGACTGCCGATTTTGCACCTTTTTGCCTTTCTCAATAGAAAGGTATTGCAATTGCTCTGAAAACCGACTTTTTAACGGAGGCCCGGAGGGCCGAGTGACATATACCATTCGATTCAGTTCGTCGAGTTCGGCAAATGTCTGTGTGTGTGTATGTATGTGTGTATGTATGTATGTGTGTGTGTATGTGTGTGTATGTGACCAAAAATGTCACTCATTTTTCTCAGAGATGGCTGAACCGATTTTGACAAACTTAGTCTCAAATGAAAGATGCAACGTTCCCATAGGCTGCTATTGAATTTCTAATGGATCCGACTTCCGGTTCCGGAATTACAGGGTGATAAGTACGAACACGCAGAAAATGTCGATTTTAATAAATTCTGCAATGAATGTATAAAGGTGAAAAATTTTCCAAAATATGTCCACTACTGCTTCGATTTGTAGTATTAGGTCACTAACATCCATTCAAAGTCTATTTGGCCACATTGGCCACCATCCTCGGTTCCGGAAGCCCCGGCGGAAGTATCTAAATTCAGAATAACAGTCACATCGGTTTCTCGGAGATGGCTAGACCGATTCGACTAAACTTGGCCTCAAATGAAAGGTATTGCGTCCCCGTAAATGGCTATTTAATTTCATCCCGATCCGACTTCCGGTTCCGGAGTTACAGGTTGTGGCGTGCGATCACATAGCAAATTGTGATTCAAACCGATACTCCGATGAAAGCAAAAAAGGTAAAAATTTCGCTAAAATGTCTATCAAACAACTTAAATTTGCTGTTCTAGGTCACCGACGGCCAACCAAACTTTCGTTGACTACATTAACCACCATAGACGGTTCCGGAAGTGCCCGGGAAAAGCGGCCATCTTTCAAAATTTACGAACTCACATCAGTTTTCCGGAAATGGCTGGGCCAATTTTCACAAACTTAGTCCCAAATGATAGCTATAATATCCCCATAGATATCTATAAAATTTCGTACGGATCGCTTATATGGTTCCGGAAATATAGACTAAACCGTCCGGTCACATATGAAATTCCCATATAAGCCGGAACTCAATTTTTTTTTTCAAAGGGGGGACCCCATGAAATTTCAGAAATCGAATTCGTATTTTTGATGCCAAACATCTTTAAAATGCATGAAACGTCGAGATTTTGTTATCTCGAAAAAATTTTTTTTATAAAAATCGACTTTTTGGGACTTTGCCGATTTTGCACCTTTTTGCCTTTCTCAATAGAAAGGTATTGCAATTGCTCTGAAAACCGACTTTTTAACGGAGGCCCGGAGGGCCGAGTGACATATACCATTCGATTCAGTTCGTCGAGTTCGGCAAATGTCTGTGTGTGTGTATGTATG
Organism: Topomyia yanbarensis; assembly: GCF_030247195.1. NCBI lineage: Eukaryota > Metazoa > Arthropoda > Insecta > Diptera > Culicidae > Topomyia > Topomyia yanbarensis. The sequence continues at coordinate 202,270,058 of NC_080672.1, read as the reverse complement.
TGTGTATGTATGTATGTGTGTGTGTATGTGTGTGTGTATGTGACCAAAAATGTCACTCATTTTTCTCAGAGATGGCTAAACCGATTTTGACAAACTTAGTCTCAAATGAAAGATGCAACGTTCCCATAGGCTGCTATTGAATTTCTAATGGATCCGACTTCCGGTTCCGGAATTACAGGGTGATAAGTACGAACACGCAGAAAATGTCGATTTCAATAAATTCTGCAATGAATGTATAAAGGTGAAAAATTTTCCAAAATATGACCACTACTGCTTCGATTTGTAGTATTAGGTCACTAACATCCATTCAAAGTCTATTTGGCCACATTGGCCACCATCCTCGGTTCCGGAAGCCCCGGCGGAAGTATCTAAATTCAGAATAACAGTCACATCGGTTTCTCGGAGATGGCTAGACCGATTCGACTAAACTTGGCCTCAAATGAAAGGTATTGCGTCCCCGTAAATGGCTATTTAATTTCATCCCGATCCGACTTCCGGTTCCGGAGTTACAGGTTGTGGCGTGCGATCACATAGCAAATTGTGATTCAAACCGATACTCCGATGAAAGCAAAAAAGGTAAAAATTTCGCTAAAATGTCTCTCAAACAACTTAAATTTGCTGTTCTAGGTCACCGACGGCCAACCAAACTTTCGTTGACTACATTGACCACCATAGACGGTTCCGGAAGTGCCCGGGAAAAGCGGCCATCTTTCAAAATTTACGAACTCGCATCAGTTTCCCGGAAATGGTTAGGCCGATTTTCACAAACTTAGTCCCAAATGATAGCTATAATATCCCCACAGATGTCTATAAAATTTCGTACGGATCGCTTATATGGGTCCGGAAATATAGACTAAATCGTCCGGTCACATATGAAATTCCCATATAAGCCGGAACTCAAATTTTTTTTCAAAGGGGGGACCTCATGAAATTTCAGAAATCGAATTCGTATTTTTGATGGCAAACATCTTTAAAATGCATGAAACGTCGAGATTTTATGTTATCTCGAAAAAATTTTTTTATAAAAATCGACTTTTGGGACTGCCGATTTTGCACCTTTTTGCCTTTCTCAATAGAAAGGTATTGCAATTGCTCTGAAAACCGACTTTTTAACGGAGGCCCGGAGGGCCGAGTGACATATACCATTCGATTCAGTTCGTCGAGTTCGGCAAATGTCTGTGTGTGTATGTATGTGTGTATGTATGTATGTGTGTGTGTATGTGACCAAAAATGTCACTCATTTTTCTCAGAGATGGCTGAACCGATTTTGACAAACTTAGTCTCAAATGAAAGATGCAACGTTCCCATAGGCTGCTATTGAATTTCTAATGGATCCGACTTCCGGTTCCGGAATTACAGGGTGATAAGTACGAACACGCAGAAAATGTCGATTTTAATAAATTCTGCAATGAATGTATAAAGGTGAAAAATTTTCCAAAATATGTCCACTACTGCTTCGATTTGTAGTATTAGGTCACTAACATCCATTCAAAGTCTATTTGGCCACATTGGCCACCATCCTCGGTTCCGGAAGCCCCGGCGGAAGTATCTAAATTCAGAATAACAGTCACATCGGTTTCTCGGAGATGGCTAGACCGATTCGACTAAACTTGGCCTCAAATGAAAGGTATTGCGTCCCCGTAAATGGCTATTTAATTTCATCCCGATCCGACTTCCGGTTCCGGAGTTACAGGTTGTGGCGTGCGATCACATAGCAAATTGTGATTCAAACCGATACTCCGATGAAAGCAAAAAAGGTAAAAATTTCGCTAAAATGTCTCTCAAACAACTTAAATTTGCTGTTCTAGGTCACCGACGGCCAACCAAACTTTCGTTGACTACATTAACCACCATAGACGGTTCCGGAAGTGCCCGGGAAAAGCGGCCATCTTTCAAAATTTACGAACTCACATCAGTTTTCCGGAAATGGCTGGGCCAATTTTCACAAACTTAGTCCCAAATGATAGCTATAATATCCCCATACATATCTGTAAAATTTCGTACGGATCGCTTATATGGTTCCGGAAATATAGACTAAACCGTCCGGTCACATATGAAATTCCCATATAAGCCGGAACTCAATTTTTTTTTTCAAAGGGGGGACCCCACGAAATTTCAGAAATCGAATTCGTATTTTTGATGCCAAACATCTTTAAAATGCATGAAACGTCGAGATTTTATGTTATCTCGAAAAATTTTTTTTTATAAAAATCGACTTTTTGGGACTTTGCCGATTTTGCACCTTTTTGCCTTTCTCAATAGAAAGGTATTGCAATTGCTCTGAAAACCGACTTTTTAACGGAGGCCCGGAGGGCCGAGTGACATATACCATTCGATTCAGTTCGTCGAGTTCGGCAAATGTCTGTGTGTGTGTATGTATGTGTGTATGTATGTATGTGTGTGTGTATGTGTGTGTGTATGTGACCAAAAATGTCACTCATTTTTCTCAGAGATGGCTGAACCGATTTTGACAAACTTAGTCTCAAATGAAAGATGCAACGTTCCCATAGGCTGCTATTGAATTTCTAATGGATCCGACTTCCGGTTCCGGAATTACAGGGTGATAAGTACGAACACGCAGAAAATGTCGATTTTAATAAATTCTGCAATGAATGTATAAAGGTGAAAAATTTTCCAAAATATGACCACTACTGCTTCGATTTGTAGTATTAGGTCACTAACATCCATTCAAAGTCTATTTGGCCACATTGGCCACCATCCTCGGTTCCGGAAGCCCCGGCGGAAGTATCTAAATTCAGAATAACAGTCACATCGGTTTCTCGGAGATGGCTAGACCGATTCGACTAAACTTGGCCTCAAATGAAAGGTATTGCGTCCCCGTAAATGGCTATTTAATTTCATCCCGATCCGACTTCCGGTTCCGGAGTTACAGGTTGTGGCGTGCGATCACATAGCAAATTGTGATTCAAACCGATACTCCGATGAAAGCAAAAAAGGTAAAAATTTCGCTAAAATGTCTCTCAAACAACTTAAATTTGCTGTTCTAGGTCACCGACGGCCAACCAAACTTTCGTTGACTACATTGACCACCATAGACGGTTCCGGAAGTGCCCGGGAAAAGCGGCCATCTTTCAAAATTTACGAACTCGCATCAGTTTCCCGGAAATGGTTAGGCCGATTTTCACAAACTTAGTCCCAAATGATAGCTATAATATCCCCACAGATGTCTATAAAATTTCGTACGGATCGCTTATATGGGTCCGGAAATATAGACTAAATCGTCCGGTCACATATGAAATTCCCATATAAGCCGGAACTCAAATTTTTTTTCAAAGGGGGGACCTCATGAAATTTCAGAAATCGAATTCGTATTTTTGATGGCAAACATCTTTAAAATGCATGAAACGTCGAGATTTTATGTTATCTCGAAAAAATTTTTTTTATAAAAATCGACTTTTGGGACTGCCGATTTTGCACCTTTTTGCCTTTCTCAATAGAAAGGTATTGCAATTGCTCTGAAAACCGACTTTTTAACGGAGGCCCGGAGGGCCGAGTGACATATACCATTCGATTCAGTTCGTCGAGTTCGGCAAATGTCTGTGTGTGTATGTATGTGTGTATGTATGTATGTGTGTGTGTATGTGACCAAAAATGTCACTCATTTTTCTCAGAGATGGCTGAACCGATTTTGACAAACTTAGTCTCAAATGAAAGATGCAACGTTCCCATAGGCTGCTATTGAATTTCTAATGGATCCGACTTCCGGTTCCGGAATTACAGGGTGATAAGTACGAACACGCAGAAAATGTCGATTTTAATAAATTCTGCAATGAATGTATAAAGGTGAAAAATTTTCCAAAATATGTCCACTACTGCTTCGATTTGTAGTATTAGGTCACTAACATCCATTCAAAGTCTATTTGGCCACATTGGCCACCATCCTCGGTTCCGGAAGCCCCGGCGGAAGTATCTAAATTCAGAATAACAGTCACATCGGTTTCTCGGAGATGGCTAGACCGATTCGACTAAACTTGGCCTCAAATGAAAGGTATTGCGTCCCCGTAAATGGCTATTTAATTTCATCCCGATCCGACTTCCGGTTCCGGAGTTACAGGTTGTGGCGTGCGATCACATAGCAAATTGTGATTCAAACCGATACTCCGATGAAAGCAAAAAAGGTAAAAATTTCGCTAAAATGTCTCTCAAACAACTTAAATTTGCTGTTCTAGGTCACCGACGGCCAACCAAACTTTCGTTGACTACATTAACCACCATAGACGGTTCCGGAAGTGCCCGGGAAAAGCGGCCATCTTTCAAAATTTACGAACTCACATCAGTTTTCCGGAAATGGCTGGGCCAATTTTCACAAACTTAGTCCCAAATGATAGCTATAATATCCCCATACATATCTGTAAAATTTCGTACGGATCGCTTATATGGTTCCGGAAATATAGACTAAACCGTCCGGTCACATATGAAATTCCCATATAAGCCGGAACTCAATTTTTTTTTTCAAAGGGGGGACCCCACGAAATTTCAGAAATCGAATTCGTATTTTTGATGCCAAACATCTTTAAAATGCATGAAACGTCGAGATTTTATGTTATCTCGAAAAATTTTTTTTTATAAAAATCGACTTTTTGGGACTTTGCCGATTTTGCACCTTTTTGCCTTTCTCAATAGAAAGGTATTGCAATTGCTCTGAAAACCGACTTTTTAACGGAGGCCCGGAGGGCCGAGTGACATATACCATTCGATTCAGTTCGTCGAGTTCGGCAAATGTCTGTGTGTGTGTATGTATGTGTGTATGTATGTATGTGTGTGTGTATGTGTGTGTGTATGTGACCAAAAATGTCACTCATTTTTCTCAGAGATGGCTGAACCGATTTTGACAAACTTAGTCTCAAATGAAAGATGCAACGTTCCCATAGGCTGCTATTGAATTTCTAATGGATCCGACTTCCGGTTCCGGAATTACAGGGTGATAAGTACGAACACGCAGAAAATGTCGATTTTAATAAATTCTGCAATGAATGTATAAAGGTGAAAAATTTTCCAAAATATGACCACTACTGCTTCGATTTGTAGTATTAGGTCACTAACATCCATTCAAAGTCTATTTGGCCACATTGGCCACCATCCTCGGTTCCGGAAGCCCCGGCGGAAGTATCTAAATTCAGAATAACAGTCACATCGGTTTCTCGGAGATGGCTAGACCGATTCGACTAAACTTGGCCTCAAATGAAAGGTATTGCGTCCCCGTAAATGGCTATTTAATTTCATCCCGATCCGACTTCCGGTTCCGGAGTTACAGGTTGTGGCGTGCGATCACATAGCAAATTGTGATTCAAACCGATACTCCGATGAAAGCAAAAAAGGTAAAAATTTCGCTAAAATGTCTCTCAAACAACTTAAATTTGCTGTTCTAGGTCACCGACGGCCAACCAAACTTTCGTTGACTACATTGACCACCATAGACGGTTCCGGAAGTGCCCGGGAAAAGCGGCCATCTTTCAAAATTTACGAACTCGCATCAGTTTCCCGGAAATGGTTAGGCCGATTTTCACAAACTTAGTCCCAAATGATAGCTATAATATCCCCACAGATGTCTATAAAATTTCGTACGGATCGCTTATATGGGTCCGGAAATATAGACTAAATCGTCCGGTCACATATGAAATTCCCATATAAGCCGGAACTCAAATTTTTTTTCAAAGGGGGGACCTCATGAAATTTCAGAAATCGAATTCGTATTTTTGATGGCAAACATCTTTAAAATGCATGAAACGTCGAGATTTTATGTTATCTCGAAAAAATTTTTTTTATAAAAATCGACTTTTTGGGACTGCCGATTTTGCACCTTTTTGCCTTTCTCAATAGAAAGGTATTGCAATTGCTCTGAAAACCGACTTTTTAACGGAGGCCCGGAGGGCCGAGTGACATATACCATTCGATTCAGTTCGTCGAGTTCGGCAAATGTCTGTGTGTGTGTATGTATGTGTGTATGTATGTATGTGTGTGTATGTGTGTGTGTATATGACCAAAAATGTCACTCATTTTTCTCAGAGATGGCTGAACCGATTTTGACAAACTTAGTCTCAAATGAAAGATGCAACGTTCCCATAGGCTGCTATTGAATTTCTAATGGATCCGACTTCCGGTTCCGGAATTACAGGGTGATAAGTACGAACACGCAGAAAATGTCGATTTTAATAAATTCTGCAATGAATGTATAAAGGTGAAAAATTTTCCAAAATATGTCCACTACTGCTTCGATTTGTAGTATTAGGTCACTAACATCCATTCAAAGTCTATTTGGCCACATTGGCCACCATCCTCGGTTCCGGAAGCCCCGGCGGAAGTATCTAAATTCAGAATAACAGTCACATCGGTTTCTCGGAGATGGCTAGACCGATTCGACTAAACTTGGCCTCAAATGAAAGGTATTGCGTCCCCGTAAATGGCTATTTAATTTCATCCCGATCCGACTTCCGGTTCAGGAGTTACAGGTTGTGGCGTGCGATCACATAGCAAATTGTGATTCAAACCGATACTCCGATGAAAGCAAAAAAGGTAAAAATTTCGCTAAAATGTCTCTCAAACAACTTAAATTTGCTGTTCTAGGTCACCGACGGCCAACCAAACTTTCGTTGACTACATTGACCACCATAGACGGTTCCGGAAGTGCCCGGGAAAAGCGGCCATCTTTCAAAATTTACGAACTCGCATCAGTTTCCCGGAAATGGTTAGGCCGATTTTCACAAACTTAGTCCCAAATGATAGCTATAATATCCCCACAGATGTCTATAAAATTTCGTACGGATCGCTTATATGGGTCCGGAAATATAGACTAAATCGTCCGGTCACATATGAAATTCCCATATAAGCCGGAACTCAAATTTTTTTTCAAAGGGGGGACCTCATGAAATTTCAGAAATCGAATTCGTATTTTTGATGGCAAACATCTTTAAAATGCATGAAACGTCGAGATTTTATGTTATCTCGAAAAAAATTTTTTTTATAAAAATCGACTTTTTGGGACTTTGCCGATTTTGCACCTTTTTGCCTTTCTCAATAGAAAGGTATTGCAATTGCTCTGAAAACCGACTTTTTAACGGAGGCCCGGAGGGCCGAGTGACATATACCATTCGATTCAGTTCGTCGAGTTCGGCAAATGTCTGTGTGTGTGTATGTATGTGTGTATGTATGTATGTGTGTGTGTATGTGTGTGTATGTGACCAAAAATGTCACTCATTTTTCTCAGAGATGGCTGAACCGATTTTGACAAACTTAGTCTCAAATGAAAGATGCAACGTTCCCATAGGCTGCTATTGAATTTCTAATGGATCCGACTTCCGGTTCCGGAATTACAGGGTGATAAGTACGAACACGCAGAAAATGTCGATTTTAATAAATTCTGCAATGAATGTATAAAGGTGAAAAATTTTCCAAAATATGTCCACTACTGCTTCGATTTGTAGTATTAGGTCACTAACATCCATTCAAAGTCTATTTGGCCACATTGGCCACCATCCTCGGTTCCGGAAGCCCCGGCGGAAGTATCTAAATTCAGAATAACAGTCACATCGGTTTCTCGGAGATGGCTAGACCGATTCGACTAAACTTGGCCTCAAATGAAAGGTATTGCGTCCCCGTAAATGGCTATTTAATTTCATCCCGATCCGACTTCCGGTTCCGGAGTTACAGGTTGTGGCGTGCGATCACATAGCAAATTGTGATTCAAACCGATACTCCGATGAAAGCAAAAAAGGTAAAAATTTCGCTAAAATGTCTCTCAAACAACTTAAATTTGCTGTTCTAGGTCACCGACGGCCAACCAAACTTTCGTTGACTACATTAACCACCATAGACGGTTCCGGAAGTGCCCGGGAAAAGCGGCCATCTTTCAAAATTTACGAACTCACATCAGTTTTCCGGAAATGGCTGGGCCAATTTTCACAAACTTAGTCCCAAATGATAGCTATAATATCCCCATAGATATCAATAAAATTTCGTACGGATCGTTTATATGGTTCCGGAAATATAGACTAAACCGTCCGGTCACATATGAAATTCCCATATAAGCCGGAACTCAATTTTTTTTTTCAAAGGGGGGACCCCATGAAATTTCAGAAATCGAATTCGTATTTTTGATGCCAAACATCTTTAAAATGCATGAAACGTCGAGATTTTGTTATCTCGAAAAAATTTTTTTTATAAAAATCGACTTTTTGGGACTTTGCCGATTTTGCACCTTTTTGCCTTTCTCAATAGAAAGGTATTGCAATTGCTCTGAAAACCGACTTTTTAACGGAGGCCCGGAGGGCCGAGTGACATATACCATTCGATTCAGTTCGTCGAGTTCGGCAAATGTCTGTGTGTGTATGTATGTGTGTATGTATGTATGTGTGTGTGTATGTGTGTGTGTATGTGACCAAAAATGTCACTCATTTTTCTCAGAGATGGCTGAACCGATTTTGACAAACTTAGTCTCAAATGAAAGATGCAACGTTCCCATAGGCTGCTATTGAATTTCTAATGGATCCGACTTCCGGTTCCGGAATTACAGGGTGATAAGTACGAACACGCAGAAAATGTCGATTTCAATAAATTCTGCAATGAATGTATAAAGGTGAAAAATTTTCCAAAATATGACCACTACTGCTTCGATTTGTAGTATTAGGTCACTAACATCCATTCAAAGTCTATTTGGCCACATTGGCCACCATCCTCGGTTCCGGAAGCCCCGGCGGAAGTATCTAAATTCAGAATAACAGTCACATCGGTTTCTCGGAGATGGCTAGACCGATTCGACTAAACTTGGCCTCAAATGAAAGGTATTGCGTCCCCGTAAATGGCTATTTAATTTCATCCCGATCCGACTTCCGGTTCCGGAGTTACAGGTTGTGGCGTGCGATCACATAGCAAATTGTGATTCAAACCGATACTCCGATGAAAGCAAAAAAGGTAAAAATTTCGCTAAAATGTCTCTCAAACAACTTAAATTTGCTGTTCTAGGTCACCGACGGCCAACCAAACTTTCGTTGACTACATTGACCACCATAGACGGTTCCGGAAGTGCCCGGGAAAAGCGGCCATCTTTCAAAATTTACGAACTCGCATCAGTTTCCCGGAAATGGTTAGGCCGATTTTCACAAACTTAGTCCCAAATGATAGCTATAATATCCCCACAGATGTCTATAAAATTTCGTACGGATCGCTTATATGGGTCCGGAAATATAGACTAAACCGTCCGGTCACATATGAAATTCCCATATAAGCCGGAACTCAAATTTTTTTTCAAAGGGGGGACCTCATGAAATTTCAGAAATCGAATTCGTATTTTTGATGGCAAACATCTTTAAAATGCATGAAACGTCGAGATTTTATGTTATCTCGAAAATTTTTTTTTTATAAAAATCGACTTTTGGGACTGCCGATTTTGCACCTTTTTGCCTTTCTCAATAGAAAGGTATTGCAATTGCTCTGAAAACCGACTTTTTAACGGAGGCCCGGAGGGCCGAGTGACATATACCATTCGATTCAGTTCGTCGAGTTCGGCAAATGTCTGTGTGTGTATGTAAGTGTGTATGTATGTATGTGTGTGTGTATGTGTGTGTGTATGTGACCAAAAATGTCACTCATTTTTCTCAGAGATGGCTGAACCGATTTTGACAAACTTAGTCTCAAATGAAAGATGCAACGTTCCCATAGGCTGCTATTGAATTTCTAATGGATCCGACTTCCGGTTCCGGAATTACAGGGTGATAAGTACGAACACGCAGAAAATGTCGATTTTAATAAATTCTGCAATGAATGTATAAAGGTGAAAAATTTTCCAAAATATGTCCACTACTGCTTCGATTTGTAGTATTAGGTCACTAACATCCATTCAAAGTCTATTTGGCCACATTGGCCACCATCCTCGGTTCCGGAAGCCCCGGCGGAAGTATCTAAATTCAGAATAACAGTCACATCGGTTTCTCGGAGATGGCTAGACCGATTCGACTAAACTTGGCCTCAAATGAAAGGTATTGCGTCCCCGTAAATGGCTATTTAATTTCATCCCGATCCGACTTCCGGTTCCGGAGTTACAGGTTGTGGCGTGCGATCACATAGCAAATTGTGATTCAAACCGATACTCCGATGAAAGCAAAAAAGGTAAAAATTTCGCTAAAATGTCTCTCAAACAACTTAAATTTGCTGTTCTAGGTCACCGACGGCCAACCAAACTTTCGTTGACTACATTAACCACCATAGACGGTTCCGGAAGTGCCCGGGAAAAGCGGCCATCTTTCAAAATTTACGAACTCACATCAGTTTTCCGGAAATGGCTGGGCCAATTTTCACAAACTTAGTCCCAAATGATAGCTATAATATCCCCATAGATATCTATAAAATTTCGTACGGATCGCTTATATGGTTCCGGAAATATAGACTAAACCGTCCGGTCACATATGAAATTCCCATATAAGCCGGAACTCAATTTTTTTTTTCAAAGGGGGGACCCCATGAAATTTCAGAAATCGAATTCGTATTTTTGATGCCAAACATCTTTAAAATGCATGAAACGTCGAGATTTTGTTATCTCGAAAAAATTTTTTTTATAAAAATCGACTTTTTGGGACTTTGCCGATTTTGCACCTTTTTGCCTTTCTCAATAGAAAGGTATTGCAATTGCTCTGAAAACCGACTTTTTAACGGAGGCCCGGAGGGCCGAGTGACATATACCATTCGATTCAGTTCGTCGAGTTCGGCAAATGTCTGTGTGTGTGTATGTATGTGTGTATGTATGTATGTGTGTGTGTATGTGTGTGTGTATGTGACCAAAAATGTCACTCATTTTTCTCAGAGATGGCTGAACCGATTTTGACAAACTTAGTCTCAAATGAAAGATGCAACGTTCCCATAGGCTGCTATTGAATTTCTAATGGATCCGACTTCCGGTTCCGGAATTACAGGGTGATAAGTACGAACACGCAGAAAATGTCGATTTCAATAAATTCTGCAATGAATGTATAAAGGTGAAAAATTTTCCAAAATATGACCACTACTGCTTCGATTTGTAGTATTAGGTCACTAACATCCATTCAAAGTCTATTTGGCCACATTGGCCACCATCCTCGGTTCCGGAAGCCCCGGCGGAAGTATCTAAATTCAGAATAACAGTCACATCGGTTTCTCGGAGATGGCTAGACCGATTCGACTAAACTTGGCCTCAAATGAAAGGTATTGCGTCCCCGTAAATGGCTATTTAATTTCATCCCGATCCGACTTCCGGTTCCGGAGTTACAGGTTGTGGCGTGCGATCACATAGCAAATTGTGATTCAAACCGATACTCCGATGAAAGCAAAAAAGGTAAAAATTTCGCTAAAATGTCTCTCAAACAACTTAAATTTGCTGTTCTAGGTCACCGACGGCCAACCAAACTTTCGTTGACTACATTGACCACCATAGACGGTTCCGGAAGTGCCCGGGAAAAGCGGCCATCTTTCAAAATTTACGAACTCGCATCAGTTTCCCGGAAATGGTTAGGCCGATTTTCACAAACTTAGTCCCAAATGATAGCTATAATATCCCCACAGATGTCTATAAAATTTCGTACGGATCGCTTATATGGGTCCGGAAATATAGACTAAACCGTCCGGTCACATATGAAATTCCCATATAAGCCGGAACTCAAATTTTTTTTCAAAGGGGGGACCTCATGAAATTTCAGAAATCGAATTCGTATTTTTGATGGCAAACATCTTTAAAATGCATGAAACGTCGAGATTTTATGTTATCTCGAAAATTTTTTTTTTATAAAAATCGACTTTTGGGACTGCCGATTTTGCACCTTTTTGCCTTTCTCAATAGAAAGGTATTGCAATTGCTCTGAAAACCGACTTTTTAACGGAGGCCCGGAGGGCCGAGTGACATATACCATTCGATTCAGTTCGTCGAGTTCGGCAAATGTCTGTGTGTGTATGTATGTGTGTATGTATGTATGTGTGTGTGTATGTGTGTGTGTATGTGACCAAAAATGTCACTCATTTTTCTCAGAGATGGCTGAACCGATTTTGACAAACTTAGTCTCAAATGAAAGATGCAACGTTCCCATAGGCTGCTATTGAATTTCTAATGGATCCGACTTCCGGTTCCGGAATTACAGGGTGATAAGTACGAACACGCAGAAAATGTCGATTTTAATAAATTCTGCAATGAATGTATAAAGGTGAAAAATTTTCCAAAATATGTCCACTACTGCTTCGATTTGTAGTATTAGGTCACTAACATCCATTCAAAGTCTATTTGGCCACATTGGCCACCATCCTCGGTTCCGGAAGCCCCGGCGGAAGTATCTAAATTCAGAATAACAGTCACATCGGTTTCTCGGAGATGGCTAGACCGATTCGACTAAACTTGGCCTCAAATGAAAGGTATTGCGTCCCCGTAAATGGCTATTTAATTTCATCCCGATCCGACTTCCGGTTCCGGAGTTACAGGTTGTGGCGTGCGATCACATAGCAAATTGTGATTCAAACCGATACTCCGATGAAAGCAAAAAAGGTAAAAATTTCGCTAAAATGTCTCTCAAACAACTTAAATTTGCTGTTCTAGGTCACCGACGGCCAACCAAACTTTCGTTGACTACATTAACCACCATAGACGGTTCCGGAAGTGCCCGGGAAAAGCGGCCATCTTTCAAAATTTACGAACTCACATCAGTTTTCCGGAAATGGCTGGGCCAATTTTCACAAACTTAGTCCCAAATGATAGCTATAATATCCCCATAGATATCTATAAAATTTCGTACGGATCGCTTATATGGTTCCGGAAATATAGACTAAACCGTCCGGTCACATATGAAATTCCCATATAAGCCGGAACTCAATTTTTTTTTTCAAAGGGAGGACCCCATGAAATTTCAGAAATCGAATTCGTATTTTTGATGCCAAACATCTTTAAAATGCATGAAACGTCGAGATTTTATGTTATCTCGAAAATTTTTTTTTATAAAAATCGACTTTTTGGGACTTTGCCGATTTTGCACCTTTTTGCCTTTCTCAATAGAAAGGTATTGCAATTGCTCTGAAAACCGACTTTTTAACGGAGGCCCGGAGGGCCGAGTGACATACCATTCGATTCAGTTCGTCGAGTTCGGCAAATGTCTGTGTGTGTATGTATGTGTGTATGTATGTATGTGTGTGTGTATGTGTGTGTATGTGACCAAAAATGTCACTCATTTTTCTCAGAGATGGCTGAACCGATTTTGACAAACTTAGTCTCAAATGAAAGATGCAACGTTCCCATAGGCTGCTATTGAATTTCTAATGGATCCGACTTCCGGTTCCGGAATTACAGGGTGATAAGTACGAACACGCAGAAAATGTCGATTTTAATAAATTCTGCAATGAATGTATAAAGGTGAAAAATTTTCCAAAATATGTCCACTACTGCTTCGATTTGTAGTATTAGGTCACTAACATCCATTCAAAGTCTATTTGGCCACATTGGCCACCATCCTCGGTTCCGGAAGCCCCGGCGGAAGTATCTAAATTCAGAATAACAGTCACATCGGTTTCTCGGAGATGGCTAGACCGATTCGACTAAACTTGGCCTCAAATGAAAGGTATTGCGTCCCCGTAAATGGCTATTTAATTTCATCCCGATCCGACTTCCGGTTCCGGAGTTACAGGTTGTGGCGTGCGATCACATAGCAAATTGTGATTCAAACCGATACTCCGATGAAAGCAAAAAAGGTAAAAATTTCGCTAAAATGTCTCTCAAACAACTTAAATTTGCTGTTCTAGGTCACCGACGGCCAACCAAACTTTCGTTGACTACATTAACCACCATAGACGGTTCCGGAAGTGCCCGGGAAAAGCGGCCATCTTTCAAAATTTACGAACTCACATCAGTTTTCCGGAAATGGCTGGGCCAATTTTCACAAACTTAGTCCCAAATGATAGCTATAATATCCCCATAGATATCTATAAAATTTCGTACGGATCGCTTATATGGTTCCGGAAATATAGACTAAACCGTCCGGTCACATATGAAATTCCCATATAAGCCGGAACTCAATTTTTTTTCAAAGGGGGGACCCCATGAAATTTCAGAAATCGAATTCGTATTTTTGATGCCAAACATCTTTAAAATGCATGAAACGTCGAGATTTTATGTTATCTCGAAAATTTTTTTTTTATAAAAATCGACTTTTTGGGACTTTGCCGATTTTGCACCTTTTTGCCTTTCTCAATAGAAAGGTATTGCAATTGCTCTGAAAACCGACTTTTTAACGGAGGCCCGGAGGGCCGAGTGACATATACCATTCGATTCAGTTCGTCGAGTTCGGCAAATGTCTGTGTGTGTGTATGTATGTATGTATGTATGTATGTGTGTGTGTATGTGTGTGTGTATGTGACCAAAAATGTCACTCATTTTTCTCAGAGATGGCTGAACCGATTTTGACAAACTTAGTCTCAAATGAAAGATGCAACGTTCCCATAGGCTGCTATTGAATTTCTAATGGATCCGACTTCCGGTTCCGGAATTACAGGGTGATAAGTACGAACACGCAGAAAATGTCGATTTTAATAAATTCTGCAATGAATGTATAAAGGTGAAAAAATTTCCAAAATATGACCACTACTGCTTCGATTTGTAGTATTAGGTCACTAACATCCATTCAAAGTCTATTTGGCCACATTGGCCACCATCCTCGGTTCCGGAAGCCCCGGCGGAAGTATCTAAATTCAGAATAACAGTCACATCGGTTTCTCGGAGATGGCTAGACCGATTCGACTAAACTTGGCCTCAAATGAAAGGTATTGCGTCCCCGTAAATGGCTATTTAATTTCATCCCGATCCAACTTCCGGTTCCGGAGTTACAGGTTGTGGCGTGCGATCACATAGCAAATTGTGATTCAAACCGATACTCCGATGAAAGCAAAAAAGGTAAAAATTTCGCTAAAATGTCTCTCAAACAACTTAAATTTGCTGTTCTAGGTCACCGACGGCCAACCAAACTTTCGTTGACTACATTGACCACCATAGACGGTTCCGGAAGTGCCCGGGAAAAGCGGCCATCTTTCAAAATTTACGAACTCGCATCAGTTTCCCGGAAATGGTTAGGCCGATTTTCACAAACTTAGTCCCAAATGATAGCTATAATATCCCCACAGATGTCTATAAAATTTCGTACGGATCGCTTATATGGTTCCGGAAATATAGACTAAATCGTCCGGTCACATATGAAATTCCCATATAAGCCGGAACTCAAATTTTTTTTCAAAGGGGGCACCTCATGAAATTTCAGAAATCGAATTCGTATTTTTGATGGCAAACATCTTTAAAATGCATGAAACGTCGAGATTTTATGTTATCTCGAAAAAATTTTTTTTATAAAAATCGACTTTTGGGACTGCCGATTTTGCACCTTTTTGCCTTTCTCAATAGAAAGGTATTGCAATTGCTCTGAAAACCGACTTTTTAACGGAGGCCCGGAGGGCCGAGTGACATATACCATTCGATTCAGTTCGTCGAGTTCGGCAAATGTCTGTGTGTGTATGTATGTGTGTATGTATGTATGTGTGTGTGTATGTGTGTGTGTATGTGACCAAAAATGTCACTCATTTTTCTCAGAGATGGCTGAACCGATTTTGACAAACTTAGTCTCAAATGAAAGATGCAACGTTCCCATAGGCTGCTATTGAATTTCTAATGGATCCGACTTCCGGTTCCGGAATTACAGGGTGATAAGTACGAACACGCAGAAAATGTCGATTTTAATAAATTCTGCAATGAATGTATAAAGGTGAAAAATTTTCCAAAATATGTCCACTACTGCTTCGATTTGTAGTATTAGGTCACTAACATCCATTCAAAGTCTATTTGGCCACATTGGCCACCATCCTCGGTTCCGGAAGCCCCGGCGGAAGTATCTAAATTCAGAATAACAGTCACATCGGTTTCTCGGAGATGGCTAGACCGATTCGACTAAACTTGGCCTCAAATGAAAGGTATTGCGTCCCCGTAAATGGCTATTTAATTTCATCCCGATCCGACTTCCGGTTCCGGAGTTACAGGTTGTGGCGTGCGATCACATAGCAAATTGTGATTCAAACCGATACTCCGATGAAAGCAAAAAAGGTAAAAATTTCGCTAAAATGTCTCTCAAACAACTTAAATTTGCTGTTCTAGGTCACCGACGGCCAACCAAACTTTCGTTGACTACATTAACCACCATAGACGGTTCCGGAAGTGCCCGGGAAAAGCGGCCATCTTTCAAAATTTACGAACTCACATCAGTTTTCCGGAAATGGCTGGGCCAATTTTCACAAACTTAGTCCCAAATGATAGCTATAATATCCCCATAGATATCTATAAAATTTCGTACGGATCGCTTATATGGTTCCGGAAATATAGACTAAACCGTCCGGTCACATATGAAATTCCCATATAAGCCGGAACTCAATTTTTTTTTTCAAAGGGGGGACCCCATGAAATTTCAGAAATCGAATTCGTATTTTTGATGCCAAACATCTTTAAAATGCATGAAACGTCGAGATTTTATGTTATCTCGAAAATTTTTTTTTATAAAAATCGACTTTTTGGGACTGCCGATTTTGCACCTTTTTGCCTTTCTCAATAGAAAGGTATTGCAATTGCTCTGAAAACCGACTTTTTAACGGAGGCCCGGAGGGCCGAGTGACATACCATTCGATTCAGTTCGTCGAGTTCGGCAAATGTCTGTGTGTGTGTATGTATGTGTGTATGTATGTATGTGTGTGTATGTGTGTGTGTATGTGACCAAAAATGTCACTCATTTTTCTCAGAGATGGCTGAACCGATTTTGACAAACTTAGTCTCAAATGAAAGATGCAACGTTCCCATAGGCTGCTATTGAATTTCTAATGGATCCGACTTCCGGTTCCGGAATTACAGGGTGATAAGTACGAACACGCAGAAAATGTCGATTTTAATAAATTCTGCAATGAATGTATAAAGGTGAAAAATTTTCCAAAATATGTCCACTACTGCTTCGATTTGTAGTATTAGGTCACTAACATCCATTCAAAGTCTATTTGGCCACATTGGCCACCATCCTCGGTTCCGGAAGCCCCGGCGGAAGTATCTAAATTCAGAATAACAGTCACATCGGTTTCTCGGAGATGGCTAGACCGATTCGACTAAACTTGGCCTCAAATGAAAGGTATTGCATCCCCGTAAATGGCTATTTAATTTCATCCCGATCCGACTTCCGGTTCCGGAGTTACAGGTTGTGGCGTGCGATCACATAGCAAATTGTGATTCAAACCGATACTCCGATGAAAGCAAAAAAGGTAAAAATTTCGCTAAAATGTCTCTCAAACAACTTAAATTTGCTGTTCTAGGTCACCGACGGCCAACCAAACTTTCGTTGACTACATTAACCACCATAGACGGTTCCGGAAGTGCCCGGGAAAAGCGGCCATCTTTCAAAATTTACGAACTCACATCAGTTTTCCGGAAATGGCTGGGCCAATTTTCACAAACTTAGTCCCAAATGATAGCTATAATATCCCCATAGATATCTATAAAATTTCGTACGGATCGCTTATATGGTTCCGGAAATATAGACTAAACCGTCCGGTCACATATGAAATTCCCATATAAGCCGGAACTCAATTTTTTTTTCAAAGGGGGGACCCCATGAAATTTCAGAAATCGAATTCGTATTTTTGATGCCAAACATCTTTAAAATGCATGAAACGTCGAGATTTTATGTTATCTCGAAAATTTTTTTTTTATAAAAATCGACTTTTTGGGACTTTGCCGATTTTGCACCTTTTTGCCTTTCTCAATAGAAAGGTATTGCAATTGCTCTGAAAACCGACTTTTTAACGGAGGCCCGGATGGCCGAGTGACATATACCATTCGATTCAGTTCGTCGAGTTCGGCAAATGTCTGTGTGTGTGTATGTATGTGTGTATGTATGTATGTGTGTGTGTATGTGTGTGTGTATGTGACCAAAAATGTCACTCATTTTTCTCAGAGATGGCTGAACCGATTTTGACAAACTTAGTCTCAAATGAAAGATGCAACGTTCCCATAGGCTGCTATTGAATTTCTAATGGATCCGACTTCCGGTTCCGGAATTACAGGGTGATAAGTACGAACACGCAGAAAATGTCGATTTTAATAAATTCTGCAATGAATGTATAAAGGTGAAAAATTTTCCAAAATATGTCCACTACTGCTTCGATTTGTAGTATTAGGTCACTAACATCCATTCAAAGTCTATTTGGCCACATTGGCCACCATCCTCGGTTCCGGAAGCCCCGGCGGAAGTATCTAAATTCAGAATAACAGTCACATCGGTTTCTCGGAGATGGCTAGACCGATTCGACTAAACTTGGCCTCAAATGAAAGGTATTGCATCCCCGTAAATGGCTATTTAATTTCATCCCGATCCGACTTCCGGTTCCGGAGTTACAGGTTGTGGCGTGCGATCACATAGCAAATTGTGATTCAAACCGATACTCCGATGAAAGCAAAAAAGGTAAAAATTTCGCTAAAATGTCTCTCAAACAACTTAAATTTGCTGTTCTAGGTCACCGACGGCCAACCAAACTTTCGTTGACTACATTAACCACCATAGACGGTTCCGGAAGTGCCCGGGAAAAGCGGCCATCTTTCAAAATTTACGAACTCACATCAGTTTTCCGGAAATGGCTGGGCCAATTTTCACAAACTTAGTCCCAAATGATAGCTATAATATCCCCATAGATATCTATAAAATTTCGTACGGATCGCTTATATGGTTCCGGAAATATAGACTAAACCGTCCGGTCACATATGAAATTCCCATATAAGCCGGAACTCAATTTTTTTTTCAAAGGGGGGACCCCATGAAATTTCAGAAATCGAATTCGTATTTTTGATGCCAAACATCTTTAAAATGCATGAAACGTCGAGATTTTATGTTATCTCGAAAATTTTTTTTTTATAAAAATCGACTTTTTGGGACTTTGCCGATTTTGCACCTTTTTGCCTTTCTCAATAGAAAGGTATTGCAATTGCTCTGAAAACCGACTTTTTAACGGAGGCCCGGATGGCCGAGTGACATATACCATTCGATTCAGTTCGTCGAGTTCGGCAAATGTCTGTGTGTGTGTATGTATGTGTGTATGTATGTATGTGTGTGTGTATGTGTGTGTGTATGTGACCAAAAATGTCACTCATTTTTCTCAGAGATGGCTGAACCGATTTTGACAAACTTAGTCTCAAATGAAAGATGCAACGTTCCCATAGGCTGCTATTGAATTTCTAATGGATCCGACTTCCGGTTCCGGAATTACAGGGTGATAAGTACGAACACGCAGAAAATGTCGATTTTAATAAATTCTGCAATGAATGTATAAAGGTGAAAAATTTTCCAAAATATGTCCACTACTGCTTCGATTTGTAGTATTAGGTCACTAACATCCATTCAAAGTCTATTTGGCCACATTGGCCACCATCCTCGGTTCCGGAAGCCCCGGCGGAAGTATCTAAATTCAGAATAACAGTCACATCGGTTTCTCGGAGATGGCTAGACCGATTCGACTAAACTTGGCCTCAAATGAAAGGTATTGCGTCCCCGTAAATGGCTATTTAATTTCATCCCGATCCGACTTCCGGTTCCGGAGTTACAGGTTGTGGCGTGCGATCACATAGCAAATTGTGATTCAAACCGATACTCCGATGAAAGCAAAAAAGGTAAAAATTTCGCTAAAATGTCTCTCAAACAACTTAAATTTGCTGTTCTAGGTCACCGACGGCCAACCAAACTTTCGTTGACTACATTAACCACCATAGACGGTTCCGGAAGTGCCCGGGAAAAGCGGCCATCTTTCAAAATTTACGAACTCACATCAGTTTTCCGGAAATGGCTGGGCCAATTTTCACAAACTTAGTCCCAAATGATAGCTATAATATCCCCATAGATATCTATAAAATTTCGTACGGATCGCTTATATGGTTCCGGAAATATAGACTAAACCGTCCGGTCACATATGAAATTCCCATATAAGCCGGAACTCAATTTTTTTTTTCAAAAGGGGGGACCCCATGAAATTTCGGAAATCGAATTCGTATTTTTGATGCCAAACATCTTTAAAATGCATGAAACGTCGAGATTTTATGTTATCTCGAAAAATTTTTTTTATAAAAATCGACTTTTTGGGACTTTGCCGATTTTGCACCTTTTTGCCTTTCTCAATAGAAAGGTATTGCAATTGCTCTGAAAACCGACTTTTTAACGGAGGCCCGGAGGGCCGAGTGACATACCATTCGATTCAGTTCGTCGAGTTCGGCAAATGTCTGTGTGTGTATGTATGTGTGTATGTATGTATGTGTGTGTGTATGTGTGTGTGTATGTGACCAAAAATGTCACTCATTTTTCTCAGAGATGGCTGAACCGATTTTGACAAACTTAGTCTCAAATGAAAGATGCAACGTTCCCATAGGCTGCTATTGAATTTCTAATGGATCCGACTTCCGGTTCCGGAATTACAGGGTGATAAGTACGAACACGCAGAAAATGTCGATTTTAATAAATTCTGCAATGAATGTATAAAGGTGAAAAATTTTCCAAAATATGTCCACTACTGCTTCGATTTGTAGTATTAGGTCACTAACATCCATTCAAAGTCTATTTGGCCACATTGGCCACCATCCTCGGTTCCGGAAGCCCCGGCGGAAGTATCTAAATTCAGAATAACAGTCACATCGGTTTCTCGGAGATGGCTAGACCGATTCGACTAAACTTGGCCTCAAATGAAAGGTATTGCGTCCCCGTAAATGGCTATTTAATTTCATCCCGATCCGACTTCCGTTCCGGAGTTACAGGTTGTGGCGTGCGATCACATAGCAAATTGTGATTCAAACCGATACTCCGATGAAAGCAAAAAAGGTAAAAATTTCGCTAAAATGTCTCTCAAACAACTTAAATTTGCTGTTCTAGGTCACCGACGGCCAACCAAACTTTCGTTGACTACATTAACCACCATAGACGGTTCCGGAAGTGCCCGGGAAAAGCGGCCATCTTTCAAAATTTACGAACTCACATCAGTTTTCCGGAAATGGCTGGGCCAATTTTCACAAACTTAGTCCCAAATGATAGCTATAATATCCCCATAGATATCTATAAAATTTCGTACGGATCGCTTATATGGTTCCGGAAATATAGACTAAACCGTCCGGTCACATATGAAATTCCCATATAAGCCGGAACTCAATTTTTTTTTCAAAGGGGGGACCCCATGAAATTTCAGAAATCGAATTCGTATTTTTGATGCCAAACATCTTTAAAATGCATGAAACGTCGAGATTTTATGTTATCTCGAAAAATTTTTTTTATAAAAATCGACTTTTTGGGACTTTGCCGATTTTGCACCTTTTTGCCTTTCTCAATAGAAAGGTATTGCAATTGCTCTGAAAACCGACTTTTTAACGGAGGCCCGGAGGGCCGAGTGACATACCATTCGATTCAGTTCGTCGAGTTCGGCAAATGTCTGTGTGTGTGTATGTATGTGTGTATGTATGTATGTGTGTGTGTATGTGTGTGTGTATGTGACCAAAAATGTCACTCATTTTTCTCAGAGATGGCTGAACCGATTTTGACAAACTTAGTCTCAAATGAAAGATGCAACGTTCCCATAGGCTGCTATTGAATTTCTAATGGATCCGACTTCCGGTTCCGGAATTACAGGGTGATAAGTACGAACACGCAGAAAATGTCGATTTTAATAAATTCTGCAATGAATGTATAAAGGTGAAAAATTTTCCAAAATATGTCCACTACTGCTTCGATTTGTAGTATTAGGTCACTAACATCCATTCAAAGTCTATTTGGCCACATTGGCCACCATCCTCGGTTCCGGAAGCCCCGGCGGAAGTATCTAAATTCAGAATAACAGTCACATCGGTTTCTCGGAGATGGCTAGACCGATTCGACTAAACTTGGCCTCAAATGAAAGGTATTGCGTCCCCGTAAATGGCTATTTAATTTCATCCCGATCCGACTTCCGGTTCCGGAGTTACAGGTTGTGGCGTGCGATCACATAGCAAATTGTGATTCAAACCGATACTCCGATGAAAGCAAAAAAGGTAAAAATTTCGCTAAAATGTCTCTCAAACAACTTAAATTTGCTGTTCTAGGTCACCGACGGCCAACCAAACTTTCGTTGACTACATTAACCACCATAGACGGTTCCGGAAGTGCCCGGGAAAAGCGGCCATCTTTCAAAATTTACGAACTCACATCAGTTTTCCGGAAATGGCTGGGCCAATTTTCACAAACTTAGTCCCAAATGATAGCTATAATATCCCCATAGATATCTATAAAATTTCGTACGGATCGCTTATATGGTTCCGGAAATATAGACTAAACCGTCCGGTCACATATGAAATTCCCATATAAGCCGGAACTCAATTTTTTTTTCAAAGGGGGGACCCCATGAAATTTCAGAAATCGAATTCGTATTTTTGATGCCAAACATCTTTAAAATGCATGAAACGTCGAGATTTTATGTTATCTCGAAAAATTTTTTTTTATAAAAATCGACTTTTTGGGACTTTGCCGATTTTGCACCTTTTTGCCTTTCTCAATAGAAAGGTATTGCAATTGCTCTGAAAACCGACTTTTTAACGGAGGCCCGGATGGCCGAGTGACATATACCATTCGATTCAGTTCGTCGAGTTCGGCAAATGTCTGTGTGTGTGTATGTATGTGTGTATGTATGTATGTGTGTGTATGTGTGTGTGTATGTGACCAAAAATGTCACTCATTTTTCTCAGAGATGGCTGAACCGATTTTGACAAACTTAGTCTCAAATGAAAGATGCAACGTTCCCATAGGCTGCTATTGAATTTCTAATGGATCCGACTTCCGGTTCCGGAATTACAGGGTGATAAGTACGAACACGCAGAAAATGTCGATTTTAATAAATTCTGCAATGAATGTATAAAGGTGAAAATTTTTCCAAAATATGTCCACTACTGCTTCGATTTGTAGTATTAGGTCACTAACATCCATTCAAAGTCTATTTGGCCACATTGGCCACCATCCTCGGTTCCGGAAGCCCCGGCGGAAGTATCTAAATTCAGAATAACAGTCACATCGGTTTCTCGGAGATGGCTAGACCGATTCGACTAAACTTGGCCTCAAATGAAAGGTATTGCGTCCCCGTAAATGGCTATTTAATTTCATCCCGATCCGACTTCCGGTTCCGGAGTTACAGGTTGTGGCGTGCGATCACATAGCAAATTGTGATTCAAACCGATACTCCGATGAAAGCAAAAAAGGTAAAAATTTCGCTAAAATGTCTCTCAAACAACTTAAATTTGCTGTTCTAGGTCACCGACGGCCAACCAAACTTTCGTTGACTACATTGACCACCATAGACGGTTCCGGAAGTGCCCGGGAAAAGCGGCCATCTTTCAAAATTTACGAACTCGCATCAGTTTCCCGGAAATGGTTAGGCCGATTTTCACAAACTTAGTCCCAAATGATAGCAATAATATCCCCACAGATGTCTATAAAATTTCGTACGGATCGCTTATATGGGTCTGGAAATATAGACTAAATCGTCCGGTCACATATGAAATTCCCATATAAGCCGGAACTCTAATTTTTTTTCAAAGGGGGGACCACATGAAATTTCAGAAATCGAATTCGTATTTTTGATGGCAAACATCTTTAAAATGCATGAAACGTCGAGATTTTATGTTATCTCGAAAAAAATTTTTTTATAAAAATCGACTTTTTGGGACTTTGCCGATTTTGCACCTTTTTGCCTTTCTCAATAGAAAGGTATTGCAATTGCTCTGAAAACCGACTTTTTAACGGAGGCCCGGAGGGCCGAGTGACATATACCATTCGATTCAGTTCGTCGAGTTCGGCAAATGTCTGTGTGTGTGTATGTATGTATGTATGTATGTATGTGTGTGTGTATGTGTGTGTGTATGTGACCAAAAATGTCACTCATTTTTCTCAGAGATGGCTGAACCGATTTTGACAAACTTAGTCTCAAATGAAAGATGCAACGTTCCCATAGGCTGCTATTGAATTTCTAATGGATCCGACTTCCGGTTCCGGAATTACAGGGTGATAAGTACGAACACGCAGAAAATGTCGATTTTAATAAATTCTGCAATGAATGTATAAAGGTGAAAAATTTTCCAAAATATGTCCACTACTGCTTCGATTTGTAGTATTAGGTCACTAACATCCATTCAAAGTCTATTTGGCCACATTGGCCACCATCCTCGGTTCCGGAAGCCCCGGCGGAAGTATCTAAATTCAGAATAACAGTCACATCGGTTTCTCGGAGATGGCTAGACCGATTCGACTAAACTTGGCCTCAAATGAAAGGTATTGCGTCCCCGTAAATGGCTATTTAATTTCATCCCGATCCGACTTCCGGTTCCGGAGTTACAGGTTGTGGCGTGCGATCACATAGCAAATTGTGATTCAAACCGATACTCCGATGAAAGCAAAAAAGGTAAAAATTTCGCTAAAATGTCTCTCAAACAACTTAAATTTGCTGTTCTAGGTCACCGACGGCCAACCAAACTTTCGTTGACTACATTAACCACCATAGACGGTTCCGGAAGTGCCCGGGAAAAGCGGCCATCTTTCAAAATTTACGAACTCACATCAGTTTTCCGGAAATGGCTGGGCCAATTTTCACAAACTTAGTCCCAAATGATAGCTATAATATCCCCATAGATATCTATAAAATTTCGTATGGATCGCTTATATGGTTCCGGAAATATAGACTAAACCGTCCGGTCACATATGAAATTCCCATATAAGCCGGAACTCAATTTTTTTTTTCAAAGGGGGGACCCCATGAAATTTCAGAAATCGAATTCGTATTTTTGATGCCAAACATCTTTAAAATGCATGAAACGTCGAGATTTTATGTTATCTCGAAAATTTTTTTTTTATAAAAATCGACTTTTTGGGACTTTGCCGATTTTGCACCTTTTTGCCTTTCTCAATAGAAAGGTATTGCAATTGCTCTGAAAACCGACTTTTTAACGGAGGCCCGGAGGGCCGAGTGACATATACCATTCGATTCAGTTCGTCGAGTTCGGCAAATGTCTGTGTGTGTGTATGTATGTTTGTATGTATGTATGTGTGTGTGTATGTGTGTGTGTATGTGACCAAAAATGTCACTCATTTTTCTCAGAGATGGCTGAACCGATTTTGACAAACTTAGTCTCAAATGAAAGGTGCAACGTTCCCATAGGCTGCTTTTGAATTTCTAATGGATCCGACTTCCGGTTCCGGAATTACAGGGTGATAAGTACGAACACGCAGAAAATGTCGATTTTAATAAATTCTGCAATGAATGTATAAAGGTGAAAAAATTTCCAAAATATGACCACTACTGCTTCGATTTGTAGTATTAGGTCACTAACATCCATTCAAAGTCTATTTGGCCACATTGGCCACCATCCTCGGTTCCGGAAGCCCCGGCGGAAGTATCTAAATTCAGAATAACAGTCACATCGGTTTCTCGGAGATGGCTAGACCGATTCGACTAAACTTGGCCTCAAATGAAAGGTATTGCGTCCCCGTAAATGGCTATTTAATTTCATCCCGATCCGACTTCCGGTTCCGGAGTTACAGGTTGTGGCGTGCGATCACATAGCAAATTGTGATTCAAACCGATACTCCGATGAAAGCAAAAAAGGTAAAAATTTCGCTAAAATGTCTCTCAAACAACTTAAATTTGCTGTTCTAGGTCACCGACGGCCAACCAAACTTTCGTTGACTACATTAACCACCATAGACGGTTCCGGAAGTGCCCGGGAAAAGCGGCCATCTTTCAAAATTTACGAACTCACATCAGTTTTCCGGAAATGGCTGGGCCAATTTTCACAAACTTAGTCCCAAATGATAGCTATAATATCCCCATAGATATCTATAAAGTTTCGTACGGATCGCTTATATGGTTCCGGAAATATAGACTAAACCGTCCGGTCACATATGAAATTCCCATATAAGCCGGAAATCAATTTTTTTTTTCAAAGGGGGGACCCCATGAAATTTCAGAAATCGAATTCGTATTTTTGATGCCAAACATCTTTAAAATGCATGAAACGTCGAGATTTTATGTTATCTCGAAAAAAACTTTCGTTGACTACATTAACCACCATAGACGGTTCCGGAAGTGCCCGGGAAAAGCGGCCATCTTTCAAAATTTACGAACTCGCATCAGTTTCCCGGAAATGGTTAGGCCGATTTTCACAAACTTAGTCCCAAATGATAGCTATAATATCCCCACAGATGTCTATAAAATTTCGTACGGATCGCTTATATGGGTCTGGAAATATAGACTAAATCGTCCGGTCACATATGAAATTCCCATATAAGCCGGAACTCAAATTTTTTTTCAAAGGGGGGACCTCATGAAATTTCAGAAATCGAATTCGTATTTTTGATGGCAAACATCTTTAAAATGCATGAAACGTCGAGATTTTATGTTATCTCGAAAAATTTTTTTTTATAAAAATCGACTTTTTGGGACTGCCGATTTTGCACCTTTTTGCCTTTCTCAATAGAAAGGTATTGCAATTGCTCTGAAAACCGACTTTTTAACGGAGGCCCGGAGGGCCGAGTGACATACCATTCGATTCAGTTCGTCGAGTTCGGCAAATGTCTGTGTGTGTGTATGTATGTGTGTATGTATGTATGTGTGTGTGTATGTGTGTGTGTATGTGACCAAAAATGTCACTCATTTTTCTCAGAGATGGCTGAACCGATTTTGACAAACTTAGTCTCAAATGAAAGATGCAACGTTCCCATAGGCTGCTATTGAATTTCTAATGGATCCGACTTCCGGTTCCGGAATTACAGGGTGATAAGTACGAACACGCAGAAAATGTCGATTTTAATAAATTCTGCAATGAATGTATAAAGGTGAAAAATTTTCCAAAATATGTCCACTACTGCTTCGATTTGTAGTATTAGGTCACTAACATCCATTCAAAGTCTATTTGGCCACATTGGCCACCATCCTCGGTTCCGGAAGCCCCGGCGGAAGTATCTAAATTCAGAATAACAGTCACATCGGTTTCTCGGAGATGGCTAGACCGATTCGACTAAACTTGGCCTCAAATGAAAGGTATTGCGTCCCCGTAAATGGCTATTTAATTTCATCCCGATCCGACTTCCGGTTCCGGAGTTACAGGTTGTGGCGTGCGATCACATAGCAAATTGTGATTCAAACCGATACTCCGATGAAAGCAAAAAAGGTAAAAATTTCGCTAAAATGTCTCTCAAACAACTTAAATTTGCTGTTCTAGGTCACCGACGGCCAACCAAACTTTCGTTGACTACATTAACCACCATAGACGGTTCCGGAAGTGCCCGGGAAAAGCGGCCATCTTTCAAAATTTACGAACTCACATCAGTTTTCCGGAAATGGCTGGGCCAATTTTCACAAACTTAGTCCCAAATGATAGCTATAATATCCCCATAGATATCTATAAAATTTCGTACGGATCGCTTATATGGTTCCGGAAATATAGACTAAACCGTCCGGTCACATATGAAATTCCCATATAAGCCGGAACTCAATTTTTTTTTCAAAGGGGGGACCCCATGAAATTTCAGAAATCGAATTCGTATTTTTGATGCCAAACATCTTTAAAATGCATGAAACGTCGAGATTTTATGTTATCTCGAAAAATTTTTTTTTATAAAAATCGACTTTTTGGGACTTTGCCGATTTTGCACCTTTTTGCCTTTCTCAATAGAAAGGTATTGCAATTGCTCTGAAAACCGACTTTTTAACGGAGGCCCGGATGGCCGAGTGACATATACCATTCGATTCAGTTCGTCGAGTTCGGCAAATGTCTGTGTGTGTGTATGTATGTGTGTATGTATGTATGTGTGTGTATGTGTGTGTGTATGTGACCAAAAATGTCACTCATTTTTCTCAGAGATGGCTGAACCGATTTTGACAAACTTAGTCTCAAATGAAAGATGCAACGTTCCCATAGGCTGCTATTGAATTTCTAATGGATCCGACTTCCGGTTCCGGAATTACAGGGTGATAAGTACGAACACGCAGAAAATGTCGATTTTAATAAATTCTGCAATGAATGTATAAAGGTGAAAATTTTTCCAAAATATGTCCACTACTGCTTCGATTTGTAGTATTAGGTCACTAACATCCATTCAAAGTCTATTTGGCCACATTGGCCACCATCCTCGGTTCCGGAAGCCCCGGCGGAAGTATCTAAATTCAGAATAACAGTCACATCGGTTTCTCGGAGATGGCTAGACCGATTCGACTAAACTTGGCCTCAAATGAAAGGTATTGCGTCCCCGTAAATGGCTATTTAATTTCATCCCGATCCGACTTCCGGTTCCGGAGTTACAGGTTGTGGCGTGCGATCACATAGCAAATTGTGATTCAAACCGATACTCCGATGAAAGCAAAAAAGGTAAAAATTTCGCTAAAATGTCTCTCAAACAACTTAAATTTGCTGTTCTAGGTCACCGACGGCCAACCAAACTTTCGTTGACTACATTGACCACCATAGACGGTTCCGGAAGTGCCCGGGAAAAGCGGCCATCTTTCAAAATTTACGAACTCGCATCAGTTTCCCGGAAATGGTTAGGCCGATTTTCACAAACTTAGTCCCAAATGATAGCAATAATATCCCCACAGATGTCTATAAAATTTCGTACGGATCGCTTATATGGGTCTGGAAATATAGACTAAATCGTCCGGTCACATATGAAATTCCCATATAAGCCGGAACTCTAATTTTTTTTCAAAGGGGGGACCACATGAAATTTCAGAAATCGAATTCGTATTTTTGATGGCAAACATCTTTAAAATGCATGAAACGTCGAGATTTTATGTTATCTCGAAAAAATTTTTTTTATAAAAATCGACTTTTTGGGACTTTGCCGATTTTGCACCTTTTTGCCTTTCTCAATAGAAAGGTATTGCAATTGCTCTGAAAACCGACTTTTTAACGGAGGCCCGGAGGGCCGAGTGACATATACCATTCGATTCAGTTCGTCGAGTTCGGCAAATGTCTGTGTGTGTGTATGTATGTATGTATGTATGTATGTGTGTGTGTATGTGTGTGTGTATGTGACCAAAAATGTCACTCATTTTTCTCAGAGATGGCTGAACCGATTTTGACAAACTTAGTCTCAAATGAAAGATGCAACGTTCCCATAGGCTGCTATTGAATTTCTAATGGATCCGACTTCCGGTTCCGGAATTACAGGGTGATAAGTACGAACACGCAGAAAATGTCGATTTTAATAAATTCTGCAATGAATGTATAAAGGTGAAAAATTTTCCAAAATATGTCCACTACTGCTTCGATTTGTAGTATTAGGTCACTAACATCCATTCAAAGTCTATTTGGCCACATTGGCCACCATCCTCGGTTCCGGAAGCCCCGGCGGAAGTATCTAAATTCAGAATAACAGTCACATCGGTTTCTCGGAGATGGCTAGACCGATTCGACTAAACTTGGCCTCAAATGAAAGGTATTGCGTCCCCGTAAATGGCTATTTAATTTCATCCCGATCCGACTTCCGGTTCCGGAGTTACAGGTTGTGGCGTGCGATCACATAGCAAATTGTGATTCAAACCGATACTCCGATGAAAGCAAAAAAGGTAAAAATTTCGCTAAAATGTCTCTCAAACAACTTAAATTTGCTGTTCTAGGTCACCGACGGCCAACCAAACTTTCGTTGACTACATTAACCACCATAGACGGTTCCGGAAGTGCCCGGGAAAAGCGGCCATCTTTCAAAATTTACGAACTCACATCAGTTTTCCGGAAATGGCTGGGCCAATTTTCACAAACTTAGTCCCAAATGATAGCTATAATATCCCCATAGATATCTATAAAATTTCGTATGGATCGCTTATATGGTTCCGGAAATATAGACTAAACCGTCCGGTCACATATGAAATTCCCATATAAGCCGGAACTCAATTTTTTTTTTCAAAGGGGGGACCCCATGAAATTTCAGAAATCGAATTCGTATTTTTGATGCCAAACATCTTTAAAATGCATGAAACGTCGAGATTTTATGTTATCTCGAAAATTTTTTTTTTATAAAAATCGACTTTTTGGGACTTTGCCGATTTTGCACCTTTTTGCCTTTCTCAATAGAAAGGTATTGCAATTGCTCTGAAAACCGACTTTTTAACGGAGGCCCGGAGGGCCGAGTGACATATACCATTCGATTCAGTTCGTCGAGTTCGGCAAATGTCTGTGTGTGTGTATGTATGTTTGTATGTATGTGTGTGTGTGTATGTGTGTGTGTATGTGACCAAAAATGTCACTCATTTTTCTCAGAGATGGCTGAACCGATTTTGACAAACTTAGTCTCAAATGAAAGGTGCAACGTTCCCATAGGCTGCTTTTGAATTTCTAATGGATCCGACTTCCGGTTCCGGAATTACAGGGTGATAAGTACGAACACGCAGAAAATGTCGATTTTAATAAATTCTGCAATGAATGTATAAAGGTGAAAAAATTTCCAAAATATGACCACTACTGCTTCGATTTGTAGTATTAGGTCACTAACATCCATTCAAAGTCTATTTGGCCACATTGGCCACCATCCTCGGTTCCGGAAGCCCCGGCGGAAGTATCTAAATTCAGAATAACAGTCACATCGGTTTCTCGGAGATGGCTAGACCGATTCGACTAAACTTGGCCTCAAATGAAAGGTATTGCGTCCCCGTAAATGGCTATTTAATTTCATCCCGATCCGACTTCCGGTTCCGGAGTTACAGGTTGTGGCGTGCGATCACATAGCAAATTGTGATTCAAACCGATACTCCGATGAAAGCAAAAAAGGTAAAAATTTCGCTAAAATGTCTCTCAAACAACTTAAATTTGCTGTTCTAGGTCACCGACGGCCAACCAAACTTTCTTTGACTACATTAACCACCATAGACGGTTCCGGAAGTGCCCGGGAAAAGCGGCCATCTTTCAAAATTTACGAACTCACATCAGTTTTCCGGAAATGGCTGGGCCAATTTTCACAAACTTAGTCCCAAATGATAGCTATAATATCCCCATAGATATCTATAAAGTTTCGTACGGATCGCTTATATGGTTCCGGAAATATAGACTAAACCGTCCGGT
This sequence comes from Topomyia yanbarensis, assembly GCF_030247195.1. NCBI lineage: Eukaryota > Metazoa > Arthropoda > Insecta > Diptera > Culicidae > Topomyia > Topomyia yanbarensis. Next base: position 202,238,932 of record NC_080672.1, on the reverse strand, counting down.
CACATATGAAATTCCCATATAAGCCGGAAATCAATTTTTTTTTTCAAAGGGGGGACCCCATGAAATTTCAGAAATCGAATTCGTATTTTTGATGCCAAACATCTTTAAAATGCATGAAACGTCGAGATTTTATGTTATCTCGAAAAAAACTTTCGTTGACTACATTGACCACCATAGACGGTTCCGGAAGTGCCCGGGAAAAGCGGCCATCTTTCAAAATTTACGAACTCGCATCAGTTTCCCGGAAATGGTTAGGCTGATTTTCACAAACTTAGTCCCAAATGATAGCTATAATATCCCCACAGATGTCTATAAAATTTCGTACGGATCGCTTATATGGGTCCGGAAATATAGACTAAATCGTCCGGTCACATATGAAATTCCCATATAAGCCGGAACTCAAATTTTTTTTCAAAGGGGGGACCTCATGAAATTTCAGAAATCGAATTCGTATTTTTGATGGCAAACATCTTTAAAATGCATGAAACGTCGAGATTTTATGTTATCTCGAAAAATTTTTTTTTATAAAAATCGACTTTTTGGGACTGCCGATTTTGCACCTTTTTGCCTTTCTCAATAGAAAGGTATTGCAATTGCTCTGAAAACCGACTTTTTAACGGAGGCCCGGAGGGCCGAGTGACATATACCATTCGATTCAGTTCGTCGAGTTCGGCAAATGTCTGTGTGTATGTATGTGTGTATGTATGTATGTGTGTGTGTATGTGTGTGTGTGTATGTGACCAAAAATGTCACTCATTTTTCTCAGAGATGGCTGAACCGATTTTGACAAACTTAGTCTCAAATGAAAGATGCAACGTTCCCATAGGCTGCTATTGAATTTCTAATGGATCCGACTTCCGGTTCCGGAATTACAGGGTGATAAGTACGAACACGCAGAAAATGTCGATTTTAATAAATTCTGCAATGAATGTATAAAGGTGAAAAATTTTCCAAAATATGTCCACTACTGCTTCGATTTGTAGTATTAGGTCACTAACATCCATTCAAAGTCTATTTGGCCACATTGGCCACCATCCTCGGTTCCGGAAGCCCCGGCGGAAGTATCTAAATTCAGAATAACAGTCACATCGGTTTCTCGGAGATGGCTAGACCGATTCGACTAAACTTGGCCTCAAATGAAAGGTATTGCGTCCCCGTAAATGGCTATTTAATTTCATCCCGATCCGACTTCCGGTTCCGGAGTTACAGGTTGTGGCGTGCGATCACATAGCAAATTGTGATTCAAACCGATACTCCGATGAAAGCAAAAAAGGTAAAAATTTCGCTAAAATGTCTCTCAAACAACTTAAATTTGCTGTTCTAGGTCACCGACGGCCAACCAAACTTTCGTTGACTACATTGACCACCATAGACGGTTCCGGAAGTGCCCGGGAAAAGCGGCCATCTTTCAAAATTTACGAACTCGCATCAGTTTCCCGGAAATGGTTAGGCCGATTTTCACAAACTTAGTCCCAAATGATAGCTATAATATCCCCACAGATGTCTATAAAATTTCGTACGGATCGCTTATATGGGTCTGGAAATATAGACTAAATCGTCCGGTCACATATGAAATTCCCATATAAGCCGGAACTCAAATTTTTTTTCAAAGGGGGGACCTCATGAAATTTCAGAAATCGAATTCGTATTTTTGATGGCAAACATCTTTAAAATGCATGAAACGTCGAGATTTTATGTTATCTCGAAAAATTTTTTTTTATAAAAATCGACTTTTTGGGACTGCCGATTTTGCACCTTTTTGCCTTTCTCAATAGAAAGGTATTGCAATTGCTCTGAAAACCGACTTTTTAACGGAGGCCCGGAGGGCCGAGTGACATATACCATTCGATTCAGTTCGTCGAGTTCGGCAAATGTCTGTGTGTGTGTATGTATGTGTGTATGTATGTATGTGTGTGTGTATGTGTGTGTGTATGTGACCAAAAATGTCACTCATTTTTCTCAGAGATGGCTGAACCGATTTTGACAAACTTAGTCTCAAATGAAAGATGCAACGTTCCCATAGGCTGCTATTGAATTTCTAATGGATCCGACTTCCGGTTCCGGAATTACAGGGTGATAAGTACGAACACGCAGAAAATGTCGATTTTAATAAATTCTGCAATGAATGTATAAAGGTGAAAAATTTTCCAAAATATGTCCACTACTGCTTCGATTTGTAGTATTAGGTCACTAACATCCATTCAAAGTCTATTTGGCCACATTGGCCACCATCCTCGGTTCCGGAAGCCCCGGCGGAAGTATCTAAATTCAGAATAACAGTCACATCGGTTTCTCGGAGATGGCTAGACCGATTCGACTAAACTTGGCCTCAAATGAAAGGTATTGCGTCCCCGTAAATGGCTATTTAATTTCATCCCGATCCGACTTCCGGTTCCGGAGTTACAGGTTGTGGCGTGCGATCACATAGCAAATTGTGATTCAAACCGATACTCCGATGAAAGCAAAAAAGGTAATAATTTCGCTAAAATGTCTCTCAAACAACTTAAATTTGCTGTTCTAGGTCACCGACGGCCAACCAAACTTTCGTTGACTACATTAACCACCATAGACGGTTCCGGAAGTGCCCGGGAAAAGCGGCCATCTTTCAAAATTTACGAACTCACATCAGTTTTCCGGAAATGGCTGGGCCAATTTTCACAAACTTAGTCCCAAATGATAGCTATAATATCCCCATAGATATCTATAAAATTTCGTATGGATCGCTTATATGGTTCCGGAAATATAGACTAAATCGTCCGGTCACATATGAAATTCCCATATAAGCCGGAACTCAATTTTTTTTTTAATGTAGAATACATTTAAGGTTTCAATATAGGGGTCCCGTTTCAAAATATCGGCTGCGGCGCCGCGTCAGATTTTGAACGTTAATAACTTTTATCATACTTAACAGAATGATTTGATTTTTAGGCCAATTTGTTGCAAATATGTTCCTCTATGCTGTATTAAAATTTGAAGTATGTATAACATGTACTAATAACAAAAAAAATGTGTTTTGAAAAATCTTTCGAAAACGACTCGGAAAAGTGAAAATTTTCAGCCCATCCCGCACAGAGCCGTCGTTATGGTAGACCAACCGAACAATAAAATAATGAAAAGTTTATATATAGGTCCACTACATGTTTGTTCGTATGGTTATTCGCATTGGGTTGCTTGACGAGAGCACTTGGTGGGGGAAAGACGGCATATTCCTTTGGTTAGGCCATTAGAAGCCGGACGGAAAGGAAAGGCTCATGCACGGCACGAGAACGAGCGAGAAAGCGATAGTAGTGCATATTAGCGCGATTATATAAATATCTGTCGGTCGGTTTTTCTCATCATTCGTATTCGTTCAAGCACTAGCAAGCAGCCAGTCCACCGAAGAAAAGCAGTCGGCGATGACGACGGCGGAAAAAGTGCCCCAGCTACTGGTGACTCATCGCAACCCGATCAGGAACTGTCGCCCTGCAAGAATTTCGCCCCAACTAAAGGGCAACAGAGTAGGCTATCGTTCCAGCGTCTGGGTCGTGAGATTGTGCAGGACTGCAAAGTCGAGCTACGCTTACAAAGCTCAGTCGTAATGATGCCCCGAGAAGCCAACGATGCCTACTTGGTCGGTTTGTTCGAGAATGCAAAATAGTGCTTTCTAGCTCACCGTGTCCGCGGGGAGTGCATCTGAATTATGCTCCCGCAATAAAACAATAAACGGTTCTTTACAGGACCAATTAATTGTGTTCTAATAAGAGTTAAACTGTAATTTACATTTTATGGTGTATAACAAATAATTTTCAGAAAGCAATATAAGAAATACGATGTGTGGAAAGAAAGAGAATTTAAATTATCCTCTCTCGCTCGTTTTCGTGCACTGCTTTTCCATTCCTTTCTGCTGCTACTACCATCATAACTAAAACGAATGTGCGTGTTCCCCCACCATCTCATGACCAGTGTTGCCACAATTGCATGTCGCTATTACAATTTGAATTATTTTATTGATCCTCTCTAGTATTGATAAAATATAGAACGTGCAAAGTACACTAGTCGCATGCTTTTATTCGAACTTTTTGGCAGCCTCCGTTGATTAACTGCATAAATCGATTTGTTTGGTCAGCTCCTTGCTAGTAGCAAACTAAATAGCCTTTATCAGCGCTAACAAATAACACGAAAGAATTTAAATTTGTGAAAATCTTCTCCTTCCTTCTTTTCAAATCTGCAACATTCTTTGAAAATATTGTTGGAATGTTGTTATTGAAAAACTGAACATGCAAGTTTGCTAGCACTGGCCACTAGATTGAAGGCGATGGAAAGACAGAATATTCGTTTTGGTTATGCTAGTATTGGTAGCCGAACGGAAAGGAAAGGCACAGGAATGGCACGAAAACGAGCGGGAGAGCGATAGTAGTGCTTTCTTGTGTTTTCATATATGAATATTGGTCGGTCGGTTTTTCTCATCATTCGTATTCGTTCAAGCACTAGCAAGCAGCCAGTCCACCGGAGGAAATCAGTTGGCGATGATGACGGTCCGCAAAAGTGCCCAGCTACTGGTGGCCCATCGCAACCAACTACCGATCAGGAACTGTCGCCATGCTAGTATTTCGCCCCAACTAAAGGGCAACGGAGCAACTAATCCGCTGGCTAACATTCCAGCGTCTGGTTCGTAAGGTTGTGTATTACTTCAAAGTCGAGCTACGCTTACAAAACTCAGCCGTAATGAAGCCACTGATGCCTACTTGGTCGGTTTGTGGGAGTGGGCGTAAATTACAATAAAAGCAACGGTTCTTTTCAGGACCAATCAATTGTGTTCTAGTGAGAGTTAAACTGAAACTTTCATTTTAAGGTGTTCTCTTGTTTTCAACAAGCAACATAATACGTTGGGTGGAAAGAAGTAGCTTGCACACGGAACAAAAATTTAAATTATCCTCTCGCTCGTTTCGTGCACTGCTTTTCCATTCCTTTCTACTGTTATAAGTATTACCAAAACGAATGTGTTGTTGCATGTGTTTAAGATAAACGTTGAAGTCGCATGCTTCTATTCAAGCTTTTTGGCAGCCCCCGTGAACTAACTGCATTAAATGATTTTTTTGTGCAGCTCCGTGCTAGTAGCAAACAAAATGGCCCTACCAGTGTCTGATTCGTGAGATTGTGCCGGATTTCAAAGTCGAGCTAAGCTTATAAAGTTCAGCCGTAATGGTACCCGAAGAAGCCAGTCTTGTCGTTTTGTTCGAGGCTACAAAACAGTTCGCCAGGCACGTAACTATCATGCCAAAAATATCCAACGATCCAGCGCATCACCATCAACACCAACGCCGATACCAAAGGTTCTTTTCAGAATCACCATTATTACCATAGAGAATTATTTGAAAATTTCCCATTCAAACGTGATTCTGTTGAATATTATTAGATTTAAATTAGCGTCTCGAATTGAAATCACGACGCTCCGGTTATGTGACAGATATTACCCACCCATCTTTTTTTATTGTGACCACGACACCCCATTTCAATATTTCTGAATGAACAGAAGGTCGAGTTTGGAAAGTTTGTAACTTTCATTGTACTTAACCAAATTACACAATGTTCGCACTAATGATTCAGAAATATGATCAGGAATCTTCTGTTAGATTTGTAAGTATGTATAATTTACATGAATAAAGAAAAATTGATTTTCAGGAATCAATTATTATCTGTTCTTCCATTGGCCAGTACTACGCGACTTCCTCATGCTAACAATTAATTTCATCGTTAGCCATCTCCCTCACCAAGGCCAACAACGCCAACAAAACCGGTCCTTTTCAGGACCACCATCATTTTTGTAAAGAATAATTTGAAATATTCCTCGCCCAAATCAGCTTTTGTCCGAAAATCCTAATGAGTATCAACATATTTGAAGAACGTGTTCCTTATGTATTCTACATCTCTCCGGTTATGTCGCAGACATTACCCACCCATCTTTTTCAAAGGGGGGACCCCATGAAATTTCAGAAATCGAATTCGTATTTTTGATGCCAAACATCTTTAAAATGCATGAAACGTCGAGATTTTATGTTATCTCGAAAATTTTTTTTTTATAAAAATCGACTTTTTGGGACTTTGCCGATTTTGCACCTTTTTGCCTTTCTCAATAGAAAGGTATTGCAATTGCTCTGAAAACCGACTTTTTAACGGAGGCCCGGAGGGCCGAGTGACATATACCATTCGATTCAGTTCGTCGAGTTCGGCAAATGTCTGTGTGTGTGTATGTATGTGTGTATGTATGTATGTGTGTGTGTATGTGTGTGTGTATGTGACCAAAAATGTCACTCATTTTTCTCAGAGATGGCTGAACCGATTTTGACAAACTTAGTCTCAAATGAAAGGTGCAACGTTCCCATAGGCTGCTTTTGAATTTCTAATGGATCCGACTTCCGGTTCCGGAATTACAGGGTGATAAGTACGAACACGCAGAAAATGTCGATTTTAATAAATTCTGCAATGAATGTATAAAGGTGAAAATTTTTCCAAAATATGACCACTACTGCTTCGATTTGTAGTATTAGGTCACTAACATCCATTCAAAGTCTATTTGGCCACATTGGCCACCATCCTCGGTTCCGGAAGCCCCGGCGGAAGTATCTAAATTCAGAATAACAGTCACATCGGTTTCTCGGAGATGGCTAGACCGATTCGACTAAACTTGGCCTCAAATGAAAGGTATTGCGTCCCCGTAAATGGCTATTTAATTTCATCCCGATCCGACTTCCGGTTCCGGAGTTACAGGTTGTGGCGTGCGATCACATAGCAAATTGTGATTCAAACCGATACTCCGATGAAAGCAAAAAAGGTAAAAATTTCGCTAAAATGTCTCTCAAACAACTTAAATTTGCTGTTCTAGGTCACCGACGGCCAACCAAACTTTCGTTGACTACATTGACCACCATAGACGGTTCCGGAAGTGCCCGGGAAAAGCGGCCATCTTTCAAAATTTACGAACTCGCATCAGTTTCCCGGAAATGGTTAGGCCGATTTTCACAAACTTAGTCCCAAATGATAGCTATAATATCCCCACAGATGTCTATAAAATTTCGTACGGATCGCTTATATGGGTCCGGAAATATAGACTAAATCGTCCGGTCACATATGAAATTCCCATATAAGCCGGAACTCAAATTTTTTTTCAAAGGGGGGACCTCATGAAATTTCAGAAATCGAATTCGTATTTTTGATGGCAAACATCTTTAAAATGCATGAAACGTCGAGATTTTATGTTATCTCGAAAAATTTTTTTTTATAAAAATCGACTTTTTGGGACTGCCGATTTTGCACCTTTTTGCCTTTCTCAATAGAAAGGTATTGCAATTGCTCTGAAAACCGACTTTTTAACGGAGGCCCGGAGGGCCGAGTGACATATACCATTCGATTCAGTTCGTCGAGTTCGGCAAATGTCTGTGTGTGTGTATGTATGTGTGTATGTATGTATGTGTGTGTGTATGTGTGTGTGTATGTGACCAAAAATGTCACTCATTTTTCTAAGAGATGGCTGAACCGATTTTGACAAACTTAGTCTCAAATGAAAGATGCAACGTTCCCATAGGCTGCTATTGAATTTCTAATGGATCCGACTTCCGGTTCCGGAATTACAGGGTGATAAGTACGAACACGCAGAAAATGTCGATTTTAATAAATTCTGCAATGAATGTATAAAGGTGAAAAATTTTCCAAAATATGTCCACTACTGCTTCGATTTGTAGTATTAGGTCACTAACATCCATTCAAAGTCTATTTGGCCACATTGGCCACCATCCTCGGTTCCGGAAGCCCCGGCGGAAGTATCTAAATTCAGAATAACAGTCACATCGGTTTCTCGGAGATGGCTAGACCGATTCGACTAAACTTGGCCTCAAATGAAAGGTATTGCGTCCCCGTAAATGGCTATTTAATTTCATCCCGATCCGACTTCCGGTTCCGGAGTTACAGGTTGTGGCGTGCGATCACATAGCAAATTGTGATTCAAACCGATACTCCGATGAAAGCAAAAAAGGTAAAAATTTCGCTAAAATGTCTCTCAAACAACTTAAATTTGCTGTTCTAGGTCACCGACGGCCAACCAAACTTTCGTTGACTACATTAACCACCATAGACGGTTCCGGAAGTGCCCGGGAAAAGCGGCCATCTTTCAAAATTTACGAACTCACATCAGTTTTCCGGAAATGGCTGGGCCAATTTTCACAAACTTAGTCCCAAATGATAGCTATAATATCCCCATAGATATCTATAAAGTTTCGTACGGATCGCTTATATGGTTCCGGAAATATAGACTAAACCGTCCGGTCACATATGAAATTCCCATATAAGCCGGAACTCAATTTTTTTTTTCAAAGGGGGGACCCCATGAAATTTCAGAAATCGAATTCGTATTTTTGATGCCAAACATCTTCAAAATGCATGAAACGTCGAGATTTTATGTTATCTCGAAAATTTTTTTTTTATAAAAATCGACTTTTTGGGACTTTGCCGATTTTGCACCTTTTTGCCTTTCTCAATAGAAAGGTATTGCAATTGCTCTGAAAACCGACTTTTTAACGGAGGCCCGGAGGGCCGAGTGACATATACCATTCGATTCAGTTCGTCGAGTTCGGCAAATGTCTGTGTGTGTGTATGTATGTATGTATGTATGTATGTGTGTGTGTGTATGTGTGTGTGTATGTGACCAAAAATGTCACTCATTTTTCTCAGAGATGGCTGAACCGATTTTGACAAACTTAGTCTCAAATGAAAGATGCAACGTTCCCATAGGCTGCTATTGAATTTCTAATGGATCCGACTTCCGGTTCCGGAATTACAGGGTGATAAGTACGAACACGCAGAAAATGTCGATTTTAATAAATTCTGCAATGAATGTATAAAGGTGAAAAATTTTCCAAAATATGTCCACTACTGCTTCGATTTGTAGTATTAGGTCACTAACATCCATTCAAAGTCTATTTGGCCACATTGGCCACCATCCTCGGTTCCGGAAGCCCCGGCGGAAGTATCTAAATTCAGAATAACAGTCACATCGGTTTCTCGGAGATGGCTAGACCGATTCGACTAAACTTGGCCTCAAATGAAAGGTATTGCGTCCCCGTAAATGGCTATTTAATTTCATCCCGATCCGACTTCCGGTTCCGGAGTTACAGGTTGTGGCGTGCGATCACATAGCAAATTGTGATTCAAACCGATACTCCGATGAAAGCAAAAAAGGTAAAAATTTCGCTAAAATGTCTCTCAAACTACTTAAATTTGCTGTTCTAGGTCACCGACGGCCAACCAAACTTTCGTTGACCACATTAACCACCATAGACGATTCCGGAAGTGCCCGGGAAAAGCGGCCATCTTTCAAAATTTACGAACTCACATCAGTTTTCCGGAAATGACTGGACCAATTTTCACAAACTTAGTCCCAAATGATAGCTATAATATCCCCATAGATATCTATAAAATTTCGTATGAATCGCTTATATGGTTCCGGAAATATAGACTAAACCGTCCGGTCACATATGAAATTCCCATATAAGCCGGAACTCAATTTTTTTTTTTCAAAGGGGGGACCCCATGAAATTTCAGAAATCGAATTCGTATTTTTGATGCCAAACATCTTTAAAATGCATGAAACGTCGAGATTTTATGTTATCTCGAAAAATTTTTTTTTATAAAAATCGACTTTTTGGGACTTTGCCGATTTTGCACCTTTTTGCCTTTCTCAATAGAAAGGTATTGCAATTGCTCTGAAAACCGACTTTTTAACGGAGGCCCGGAGGGCCGAGTGACATATACCATTCGATTCAGTTCGTCGAGTTCGGCAAATGTCTGTGTGTGTGTATGTATGTGTGTATGTATGTATGTGTGTGTGTATGTGTGTGTGTATGTGACCAAAAATGTCACTCATTTTTCTCAGAGATGGCTGAACCGATTTTGACAAACTTAGTCTCAAATGAAAGGTGCAACGTTCCCATAGGCTGCTATTGAATTTCTAATGGATCCGACTTCCGGTTCCGGAATTACAGGGTGATAAGTACGAACACGCAGAAAATGTCGATTTTAATAAATTCTGCAATGAATGTATAAAGGTGAAAAATTTTTCAAAATATGACCACTACTGCTTCGATTTGTAGTATTAGGTCACTAACATCCATTCAAAGTCTATTTGGCCACATTGGCCACCATCCTCGGTTCCGGAAGCCCCGGCGGAAGTATCTAAATTCAGAATAACAGTCACATCGGTTTCTCGGAGATGGCTAGACCGATTCGACTAAACTTGGCCTCAAATGAAAGGTATTGCGTCCCCGTAAATGGCTATTTAATTTCATCCCGATCCGACTTCCGGTTCCGGAGTTACAGGTTGTGGCGTGCGATCACATAGCAAATTGTGATTCAAACCGATACTCCGATGAAAGCAAAAAAGGTAAAAATTTCGCTAAAATGTCTCTCAAACAACTTAAATTTGCTGTTCTAGGTCACCGACGGCCAACCAAACTTTCGTTGACTACATTGACCACCATAGACGGTTCCGGAAGTGCCCGGGAAAAGCGGCCATCTTTCAAAATTTACGAACTCGCATCAGTTTCCCGGAAATGGTTAGGCCGATTTTCACAAACTTAGTCCCAAATGATAGCTATAATATCCCCACAGATGTCTATAAAATTTCGTACGGATCGCTTATATGGGTCCGGAAATATAGACTAAATCGTCCGGTCACATATGAAATTCCCATATAAGCCGGAACTCAAATTTTTTTTCAAAGGGGGGACCTCATGAAATTTCAGAAATCGAATTCGTATTTTTGATGGCAAACATCTTTAAAATGCATGAAACGTCGAGATTTTATGTTATCTCGAAAATTTTTTTTTTATAAAAATCGACTTTTTGGGACTGCCGATTTTGCACCTTTTTGCCTTTCTCAATAGAAAGGTATTGCAATTGCTCTGAAAACCGACTTTTTAACGGAGGCCCGGAGGGCCGAGTGACATATACCATTCGATTCAGTTCGTCGAGTTCGGCAAATGTCTGTGTGTGTGTATGTATGTGTGTATGTATGTATGTGTGTGTATGTGTGTGTATGTGACCAAAAATGTCACTCATTTTTCTCAGAGATGGCTGAACCGATTTTGACAAACTTAGTCTCAAATGAAAGATGCAACGTTCCCATAGGCTGCTATTGAATTTCTAATGGATCCGACTTCCGGTTCCGGAATTACAGGGTGATAAGTACGAACACGCAGAAAATGTCGATTTTAATAAATTCTGCAATGAATGTATAAAGGTGAAAAATTTTCCAAAATATGTCCACTACTGCTTCGATTTGTAGTATTAGGTCACTAACATCCATTCAAAGTCTATTTGGCCACATTGGCCACCATCCTCGGTTCCGGAAGCCCCGGCGGAAGTATCTAAATTCAGAATAACAGTCACATCGGTTTCTCGGAGATGGCTAGACCGATTCGACTAAACTTGGCCTCAAATGAAAGGTATTGCGTCCCCGTAAATGGCTATTTAATTTCATCCCGATCCGACTTCCGGTTCCGGAGTTACAGGTTGTGGCGTGCGATCACATAGCAAATTGTGATTCAAACCGATACTCCGATGAAAGCAAAAAAGGTAAAAATTTCGCTAAAATGTCTCTCAAACAACTTAAATTTGCTGTTCTAGGTCACCGACGGCCAACCAAACTTTCGTTGACTACATTAACCACCATAGACGGTTCCGGAAGTGCCCGGGAAAAGCGGCCATCTTTCAAAATTTACGAACTCACATCAGTTTTCCGGAAATGGCTGGGCCAATTTTCACAAACTTAGTCCCAAATGATAGCTATAATATCCCCATAGATATCTATAAAGTTTCGTACGGATCGCTTATATGGTTCCGGAAATATAGACTAAACCGTCCGGTCACATATGAAATTCCCATATAAGCCGGAACTCAATTTTTTTTTTCAAAGGGGGGACCCCATGAAATTTCAGAAATCGAATTCGTATTTTTGATGCCAAACATCTTCAAAATGCATGAAACGTCGAGATTTTATGTTATCTCGAAAATTTTTTTTTTATAAAAATCGACTTTTTGGGACTTTGCCGATTTTGCACCTTTTTGCCTTTCTCAATAGAAAGGTATTGCAATTGCTCTGAAAACCGACTTTTTAACGGAGGCCCGGAGGGCCGAGTGACATATACCATTCGATTCAGTTCGTCGAGTTCGGCAAATGTCTGTGTGTGTGTATGTATGTATGTATGTATGTATGTGTGTGTGTGTATGTGTGTGTGTATGTGACCAAAAATGTCACTCATTTTTCTCAGAGATGGCTGAACCGATTTTGACAAACTTAGTCTCAAATGAAAGATGCAACGTTCCCATAGGCTGCTATTGAATTTCTAATGGATCCGACTTCCGGTTCCGGAATTACAGGGTGATAAGTACGAACACGCAGAAAATGTCGATTTTAATAAATTCTGCAATGAATGTATAAAGGTGAAAAATTTTCCAAAATATGTCCACTACTGCTTCGATTTGTAGTATTAGGTCACTAACATCCATTCAAAGTCTATTTGGCCACATTGGCCACCATCCTCGGTTCCGGAAGCCCCGGCGGAAGTATCTAAATTCAGAATAACAGTCACATCGGTTTCTCGGAGATGGCTAGACCGATTCGACTAAACTTGGCCTCAAATGAAAGGTATTGCGTCCCCGTAAATGGCTATTTAATTTCATCCCGATCCGACTTCCGGTTCCGGAGTTACAGGTTGTGGCGTGCGATCACATAGCAAATTGTGATTCAAACCGATACTCCGATGAAAGCAAAAAAGGTAAAAATTTCGCTAAAATGTCTCTCAAACAACTTAAATTTGCTGTTCTAGGTCACCGACGGCCAACCAAACTTTCGTTGACTACATTAACCACCATAGACGGTTCCGGAAGTGCCCGGGAAAAGCGGCCATCTTTCAAAATTTACGAACTCACATCAGTTTTCCGGAAATGGCTGGGCCAATTTTCACAAACTTAGTCCCAAATGATAGCTATAATATCCCCATAGATATCTATAAAATTTCGTATGAATCGCTTATATGGTTCCGGAAATATAGACTAAACCGTCCGGTCACATATGAAATTCCCATATAAGCCGGAACTCAATTTTTTTTTTTCAAAGGGGGGACCCCATGAAATTTCAGAAATCGAATTCGTATTTTTGATGCCAAACATCTTTAAAATGCATGAAACGTCGAGATTTTATGTTATCTCGAAAAATTTTTTTTTATAAAAATCGACTTTTTGGGACTTTGCCGATTTTGCACCTTTTTGCCTTTCTCAATAGAAAGGTATTGCAATTGCTCTGAAAACCGACTTTTTAACGGAGGCCCGGAGGGCCGAGTGACATATACCATTCGATTCAGTTCGTCGAGTTCGGCAAATGTCTGTGTGTGTGTATGTATGTGTGTATGTATGTATGTGTGTGTGTATGTGTGTGTGTATGTGACCAAAAATGTCACTCATTTTTCTCAGAGATGGCTGAACCGATTTTGACAAACTTAGTCTCAAATGAAAGGTGCAACGTTCCCATAGGCTGCTATTGAATTTCTAATGGATCCGACTTCCGGTTCCGGAATTACAGGGTGATAAGTACGAACACGCAGAAAATGTCGATTTTAATAAATTCTGCAATGAATGTATAAAGGTGAAAAATTTTTCAAAATATGACCACTACTGCTTCGATTTGTAGTATTAGGTCACTAACATCCATTCAAAGTCTATTTGGCCACATTGGCCACCATCCTCGGTTCCGGAAGCCCCGGCGGAAGTATCTAAATTCAGAATAACAGTCACATCGGTTTCTCGGAGATGGCTAGACCGATTCGACTAAACTTGGCCTCAAATGAAAGGTATTGCGTCCCCGTAAATGGCTATTTAATTTCATCCCGATCCGACTTCCGGTTCCGGAGTTACAGGTTGTGGCGTGCGATCACATAGCAAATTGTGATTCAAACCGATACTCCGATGAAAGCAAAAAAGGTAAAAATTTCGCTAAAATGTCTCTCAAACAACTTAAATTTGCTGTTCTAGGTCACCGACGGCCAACCAAACTTTCGTTGACTACATTGACCACCATAGACGGTTCCGGAAGTGCCCGGGAAAAGCGGCCATCTTTCAAAATTTACGAACTCGCATCAGTTTCCCGGAAATGGTTAGGCCGATTTTCACAAACTTAGTCCCAAATGATAGCTATAATATCCCCACAGATGTCTATAAAATTTCGTACGGATCGCTTATATGGGTCCGGAAATATAGACTAAATCGTCCGGTCACATATGAAATTCCCATATAAGCCGGAACTCAAATTTTTTTCAAAGGGGGGACCTCATGAAATTTCAGAAATCGAATTCGTATTTTTGATGGCAAACATCTTTAAAATGCATGAAACGTCGAGATTTTATGTTATCTCGAAAATTTTTTTTTTATAAAAATCGACTTTTTGGGACTGCCGATTTTGCACCTTTTTGCCTTTCTCAATAGAAAGGTATTGCAATTGCTCTGAAAACCGACTTTTTAACGGAGGCCCGGAGGGCCGAGTGACATATACCATTCGATTCAGTTCGTCGAGTTCGGCAAATGTCTGTGTGTGTGTATGTATGTGTGTATGTATGTATGTGTGTGTATGTGTGTGTATGTGACCAAAAATGTCACTCATTTTTCTCAGAGATGGCTGAACCGATTTTGACAAACTTAGTCTCAAATGAAAGATGCAACGTTCCCATAGGCTGCTATTGAATTTCTAATGGATCCGACTTCCGGTTCCGGAATTAGAGGGTGATAAGTACGAACACGCAGAAAATGTCGATTTTAATAAATTCTGCAATGAATGTATAAAGGTGAAAAATTTTCCAAAATATGACCACTACTGCTTCGATTTGTAGTATTAGGTCACTAACATCCATTCAAAGTCTATTTGGCCACATTGGCCACCATCCTCGGTTCCGGAAGCCCCGGCGGAAGTATCTAAATTCAGAATAACAGTCACATCGGTTTCTCGGAGATGGCTAGACCGATTCGACTAAACTTGGCCTCAAATGAAAGGTATTGCGTCCCCGTAAATGGCTATTTAATTTCATCCCGATCCGACTTCCGGTTCCGGAGTTACAGGTTGTGGCGTGCGATCACATAGCAAATTGTGATTCAAACCGATACTCCGATGAAAGCAAAAAAGGTAAAAATTTCGCTAAAATGTCTCTCAAACAACTTAAATTTGCTGTTCTAGGTCACCGACGGCCAACCAAACTTTCGTTGACTACATTGACCACCATAGACGGTTCCGGAAGTGCCCGGGAAAAGCGGCCATCTTTCAAAATTTACGAACTCGCATCAGTTTCCCGGAAATGGTTAGGCCGATTTTCACAAACTTAGTCCCAAATGATAGCTATAATATCCCCACAGATGTCTATAAAATTTCGTACGGATCGCTTATATGGGTCCGGAAATATAGACTAAATCGTCCGGTCACATATGAAATTCCCATATAAGCCGGAACTCAAATTTTTTTTCAAAGGGGGGACCTCATGAAATTTCAGAAATCGAATTCGTATTTTTGATGGCAAACATCTTTAAAATGCATGAAACGTCGAGATTTTATGTTATCTCGAAAAATTTTTTTTTATAAAAATCGACTTTTTGGGACTGCCGATTTTGCACCTTTTTGCCTTTCTCAATAGAAAGGTATTGCAATTGCTCTGAAAACCGACTTTTTAACGGAGGCCCGGAGGGCCGAGTGACATATACCATTCGATTCAGTTCGTCGAGTTCGGCAAATGTCTGTGTGTGTGTGTATGTATGTGTGTATGTATGTATGTGTGTGTGTATGTGTGTGTGTATGTGACCAAAAATGTCACTCATTTTTCTCAGAGATGGCTGAACCGATTTTGACAAACTTAGTCTCAAATGAAAGATGCAACGTTCCCATAGGCTGCTATTGAATTTCTAATGGATCCGACTTCCGGTTCCGGAATTACAGGGTGATAAGTACGAACACGCAGAAAATGTCGATTTTAATAAATTCTGCAATGAATGTATAAAGGTGAAAAATTTTCCAAAATATGTCCACTACTGCTTCGATTTGTAGTATTAGGTCACTAACATCCATTCAAAGTCTATTTGGCCACATTGGCCACCATCCTCGGTTCCGGAAGCCCCGGCGGAAGTATCTAAATTCAGAATAACAGTCACATCGGTTTCTCGGAGATGGCTAGACCGATTCGACTAAACTTGGCCTCAAATGAAAGGTATTGCGTCCCCGTAAATGGCTATTTAATTTCATCCCGATCCGACTTCCGGTTCCGGAGTTACAGGTTGTGGCGTGCGATCACATAGCAAATTGTGATTCAAACCGATACTCCGATGAAAGCAAAAAAGGTAAAAATTTCGCTAAAATGTCTCTCAAACAACTTAAATTTGCTGTTCTAGGTCACCGACGGCCAACCAAACTTTCGTTGACTACATTAACCACCATAGACGGTTCCGGAAGTGCCCGGGAAAAGCGGCCATCTTTCAAAATTTACGAACTCACATCAGTTTTCCGGAAATGGCTGGGCCAATTTTCACAAACTTAGTCCCAAATGATAGCTATAATATCCCCATAGATATCTATAAAATTTCATATGAATCGCTTATATGGTTCCGGAAATATAGACTAAACCGTCCGGTCACATATGAAATTCCCATATAAGCCGGAACTCAATTTTTTTTTTCAAAGGGGGGACCCCATGAAATTTCAGAAATCGAATTCGTATTTTTGATGCCAAACATCTTTAAAATGCATGAAACGTCGAGATTTTATGTTATCTCGAAAAAATTTTTTTTATAAAAATCGACTTTTTGGGACTTTGCCGATTTTGCACCTTTTTGCCTTTCTCAATAGAAAGGTATTGCAATTGCTCTGAAAACCGACTTTTTAACGGAGGCCCGGAGGGCCGAGTGACATATACCATTCGATTCAGTTCGTCGAGTTCGGCAAATGTCTGTGTGTGTATGTATGTGTGTATGTATGTATGTGTGTGTATGTGTGTGTGTATGTGACCAAAAATGTCACTCATTTTTCTCAGAGATGGCTGAACCGATTTTGACAAACTTAGTCTCAAATGAAAGGTGCAACGTTCCCATAGGCTGCTATTGAATTTCTAATGGATCCGACTTCCGGTTCCGGAATTACAGGGTGATAAGTACGAACACGCAGAAAATGTCGATTTTAATAAATTCTGCAATGAATGTATAAAGGTGAAAAATTTTTCAAAATATGACCACTACTGCTTCGATTTGTAGTATTAGGTCACTAACATCCATTCAAAGTCTATTTGGCCACATTGGCCACCATCCTCGGTTCCGGAAGCCCCGGCGGAAGTATCTAAATTCAGAATAACAGTCACATCGGTTTCTCGGAGATGGCTAGACCGATTCGACTAAACTTGGCCTCAAATGAAAGGTATTGCGTCCCCGTAAATGGCTATTTAATTTCATCCCGATCCGACTTCCGGTTCCGGAGTTACAGGTTGTGGCGTGCGATCACATAGCAAATTGTGATTCAAACCGATACTCCGATGAAAGCAAAAAAGGTAAAAATTTCGCTAAAATGTCTCTCAAACAACTTAAATTTGCTGTTCTAGGTCACCGACGGCCAACCAAACTTTCGTTGACTACATTGACCACCATAGACGGTTCCGGAAGTGCCCGGGAAAAGCGGCCATCTTTCAAAATTTACGAACTCGCATCAGTTTCCCGGAAATGGTTAGGCCGATTTTCACAAACTTAGTCCCAAATGATAGCTATAATATCCCCACAGATGTCTATAAAATTTCGTACGGATCGCTTATATGGGTCCGGAAATATAGACTAAATCGTCCGGTCACATATGAAATTCCCATATAAGCCGGAACTCAAATTTTTTTTCAAAGGGGGGACCTCATGAAATTTCAGAAATCGAATTCGTATTTTTGATGGCAAACATCTTTAAAATGCATGAAACGTCGAGATTTTATGTTATCTCGAAAATTTTTTTTTTATAAAAATCGACTTTTTGGGACTGCCGATTTTGCACCTTTTTGCCTTTCTCAATAGAAAGGTATTGCAATTGCTCTGAAAACCGACTTTTTAACGGAGGCCCGGAGGGCCGAGTGACATATACCATTCGATTCAGTTCGTCGAGTTCGGCAAATGTCTGTGTGTGTGTATGTATGTGTGTATGTATGTATGTGTGTGTATGTGTGTGTGTATGTGACCAAAAATGTCACTCATTTTTCTCAGAGATGGCTGAACCGATTTTGACAAACTTAGTCTCAAATGAAAGATGCAACGTTCCCATAGGCTGCTTTTGAATTTCTAATGGATCCGACTTCCGGTTCCGGAATTACAGGGTGATAAGTACGAACACGCAGAAAATGTCGATTTTAATAAATTCTGCAATGAATGTATAAAGGTGAAAAATTTTCCAAAATATGACCACTACTGCTTCGATTTGTAGTATTAGGTCACTAACATCCATTCAAAGTCTATTTGGCCACATTGGCCACCATCCTCGGTTCCGGAAGCCCCGGCGGAAGTATCTAAATTCAGAATAACAGTCACATCGGTTTCTCGGAGATGGCTAGACCGATTCGACTAAACTTGGCCTCAAATGAAAGGTATTGCGTCCCCGTAAATGGCTATTTAATTTCATCCCGATCCGACTTCCGGTTCCGGAGTTACAGGTTGTGGCGTGCGATCACATAGCAAATTGTGATTCAAACCGATACTCCGATGAAAGCAAAAAAGGTAAAAATTTCGCTAAAATGTCTCTCAAACAACTTAAATTTGCTGTTCTAGGTCACCGACGGCCAACCAAACTTTCGTTGACTACATTGACCACCATAGACGGTTCCGGAAGTGCCCGGGAAAAGCGGCCATCTTTCAAAATTTACGAACTCGCATCAGTTTCCCGGAAATGGTTAGGCCGATTTTCACAAACTTAGTCCCAAATGATAGCTATAATATCCCCACAGATGTCTATAAAATTTCGTACGGATCGCTTATATGGGTCCGGAAATATAGACTAAATCGTCCGGTCACATATGAAATTCCCATATAAGCCGGAACTCAAATTTTTTTTCAAAGGGGGGACCTCATGAAATTTCAGAAATCGAATTCGTATTTTTGATGGCAAACATCTTTAAAATGCATGAAACGTCGAGATTTTATGTTATCTCGAAAAATTTTTTTTTATAAAAATCGACTTTTTGGGACTGCCGATTTTGCACCTTTTTGCCTTTCTCAATAGAAAGGTATTGCAATTGCTCTGAAAACCGACTTTTTAACGGAGGCCCGGAGGGCCGAGTGACATATACCATTCGATTCAGTTCGTCGAGTTCGGCAAATGTCTGTGTGTGTATGTATGTGTGTATGTATGTATGTGTGTGTGTATGTGTGTGTGTATGTGACCAAAAATGTCACTCATTTTTCTCAGAGATGGCTGAACCGATTTTGACAAACTTAGTCTCAAATGAAAGATGCAACGTTCCCATAGGCTGCTATTGAATTTCTAATGGATCCGACTTCCGGTTCCGGAATTACAGGGTGATAAGTACGAACACGCAGAAAATGTCGATTTTAATAAATTCTGCAATGAATGTATAAAGGTGAAAAATTTTCCAAAATATGTCCACTACTGCTTCGATTTGTAGTATTAGGTCACTAACATCCATTCAAAGTCTATTTGGCCACATTGGCCACCATCCTCGGTTCCGGAAGCCCCGGCGGAAGTATCTAAATTCAGAATAACAGTCACATCGGTTTCTCGGAGATGGCTAGACCGATTCGACTAAACTTGGCCTCAAATGAAAGGTATTGCGTCCCCGTAAATGGCTATTTAATTTCATCCCGATCCGACTTCCGGTTCCGGAGTTACAGGTTGTGGCGTGCGATCACATAGCAAATTGTGATTCAAACCGATACTCCGATGAAAGCAAAAAAGGTAAAAATTTCGCTAAAATGTCTCTCAAACAACTTAAATTTGCTGTTCTAGGTCACCGACGGCCAACCAAACTTTCGTTGACTACATTAACCACCATAGACGGTTCCGGAAGTGCCCGGGAAAAGCGGCCATCTTTCAAAATTTACGAACTCACATCAGTTTTCCGGAAATGGCTGGGCCAATTTTCACAAACTTAGTCCCAAATGATAGCTATAATATCCCCATAGATATCTATAAAATTTCGTATGAATCGCTTATATGGTTCCGGAAATATAGACTAAACCGTCCGGTCACATATGAAATTCCCATATAAGCCGGAACTCAATTTTTTTTTTCAAAGGGGGGACCCCATGAAATTTCAGAAATCGAATTCGTATTTTTGATGCCAAACATCTTTAAAATGCATGAAACGTCGAGATTTTATGTTATCTCGAAAAAATTTTTTTTATAAAAATCGACTTTTTGGGACTTTGCCGATTTTGCACCTTTTTGCCTTTCTCAATAGAAAGGTATTGCAATTGCTCTGAAAACCGACTTTTTAACGGAGGCCCGGAGGGCCGAGTGACATATACCATTCGATTCAGTTCGTCGAGTTCGGCAAATGTCTGTGTGTGTGTATGTATGTGTGTATGTATGTATGTGTGTGTGTATGTGTGTGTGTATGTGACCAAAAATGTCACTCATTTTTCTCAGAGATGGCTGAACCGATTTTGACAAACTTAGTCTCAAATGAAAGGTGCAACGTTCCCATAGGCTGCTATTGAATTTCTAATGGATCCGACTTCCGGTTCCGGAATTACAGGGTGATAAGTACGAACACGCAGAAAATGTCGATTTTAATAAATTCTGCAATGAATGTATAAAGGTGAAAAATTTTTCAAAATATGACCACTACTGCTTCGATTTGTAGTATTAGGTCACTAACATCCATTCAAAGTCTATTTGGCTACATTGGCCACCATCCTCGGTTCCGGAAGCCCCGGCGGAAGTATCTAAATTCAGAATAACAGTCACATCGGTTTCTCGGAGATGGCTAGACCGATTCGACTAAACTTGGCCTCAAATGAAAGGTATTGCGTCCCCGTAAATGGCTATTTAATTTCATCCCGATCCGACTTCCGGTTCCGGAGTTACAGGTTGTGGCGTGCGATCACATAGCAAATTGTGATTCAAACCGATACTCCGATGAAAGCAAAAAAGGTAAAAATTTCGCTAAAATGTCTCTCAAACAACTTAAATTTGCTGTTCTAGGTCACCGACGGCCAACCAAACTTTCGTTGACTACATTGACCACCATAGACGGTTCCGGAAGTGCCCGGGAAAAGCGGCCATCTTTCAAAATTTACGAACTCGCATCAGTTTCCCGGAAATGGTTAGGCCGATTTTCACAAACTTAGTCCCAAATGATAGCTATAATATCCCCACAGATGTCTATAAAATTTCGTACGGATCGCTTATATGGGTCCGGAAATATAGACTAAATCGTCCGGTCACATATGAAATTCCCATATAAGCCGGAACTCAAATTTTTTTTCAAAGGGGGGACCTCATGAAATTTCAGAAATCGAATTCGTATTTTTGATGGCAAACATCTTTAAAATGCATGAAACGTCGAGATTTTATGTTATCTCGAAAATTTTTTTTTTATAAAAATCGACTTTTTGGGACTGCCGATTTTGCACCTTTTTGCCTTTCTCAATAGAAAGGTATTGCAATTGCTCTGAAAACCGACTTGTTAACGGAGGCCCGGAGGGCCGAGTGACATATACCATTCGATTCAGTTCGTCGAGTTCGGCAAATGTCTGTGTGTGTGTATGTATGTGTGTATGTATGTATGTGTGTGTATGTGTGTGTGTATGTGACCAAAAATGTCACTCATTTTTCTCAGAGATGGCTGAACCGATTTTGACAAACTTAGTCTCAAATGAAAGATGCAACGTTCCCATAGGCTGCTATTGAATTTCTAATGGATCCGACTTCCGGTTCCGGAATTACAGGGTGATAAGTACGAACACGCAGAAAATGTCGATTTTAATAAATTCTGCAATGAATGTATAAAGGTGAAAAATTTTCCAAAATATGACCACTACTGCTTCGATTTGTAGTATTAGGTCACTAACATCCATTCAAAGTCTATTTGGCCACATTGGCCACCATCCTCGGTTCCGGAAGCCCCGGCGGAAGTATCTAAATTCAGAATAACAGTCACATCGGTTTCTCGGAGATGGCTAGACCGATTCGACTAAACTTGGCCTCAAATGAAAGGTATTGCGTCCCCGTAAATGGCTATTTAATTTCATCCCGATCCGACTTCCGGTTCCGGAGTTACAGGTTGTGGCGTGCGATCACATAGCAAATTGTGATTCAAACCGATACTCCGATGAAAGCAAAAAAGGTAAAAATTTCGCTAAAATGTCTCTCAAACAACTTAAATTTGCTGTTCTAGGTCACCGACGGCCAACCAAACTTTCGTTGACTACATTGACCACCATAGACGGTTCCGGAAGTGCCCGGGAAAAGCGGCCATCTTTCAAAATTTACGAACTCGCATCAGTTTCCCGGAAATGGTTAGGCCGATTTTCACAAACTTAGTCCCAAATGATAGCTATAATATCCCCACAGATGTCTATAAAATTTCGTACGGATCGCTTATATGGGTCCGGAAATATAGACTAAATCGTCCGGTCACATATGAAATTCCCATATAAGCCGGAACTCAAATTTTTTTTCAAAGGGGGGACCTCATGAAATTTCAGAAATCGAATTCGTATTTTTGATGGCAAACATCTTTAAAATGCATGAAACGTCGAGATTTTATGTTATCTCGAAAAATTTTTTTTTATAAAAATCGACTTTTTGGGACTGCCGATTTTGCACCTTTTTGCCTTTCTCAATAGAAAGGTATTGCAATTGCTCTGAAAACCGACTTTTTAACGGAGGCCCGGAGGGCCGAGTGACATATACCATTCGATTCAGTTCGTCGAGTTCGGCAAATGTCTGTGTGTGTGTATGTATGTGTGTATGTATGTATGTGTGTGTGTATGTGTGTGTGTATGTGACCAAAAATGTCACTCATTTTTCTCAGAGATGGCTGAACCGATTTTGACAAACTTAGTCTCAAATGAAAGATGCAACGTTCCCATAGGCTGCTATTGAATTTCTAATGGATCCGACTTCCGGTTCCGGAATTACAGGGTGATAAGTACGAACACGCAGAAAATGTCGATTTTAATAAATTCTGCAATGAATGTATAAAGGTGAAAAATTTTCCAAAATATGTCCACTACTGCTTCGATTTGTAGTATTAGGTCACTAACATCCATTCAAAGTCTATTTGGCCACATTGGCCACCATCCTCGGTTCCGGAAGCCCCGGCGGAAGTATCTAAATTCAGAATAACAGTCACATCGGTTTCTCGGAGATGGCTAGACCGATTCGACTAAACTTGGCCTCAAATGAAAGGTATTGCGTCCCCGTAAATGGCTATTTAATTTCATCCCGATCCGACTTCCGGTTCCGGAGTTACAGGTTGTGGCGTGCGATCACATAGCAAATTGTGATTCAAACCGATACTCCGATGAAAGCAAAAAAGGTAAAAATTTCGCTAAAATGTCTCTCAAACAACTTAAATTTGCTGTTCTAGGTCACCGACGGCCAACCAAACTTTCGTTGACTACATTGACCACCATAGACGGTTCCGGAAGTGCCCGGGAAAAGCGGCCATCTTTCAAAATTTACGAACTCACATCAGTTTTCCGGAAATGGCTGGGCCAATTTTCACAAACTTAGTCCCAAATGATAGCTATAATATCCCCATAGATATCTATAAAGTTTCGTACGGATCGCTTATATGGTTCCGGAAATATAGACTAAACCGTCCGGTCACATATGAAATTCCCATATAAGCCGGAACTCAATTTTTTTTTTCAAAGGGGGGACCCCATGAAATTTCAGAAATCGAATTCGTATTTTTGATGCCAAACATCTTTAAAATGCATGAAACGTCGAGATTTTATGTTATCTCGAAAAATTTTTTTTTATAAAAATCGACTTTTTGGGACTTTGCCGATTTTGCACCTTTTTGCCTTTCTCAATAGAAAGGTATTGCAATTGCTCTGAAAACCGACTTTTTAACGGAGGCCCGGAGGGCCGAGTGACATATACCATTCGATTCAGTTCGTCGAGTTCGGCAAATGTCTGTGTGTGTATGTATGTATGTATGTATGTATGTGTGTGTGTGTATGTGTGTGTGTATGTGACCAAAAATGTCACTCATTTTTCTCAGAGATGGCTGAACCGATTTTGACAAACTTAGTCTCAAATGAAAGATGCAACGTTCCCATAGGCTGCTATTGAATTTCTAATGGATCCGACTTCCGGTTCCGGAATTACAGGGTGATAAGTACGAACACGCAGAAAATGTCGATTTTAATAAATTCTGCAATGAATGTATAAAGGTGAAAAATTTTCCAAAATATGTCCACTACTGCTTCGATTTGTAGTATTAGGTCACTAACATCCATTCAAAGTCTATTTGGCCACCATCCTCGGTTCCGGAAGCCCCGGCGGAAGTATCTAAATTCAGAATAACAGTCACATCGGTTTCTCGGAGATGGCTAGACCGATACGACTAAACTTGGCCTCAAATGAA
Organism: Topomyia yanbarensis; assembly: GCF_030247195.1. Taxonomy (NCBI): domain Eukaryota; kingdom Metazoa; phylum Arthropoda; class Insecta; order Diptera; family Culicidae; genus Topomyia; species Topomyia yanbarensis. Next base: position 202,214,297 of record NC_080672.1, on the reverse strand, counting down.
AGGTATTGCGTCCCCGTAAATGGCTATTTAATTTCATCCCGATCCGACTTCCGGTTCCGGAGTTACAGGTTGTGGCGTGCGATCACATAGCAAATTGTGATTCAAACCGATACTCCGATGAAAGCAAAAAAGGTAAAAATTTCGCTAAAATGTCTCTCAAACAACTTAAATTTGCTGTTCTAGGTCACCGACGGCCAACCAAACTTTCGTTGACTACATTAACCACCATAGACGGTTCCGGAAGTGCCCGGGAAAAGCGGCCATCTTTCAAAATTTACGAACTCACATCAGTTTTCCGGAAATGGCTGGGCCAATTTTCACAAACTTAGTCCCAAATGATAGCTATAATATCCCCATAGATATCTATAAAATTTCGTATGAATCGCTTATATGGTTCCGGAAATATAGACTAAACCGTCCGGTCACATATGAAATTCCCATATAAGCCGGAACTCAATTTTTTTTTTTTCAAAGGGGGGACCCCATGAAATTTCAGAAATCGAATTCGTATTTTTGATGCCAAACATCTTTAAAATGCATGAAACGTCGAGATTTTATGTTATCTCGAAAAATTTTTTTTTATAAAAATCGACTTTTTGGGACTTTGCCGATTTTGCACCTTTTTGCCTTTCTCAATAGAAAGGTATTGCAATTGCTCTGAAAACCGACTTTTTAACGGAGGCCCGGAGGGCCGAGTGACATATACCATTCGATTCAGTTCGTCGAGTTCGGCAAATGTCTGTGTGTGTGTATGTATGTGTGTATGTATGTATGTGTGTGTGTATGTGTGTGTGTATGTGACCAAAAATGTCACTCATTTTTCTCAGAGATGGCTGAACCGATTTTGACAAACTTAGTCTCAAATGAAAGGTGCAACGTTCCCATAGGCTGCTTTTGAATTTCTAATGGATCCGACTTCCGGTTCCGGAATTACAGGGTGATAAGTACGAACACGCAGAAAATGTCGATTTTAATAAATTCTGCAATGAATGTATAAAGGTGAAAAATTTTCCAAAATATGTCCACTACTGCTTCGATTTGTAGTATTAGGTCACTAACATCCATTCAAAGTCTATTTGGCCACATTGGCCACCATCCTCGGTTCCGGAAGCCTATCTAAGTATCTAAATTCAGAATAACAGTCACATCGGTTTCTCGGAGATGGCTAGACCGATTCGACTAAACTTGGCCTCAAATGAAAGGTATTGCGTCCCCGTAAATGGCTATTTAATTTCATCCCGATCCGACTTCCGGTTCCGGAGTTACAGGTTGTGGCGTGCGATCACATAGCAAATTGTGATGTGAAACCGATACTCCGATGAAAGCAAAAAAGGTAAAAATTTCGCTAAAATGTCTCTCAAACAACTTAAATTTGCTGTTCTAGGTCACCGACGGCCAACCAAACTTTCGTTGACTACATTGACCACCATAGACGGTTCCGGAAGTGCCCGGGAAAAGCGGCCATCTTTCAAAATTTACGAACTCGCATCAGTTTCCCGGAAATGGTTAGGCCGATTTTCACAAACTTAGTCCCAAATGATAGCTATAATATCCCCACAGATGTCTATAAAATTTCGTACGGATCGCTTATATGGGTCCGGAAATATAGACTAAATCGTCCGGTCACATATGAAATTCCCATATAAGCCGGAACTCAAATTTTTTTTCAAAGGGGGGACCTCATGAAATTTCAGAAATCGAATTCGTATTTTTGATGGCAAACATCTTTAAAATGCATGAAACGTCGAGATTTTATGTTATCTCGAAAATTTTTTTTTTATAAAAATCGACTTTTTGGGACTGCCGATTTTGCACCTTTTTGCCTTTCTCAATAGAAAGGTATTGCAATTGCTCTGAAAACCGACTTTTTAACGGAGGCCCGTAGGGCCGAGTGACATATACCATTCGATTCAGTTCGTCGAGTTCGGCAAATGTCTGTGTGTGTATGTATGTGTGTATGTATGTATGTGTGTGTGTATGTGACCAAAAATGTCACTCATTTTTCTCAGAGATGGCTGAACCGATTTTGACAAACTTAGTCTCAAATGAAAGATGCAACGTTCCCATAGGCTGCTATTGAATTTCTAATGGATCCGACTTCCGGTTCCGGAATTACAGGGTGATAAGTACGAACACGCAGAAAATGTCGATTTTAATAAATTCTGCAATGAATGTATAAAGGTGAAAAAATTTCCAAAATATGACCACTACTGCTTCGATTTGTAGTATTAGGTCACTAACATCCATTCAAAGTCTATTTGGCCACATTGGCCACCATCCTCGGTTCCGGAAGCCCCGGCGGAAGTATCTAAATTCAGAATAACAGTCACATCGGTTTCTCGGAGATGGCTAGACCGATTCGACTAAACTTGGCCTCAAATGAAAGGTATTGCGTCCCCGTAAATGGCTATTTAATTTCATCCCGATCCGACTTCCGGTTCCGGAGTTACAGGTTGTGGCGTGCGATCACATAGCAAATTGTGATTCAAACCGATACTCCGATGAAAGCAAAAAAGGTAAAAATTTCGCTAAAATGTCTCTCAAACAACTTAAATTTGCTGTTCTAGGTCACCGACGGCCAACCAAACTTTCGTTGACTACATTGACCACCATAGACGGTTCCGGAAGTGCCCGGGAAAAGCGGCCATCTTTCAAAATTTACGAACTCGCATCAGTTTCCCGGAAATGGTTAGGCCGATTTTCACAAACTTAGTCCCAAATGATAGCTATAATATCCCCACAGATGTCTATAAAATTTCGTACGGATCGCTTATATGGTTCCGGAAATATAGACTAAATCGTCCGGTCACATATGAAATTCCCATATAAGCCGGAACTCAAATTTTTTTTCAAAGGGGGGACCTCATGAAATTTCAGAAATCGAATTCGTATTTTTGATGGCAAACATCTTTAAAATGCATGAAACGTCGAGATTTTATGTTATCTCGAAAAAAATTTTTTTATAAAAATCGACTTTTTGGGACTGCCGATTTTGCACCTTTTTGCCTTTCTCAATAGAAAGGTATTGCAATTGCTCTGAAAACCGACTTTTTAACGGAGGCCCGGAGGGCCGAGTGACATATACCATTCGATTCAGTTCGTCGAGTTCGGCAAATGTCTGTGTGTGTATGTATGTGTGTATGTATGTATGTGTGTGTGTATGTGTGTGTATGTGACCAAAAATGTCACTCATTTTTCTCAGAGATGGCTGAACCGATTTTGACAAACTTAGTCTCAAATGAAAGATGCAACGTTCCCATAGGCTGCTATTGAATTTCTAATGGATCCGACTTCCGGTTCCGGAATTACAGGGTGATAAGTACGAACACGCAGAAAATGTCGATTTTAATAAATTCTGCAATGAATGTATAAAGGTGAAAAATTTTCCAAAATATGTCCACTACTGCTTCGATTTGTAGTATTAGGTCACTAACATCCATTCAAAGTCTATTTGGCCACATTGGCCACCATCCTCGGTTCCGGAAGCCCCGGCGGAAGTATCTAAATTCAGAATAACAGTCACATCGGTTTCTCGGAGATGGCTAGACCGATTCGACTAAACTTGGCCTCAAATGAAAGGTATTGCGTCCCCGTAAATGGCTATTTAATTTCATCCCGATCCGACTTCCGGTTCCGGAGTTACAGGTTGTGGCGTGCGATCACATAGCAAATTGTGATTCAAACCGATACTCCGATGAAAGCAAAAAAGGTAAAAATTTCGCTAAAATGTCTCTCAAACAACTTAAATTTGCTGTTCTAGGTCACCGACGGCCAACCAAACTTTCGTTGACTACATTGACCACCATAGACGGTTCCGGAAGTGCCCGGGAAAAGCGGCCATCTTTCAAAATTTACGAACTAGCATCAGTTTCCCGGAAATGGTTAGGCCGATTTTCACAAACTTAGTCCCAAATGATAGCTATAATATCCCCATAGATATCTATAAAGTTTCGTACGGATCGCTTATATGGTTCCGGAAATATAGACTAAACCGTCCGGTCACATATGAAATTCCCATATAAGCCGGAACTCAATTTTTTTTTTCAAAGGGGGGACCCCATGAAATTTCAGAAATCGAATTCGTATTTTTGATGCCAAACATCTTTAAAATGCATGAAACGTCGAGATTTTATGTTATCTCGAAAAATTTTTTTTTATAAAAATCGACTTTTTGGGACTTTGCCGATTTTGCACCTTTTTGCCTTTCTCAATAGAAAGGTATTGCAATTGCTCTGAAAACCGACTTTTTAACGGAGGCCCGGAGGGCCGAGTGACATATACCATTCGATTCAGTTCGTCGAGTTCGGCAAATGTCTGTGTGTGTGTATGTATGTATGTATGTATGTATGTGTGTGTGTATGTGTGTGTGTATGTGACCAAAAATGTCACTCATTTTTCTCAGAGATGGCTGAACCGATTTTGACAAACTTAGTCTCAAATGAAAGATGCAACGTTCCCATAGGCTGCTATTGAATTTCTAATGGATCCGACTTCCGGTTCCGGAATTACAGGGTGATAAGTACGAACACGCAGAAAATGTCGATTTTAATAAATTCTGCAATGAATGTATAAAGGTGAAAAATTTTCCAAAATATGTCCACTACTGCTTCGATTTGTAGTATTAGGTCACTAACATCCATTCAAAGTCTATTTGGCCACATTGGCCACCATCCTCGGTTCCGGAAGCCCCGGCGGAAGTATCTAAATTCAGAATAACAGTCACATCGGTTTCTCGGAGATGGCTAGACCGATTCGACTAAACTTGGCCTCAAATGAAAGGTATTGCGTCCCCGTAAATGGCTATTTAATTTCATCCCGATCCGACTTCCGGTTCCGGAGTTACAGGTTGTGGCGTGCGATCACATAGCAAATTGTGATTCAAACCGATACTCCGATGAAAGCAAAAAAGGTAAAAATTTCGCTAAAATGTCTCTCAAACAACTTAAATTTGCTGTTCTAGGTCACCGACGGCCAACCAAACTTTCGTTGACTACATTGACCACCATAGACGGTTCCGGAAGTGCCCGGGAAAAGCGGCCATCTTTCAAAATTTACGAACTCGCATCAGTTTCCCGGAAATGGTTAGGCCGATTTTCACAAACTTAGTCCCAAATGATAGCTATAATATCCCCACAGATGTCTATAAAATTTCGTACGGATCGCTTATATGGGTCCGGAAATATAGACTAAATCGTCCGGTCACATATGAAATTCCCATATAAGCCGGAACTCAAATTTTTTTTCAAAGGGGGGACCTCATGAAATTTCAGAAATCGAATTCGTATTTTTGATGGCAAACATCTTTAAAATGCATGAAACGTCGAGATTTTATGTTATCTCGAAAAAATTTTTTTTATAAAAATCGACTTTTTGGGACTGCCGATTTTGCACCTTTTTGCCTTTCTCAATAGAAAGGTATTGCAATTGCTCTGAAAACCGACTTTTTAACGGAGGCCCGGAGGGCCGAGTGACATATACCATTCGATTCAGTTCGTCGAGTTCGGCAAATGTCTGTGTGTGTGTGTATGTATGTGTGTATGTATGTATGTGTGTGTGTATGTGTGTGTGTATGTGACCAAAAATGTCACTCATTTTTCTCAGAGATGGCTGAACCGATTTTGACAAACTTAGTCTCAAATGAAAGATGCAACGTTCCCATAGGCTGCTATTGAATTTCTAATGGATCCGACTTCCGGTTCCGGAATTACAGGGTGATAAGTACGAACACGCAGAAAATGTCGATTTTAATAAATTCTGCAATGAATGTATAAAGGTGAAAAATTTTCCAAAATATGTCCACTACTGCTTCGATTTGTAGTATTAGGTCACTAACATCCATTCAAAGTCTATTTGGCCACATTGGCCACCATCCTCGGTTCCGGAAGCCCCGGCGGAAGTATCTAAATTCAGAATAACAGTCACATCGGTTTCTCGGAGATGGCTAGACCGATTCGACTAAACTTGGCCTCAAATGAAAGGTATTGCGTCCCCGTAAATGGCTATTTAATTTCATCCCGATCCGACTTCCGGTTCCGGAGTTACAGGTTGTGGCGTGCGATCACATAGCAAATTGTGATTCAAACCGATACTCCGATGAAAGCAAAAAAGGTAAAAATTTCGCTAAAATGTCTCTCAAACAACTTAAATTTGCTGTTCTAGGTCACCGACGGCCAACCAAACTTTCGTTGACTACATTAACCACCATAGACGGTTCCGGAAGTGCCCGGGAAAAGCGGCCATCTTTCAAAATTTACGAACTCACATCAGTTTTCCGGAAATGGCTGGGCCAATTTTCACAAACTTAGTCCCAAATGATAGCTATAATATCCCCATAGATATCTATAAAATTTCGTACGGATCGCTTATATGGTTCCGGAAATATAGACTAAACCGTCCGGTCACATATGAAATTCCCATATAAGCCGGAACTCAATTTTTTTTTTCAAAGGGGGGACCCCATGAAATTTCAGAAATCGAATTCGTATTTTTGATGCCAAACATCTTTAAAATGCATGAAACGTCGAGATTTTATGTTATCTCGAAAAAATTTTTTTTATAAAAATCGACTTTTTGGGACTTTGCCGATTTTGCACCTTTTTGCCTTTCTCAATAGAAAGGTATTGCAATTGCTCTGAAAACCGACTTTTTAACGGAGGCCCGGAGGGCCGAGTGACATATACCATTCGATTCAGTTCGTCGAGTTCGGCAAATGTCTGTGTGTATGTATGTGTGTATGTATGTATGTGTGTGTGTATGTGTGTGTGTATGTGACCAAAAATGTCACTCATTTTTCTCAGAGATGGCTGAACCGATTTTGACAAACTTAGTCTCAAATGAAAGGTGCAACGTTCCCATAGGCTGCTATTGAATTTCTAATGGATCCGACTTCCGGTTCCGGAATTACAGGGTGATAAGTACGAACACGCAGAAAATGTCGATTTTAATAAATTCTGCAATGAATGTATAAGGGTGAAAATTTTTCCAAAATATGACCACTACTGCTTCGATTTGTAGTATTAGGTCACTAACATCCATTCAAAGTCTATTTGGCCACATTGGCCACCATCCTCGGTTCCGGAAGCCCCGGCGGAAGTATCTAAATTCAGAATAACACTCACATCGGTTTCTCGGAGATGGCTAGACCGATTCGACTAAACTTGGCCTCAAATGAAAGGTATTGCGTCCCCGTAAATGGCTATTTAATTTCATCCCGATCCGACTTCCGGTTCCGGAGTTACAGGTTGTGGCGTGCGATCACATAGCAAATTGTGATTCAAACCGATACTCCGATGAAAGCAAAAAAGGTAAAAATTTCGCTAAAATGTCTCTCAAACAACTTAAATTTGCTGTTCTAGGTCACCGACGGCCAACCAAACTTTCGTTGACTACATTAACCACCATAGACGGTTCCGGAAGTGCCCGGGAAAAGCGGCCATCTTTCAAAATTTACGAACTCACATCAGTTTTCCGGAAATGGCTGGGCCAATTTTCACAAACTTAGTCCCAAATGATAGCTATAATATCCCCATAGATATCTATAAAATTTCGTACGGATCGCTTATATGGTTCCGGAAATATAGACTAAACCGTCCGGTCACATATGAAATTCCCATATAAGCCGGAACTCAATTTTTTTTTTCAAAGGGGGGACCCCATGAAATTTCAGAAATCGAATTCGTATTTTTGATGCCAAACATCTTTAAAATGCATGAAACGTCGAGATTTTATGTTATCTCGAAAAAATTTTTTTTATAAAAATCGACTTTTTGGGACTTTACCGATTTTGCACCTTTTTGCCTTTCTCAATAGAAAGGTATTGCAATTGCTCTGAAAACCGACTTTTTAACGGAGGCCCGGAGGGCCGAGTGACATATACCATTCGATTCAGTTCGTCGAGTTCGGCAAATGTCTGTGTGTGTATGTATGTGTGTATGTATGTATGTGTGTGTGTGTGTATGTGTGTGTGTGTGTATGTGACCAAAAATGTCACTCATTTTTCTCAGAGATGGCTGAACCGATTTTGACAAACTTAGTCTCAAATGAAAGGTGCAACGTTCCCATAGGCTGCTATTGAATTTCTAATGGATCCGACTTCCGGTTCCGGAATTACAGGGTGATAAGTACGAACACGCAGAAAATGTCGATTTTAATAAATTCTGCAATGAATGTATAAAGGTGAAAAATTTTCCAAAATATGACCACTACTGCTTCGATTTGTAGTATTAGGTCACTAACATCCATTCAAAGTCTATTTGGCCACATTGGCCACCATCCTCGGTTCCGGAAGCCCCGGCGGAAGTATCTAAATTCAGAATAACAGTCACATCGGTTTCTCGGAGATGGCTAGACCGATTCGACTAAACTTGGCCTCAAATGAAAGGTATTGCGTCCCCGTAAATGGCTATTTAATTTCATCCCGATCCGACTTCCGGTTCCGGAGTTACAGGTTGTGGCGTGCGATCACATAGCAAATTGTGATTCAAACCGATACTCCGATGAAAGCAAAAAAGGTAAAAATTTCGCTAAAATGTCTCTCAAACAACTTAAATTTGCTGTTCTAGGTCACCGACGGCCAACCAAACTTTCGTTGACTACATTGACCACCATAGACGGTTCCGGAAGTGCCCGGGAAAAGCGGCCATCTTTCAAAATTTACGAACTCGCATCAGTTTCCCGGAAATGGTTAGGCCGATTTTCACAAACTTAGTCCCAAATGATAGCTATAATATCCCCACAGATGTCTATAAAATTTCGTACGGATCGCTTATATGGGTCCGGAAATATAGACTAAATCGTCCGGTCACATATGAAATTCCCATATAAGCCGGAACTCAAATTTTTTTTCAAAGGGGGGACCTCATGAAATTTCAGAAATCGAATTCGTATTTTTGATGGCAAACATCTTTAAAATGCATGAAACGTCGAGATTTTATGTTATCTCGAAAAAATTTTTTTTATAAAAATCGACTTTTGGGACTGCCGATTTTGCACCTTTTTGCCTTTCTCAATAGAAAGGTATTGCAATTGCTCTGAAAACCGACTTTTTAACGGAGGCCCGGAGGGCCGAGTGACATATACCATTCGATTCAGTTCGTCGAGTTCGGCAAATGTCTGTGTGTGTATGTATGTGTGTATGTATGTATGTGTGTGTGTATGTGTGTGTGTATGTGACCAAAAATGTCACTCATTTTTCTCAGAGATGGCTGAACCGATTTTGACAAACTTAGTCTCAAATGAAAGATGCAACGTTCCCATAGGCTGCTATTGAATTTCTAATGGATCCGACTTCCGGTTCCGGAATTACAGGGTGATAAGTACGAACACGCAGAAAATGTCGATTTTAATAAATTCTGCAATGAATGTATAAAGGTGAAAAATTTTCCAAAATATGTCCACTACTGCTTCGATTTGTAGTATTAGGTCACTAACATCCATTCAAAGTCTATTTGGCCACATTGGCCACCATCCTCGGTTCCGGAAGCCCCGGCGGAAGTATCTAAATTCAGAATAACAGTCACATCGGTTTCTCGGAGATGGCTAGACCGATTCGACTAAACTTGGCCTCAAATGAAAGGTATTGCGTCCCCGTAAATGGCTATTTAATTTCATCCCGATCCGACTTCCGGTTCCGGAGTTACAGGTTGTGGCGTGCGATCACATAGCAAATTGTGATTCAAACCGATACTCCGATGAAAGCAAAAAAGGTAAAAATTTCGCTAAAATGTCTCTCAAACAACTTAAATTTGCTGTTCTAGGTCACCGACGGCCAACCAAACTTTCGTTGACTACATTAACCACCATAGACGGTTCCGGAAGTGCCCGGGAAAAGCGGCCATCTTTCAAAATTTACGAACTCACATCAGTTTTCCGGAAATGGCTGGGCCAATTTTCACAAACTTAGTCCCAAATGATAGCTATAATATCCCCATAGATATCTATAAAATTTCGTACGGATCGCTTATATGGTTCCGGAAATATAGACTAAACCGTCCGGTCACATATGAAATTCCCATATAAGCCGGAACTCAATTTTTTTTTTCAAAGGGGGGACCCCATGAAATTTCAGAAATCGAATTCGTATTTTTGATGCCAAACATCTTTAAAATGCATGAAACGTCGAGATTTTATGTTATCTCGAAAAAATTTTTTTATAAAAATCGACTTTTTGGGACTTTGCCGATTTTGCACCTTTTTGCCTTTCTCAATAGAAAGGTATTGCAATTGCTCTGAAAACCGACTTTTTAACGGAGGCCCGGAGGGCCGAGTGACATACCATTCGATTCAGTTCGTCGAGTTCGGCAAATGTCTGTGTGTGTGTATGTATGTGTGTATGTATGTATGTGTGTATGTATGTATGTGTGTGTGTATGTGTGTGTGTATGTGACCAAAAATGTCACTCATTTTTCTCAGAGATGGCTGAACCGATTTTGACAAACTTAGTCTCAAATGAAAGATGCAACGTTCCCATAGGCTGCTATTGAATTTCTAATGGATCCGACTTCCGGTTCCGGAATTACAGGGTGATAAGTACGAACACGCAGAAAATGTCGATTTTAATAAATTCTGCAATGAATGTATAAAGGTGAAAAATTTTCCAAAATATGTCCACTACTGCTTCGATTTGTAGTATTAGGTCACTAACATCCATTCAAAGTCTATTTGGCCACATTGGCCACCATCCTCGGTTCCGGAAGCCCCGGCGGAAGTATCTAAATTCAGAATAACAGTCACATCGGTTTCTCGGAGATGGCTAGACCGATTCGACTAAACTTGGCCTCAAATGAAAGGTATTGCGTCCCCGTAAATGGCTATTTAATTTCATCCCGATCCGACTTCCGGTTCCGGAGTTACAGGTTGTGGCGTGCGATCACATAGCAAATTGTGATTCAAACCGATACTCCGATGAAAGCAAAAAAGGTAAAAATTTCGCTAAAATGTCTCTCAAACAATTTAAATTTGCTGTTCTAGGTCACCGACGGCCAACCAAACTTTCGTTGACTACATTAACCACCATAGACGGTTCCGGAAGTGCCCGGGAAAAGCGGCCATCTTTCAAAATTTACGAACTCACATCAGTTTTCCGGAAATGGCTGGGCCAATTTTCACAAACTTAGTCCCAAATGATAGCTATAATATCCCCATAGATATCTATAAAATTTCGTACGGATCGCTTATATGGTTCCGGAAATATAGACTAAACCGTCCGTTCACATATGAAATTCCCATATAAGCCGGAACTCAATTTTTTTTTCAAAGGGGGGACCCCATGAAATTTCAGAAATCGAATTCGTATTTTTGATGCCAAACATCTTTAAAATGCATGAAACGTCGAGATTTTATGTTATCTCGAAAAATTTTTTTTTATAAAAATCGACTTTTTGGGACTTTGCCGATTTTGCACCTTTTTGCCTTTCTCAATAGAAAGGTATTGCAATTGCTCTGAAAACCGACTTTTTAACGGAGGCCCGGATGGCCGAGTGACATATACCATTCGATTCAGTTCGTCGAGTTCGGCAAATGTCTGTGTGTGTATGTATGTGTGTATGTATGTATGTGTGTGTGTATGTGTGTGTGTATGTGACCAAAAATGTCACTCATTTTTCTCAGAGATGGCTGAACCGATTTTGACAAACTTAGTCTCAAATGAAAGATGCAACGTTCCCATAGGCTGCTATTGAATTTCTAATGGATCCGACTTCCGGTTCCGGAATTACAGGGTGATAAGTACGAACACGCAGAAAATGTCGATTTTAATAAATTCTGCAATGAATGTATAAAGGTGAAAATTTTTCCAAAATATGTCCACTACTGCTTCGATTTGTAGTATTAGGTCACTAACATCCATTCAAAGTCTATTTGGCCACATTGGCCACCATCCTCGGTTCCGGAAGCCCCGGCGGAAGTATCTAAATTCAGAATAACAGTCACATCGGTTTCTCGGAGATGGCTAGACCGATTCGACTAAACTTGGCCTCAAATGAAAGGTATTGCGTCCCCGTAAATGGCTATTTAATTTCATCCCGATCCGACTTCCGGTTCCGGAGTTACAGGTTGTGGCGTGCGATCACATAGCAAATTGTGATTCAAACCGATACTCCGATGAAAGCAAAAAAGGTAAAAATTTCGCTAAAATGTCTCTCAAACAACTTAAATTTGCTGTTCTAGGTCACCGACGGCCAACCAAACTTTCGTTGACTACATTGACCACCATAGACGGTTCCGGAAGTGCCCGGGAAAAGCGGCCATCTTTCAAAATTTACGAACTCGCATCAGTTTCCCGGAAATGGTTAGGCCGATTTTCACAAACTTAGTCCCAAATGATAGCTATAATATCCCCACAGATGTCTATAAAATTTCGTACGGATCGCTTATATGGGTCTGGAAATATAGACTAAATCGTCCGGTCACATATGAAATTCCCATATAAGCCGGAACTCAAATTTTTTTTCAAAGGGGGGACCTCATGAAATTTCAGAAATCGAATTCGTATTTTTGATGGCAAACATCTTTAAAATGCATGAAACGTCGAGATTTTATGTTATCTCGAAAAATTTTTTTTTATAAAAATCGACTTTTTGGGACTTTGCCGATTTTGCACCTTTTTGCCTTTCTCAATAGAAAGGTATTGCAATTGCTCTGAAAACCGACTTTTTAACGGAGGCCCGGAGGGCCGAGTGACATATACCATTCGATTCAGTTCGTCGAGTTCGGCAAATGTCTGTGTGTGTGTATGTATGTATGTATGTATGTATGTATGTGTGTGTGTATGTGTGTGTGTATGTGACCAAAAATGTCACTCATTTTTCTCAGAGATGGCTGAACCGATTTTGACAAACTTAGTCTCAAATGAAAGATGCAACGTTCCCATAGGCTGCTATTGAATTTCTAATGGATCCGACTTCCGGTTCCGGAATTACAGGGTGATAAGTACGAACACGCAGAAAATGTCGATTTTAATAAATTCTGCAATGAATGTATAAAGGTGAAAAATTTTCCAAAATATGTCCACTACTGCTTCGATTTGTAGTATTAGGTCACTAACATCCATTCAAAGTCTATTTGGCCACATTGGCCACCATCCTCGGTTCCGGAAGCCCCGGCGGAAGTATCTAAATTCAGAATAACAGTCACATCGGTTTCTCGGAGATGGCTAGACCGATTCGACTAAACTTGGCCTCAAATGAAAGGTATTGCGTCCCCGTAAATGGCTATTTAATTTCATCCCGATCCGACTTCCGGTTCCGGAGTTACAGGTTGTGGCGTGCGATCACATAGCAAATTGTGATTCAAACCGATACTCCGATGAAAGCAAAAAAGGTAAAAATTTCGCTAAAATGTCTCTCAAACAACTTAAATTTGCTGTTCTAGGTCACCGACGGCCAACCAAACTTTCGTTGACTACATTAACCACCATAGACGGTTCCGGAAGTGCCCGGGAAAAGCGGCCATCTTTCAAAATTTACGAACTCACATCAGTTTTCCGGAAATGGCTGGGCCAATTTTCACAAACTTAGTCCCAAATGATAGCTATAATATCCCCATAGATATCTATAAAATTTCGTATGGATCGCTTATATGGTTCCGGAAATATAGACTAAACCGTCCGGTCACATATGAAATTCCCATATAAGCCGGAACTCCATTTTTTTTTTCAAAGGGGGGACCCCATGAAATTTCAGAAATCGAATTCGTATTTTTGATGCCAAACATCTTTAAAATGCATGAAACGTCGAGATTTTATGTTATCTCGAAAAATTTTTTTTTATAAAAATCGACTTTTTGGGACTTTGCCGATTTTGCACCTTTTTGCCTTTCTCAATAGAAAGGTATTGCAATTGCTCTGAAAACCGACTTTTGAACGGAGGCCCGGAGGGCCGAGTGACATATACCATTCGATTCAGTTCGTCGAGTTCGGCAAATGTCTGTGTGTGTGTGTATGTATGTGTGTATGTATGTATGTGTGTGTGTATGTGTGTGTGTATGTGACCAAAAATGTCACTCATTTTTCTCAGAGATGGCTGAACCGATTTTGACAAACTTAGTCTCAAATGAAAGATGCAACGTTCCCATAGGCTGCTTTTGAATTTCTAATGGATCCGACTTCCGGTTCCGGAATTACAGGGTGATAAGTACGAACACGCAGAAAATGTCGATTTTAATAAATTCTGCAATGAATGTATAAAGGTGAAAAATTTTCCAAAATATGTCCACTACTGCTTCGATTTGTAGTATTAGGTCACTAACATCCATTCAAAGTCTATTTGGCCACATTGGCCACCATCCTCGGTTCCGGAAGCCCCGGCGGAAGTATCTAAATTCAGAATAACAGTCACATCGGTTTCTCGGAGATGGCTAGACCGATTCGACTAAACTTGGCCTCAAATGAAAGGTATTGCGTCCCCGTAAATGGCTATTTAATTTCATCCCGATCCGACTTCCGGTTCCGGAGTTACAGGTTGTGGCGTGCGATCACATAGCAAATTGTGATTCAAACCGATACTCCGATGAAAGCAAAATAGGTAAAAATTTCGCTAAAATGTCTCTCAAACAACTTAAATTTGCTGTTCTAGGTCACCGACGGCCAACCAAACTTTCGTTGACTACATTGACCACCATAGACGGTTCCGGAAGTGCCCGGGAAAAGCGGCCATCTTTCAAAATTTACGAACTCGCATCAGTTTCCCGGAAATGGTTAGGCCGATTTTCACAAACTTAGTCCCAAATGATAGCTATAATATCCCCACAGATGTCTATAAAATTTCGTACGGATCGCTTATATGGGTCTGGAAATATAGACTAAATCGTCCGGTCACATATGAAATTCCCATATAAGCCGGAACTCAAATTTTTTTTCAAAGGGGGGACCTCATGAAATTTCAGAAATCGAATTCGTATTTTTGATGGCAAACATCTTTAAAATGCATGAAACGTCGAGATTTTATGTTATCTCGAAAAATTTTTTTTTATAAAAATCGACTTTTTGGGACTGCCGATTTTGCACCTTTTTGCCTTTCTCAATAGAAAGGTATTGCAATTGCTCTGAAAACCGACTTTTTAACGGAGGCCCGGAGGGCCGAGTGACATATACCATTCGATTCAGTTCGTCGAGTTCGGCAAATGTCTGTGTGTGTGTATGTATGTATGTATGTATGTATGTGTGTGTGTATGTGTGTGTGTATGTGACCAAAAATGTCACTCATTTTTCTCAGAGATGGCTGAACCGATTTTGACAAACTTAGTCTCAAATGAAAGGTGCAACGTTCCCATAGGCTGCTTTTGAATTTCTAATGGATCCGACTTCCGGTTCCGGAATTACAGGGTGATAAGTACGAACACGCAGAAAATGTCGATTTTAATAAATTCTGCAATGAATGTATAAAGGTGAAAAATTTTCCAAAATATGACCACTACTGCTTCGATTTGTAGTATTAGGTCACTAACATCCATTCAAAGTCTATTTGGCCACATTGGCCACCATCCTCGGTTCCGGAAGCCCCGGCGGAAGTATCTAAATTCAGAATAACAGTCACATCGGTTTCTCGGAGATGGCTAGACCGATTCGACTAAACTTGGCCTCAAATGAAAGGTATTGCGTCCCCGTAAATGGCTATTTAATTTCATCCCGATCCGACTTCCGGTTCCGGAGTTACAGGTTGTGGCGTGCGATCACATAGCAAATTGTGATTCAAACCGATACTCCGATGAAAGCAAAAAAGGTAAAAATTTCGCTAAAATGTCTCTCAAACAACTTAAATTTGCTGTTCTAGGTCACCGACGACCAACCAAACTTTCGTTGACTACATTGACCACCATAGACGGTTCCGGAAGTGCCCGGGAAAAGCGGCCATCTTTCAAAATTTACGAACTCGCATCAGTTTCCCGGAAATGGTTAGGCCGATTTTCACAAACTTAGTCCCAAATGATAGCTATAATATCCCCACAGATGTCTATAAAATTTCGTACGGATCGCTTATATGGGTCCGGAAATATAGACTAAATCGTCCGGTCACATATGAAATTCCCATATAAGCCGGAACTCCATTTTTTTTTTCAAAGGGGGGACCCCATGAAATTTCAGAAATCGAATTCGTATTTTTGATGCCAAACATCTTTAAAATGCATGAAACGTCGAGATTTTATGTTATCTCGAAAAATTTTTTTTTATAAAAATCGACTTTTTGGGACTTTGCCGATTTTGCACCTTTTTGCCTTTCTCAATAGAAAGGTATTGCAATTGCTCTGAAAACCGACTTTTGAACGGAGGCCCGGAGGGCCGAGTGACATATACCATTCGATTCAGTTCGTCGAGTTCGGCAAATGTCTGTGTGTGTGTGTATGTATGTGTGTATGTATGTATGTGTGTGTGTATGTGTGTGTGTATGTGACCAAAAATGTCACTCATTTTTCTCAGAGATGGCTGAACCGATTTTGACAAACTTAGTCTCAAATGAAAGATGCAACGTTCCCATAGGCTGCTTTTGAATTTCTAATGGATCCGACTTCCGGTTCCGGAATTACAGGGTGATAAGTACGAACACGCAGAAAATGTCGATTTTAATAAATTCTGCAATGAATGTATAAAGGTGAAAAATTTTCCAAAATATGTCCACTACTGCTTCGATTTGTAGTATTAGGTCACTAACATCCATTCAAAGTCTATTTGGCCACATTGGCCACCATCCTCGGTTCCGGAAGCCCCGGCGGAAGTATCTAAATTCAGAATAACAGTCACATCGGTTTCTCGGAGATGGCTAGACCGATTCGACTAAACTTGGCCTCAAATGAAAGGTATTGCGTCCCCGTAAATGGCTATTTAATTTCATCCCGATCCGACTTCCGGTTCCGGAGTTACAGGTTGTGGCGTGCGATCACATAGCAAATTGTGATTCAAACCGATACTCCGATGAAAGCAAAATAGGTAAAAATTTCGCTAAAATGTCTCTCAAACAACTTAAATTTGCTGTTCTAGGTCACCGACGGCCAACCAAACTTTCGTTGACTACATTGACCACCATAGACGGTTCCGGAAGTGCCCGGGAAAAGCGGCCATCTTTCAAAATTTACGAACTCGCATCAGTTTCCCGGAAATGGTTAGGCCGATTTTCACAAACTTAGTCCCAAATGATAGCTATAATATCCCCACAGATGTCTATAAAATTTCGTACGGATCGCTTATATGGGTCTGGAAATATAGACTAAATCGTCCGGTCACATATGAAATTCCCATATAAGCCGGAACTCAAATTTTTTTTCAAAGGGGGGACCTCATGAAATTTCAGAAATCGAATTCGTATTTTTGATGGCAAACATCTTTAAAATGCATGAAACGTCGAGATTTTATGTTATCTCGAAAAATTTTTTTTTATAAAAATCGACTTTTTGGGACTGCCGATTTTGCACCTTTTTGCCTTTCTCAATAGAAAGGTATTGCAATTGCTCTGAAAACCGACTTTTTAACGGAGGCCCGGAGGGCCGAGTGACATATACCATTCGATTCAGTTCGTCGAGTTCGGCAAATGTCTGTGTGTGTGTATGTATGTATGTATGTATGTATGTGTGTGTGTATGTGTGTGTGTATGTGACCAAAAATGTCACTCATTTTTCTCAGAGATGGCTGAACCGATTTTGACAAACTTAGTCTCAAATGAAAGGTGCAACGTTCCCATAGGCTGCTTTTGAATTTCTAATGGATCCGACTTCCGGTTCCGGAATTACAGGGTGATAAGTACGAACACGCAGAAAATGTCGATTTTAATAAATTCTGCAATGAATGTATAAAGGTGAAAAATTTTCCAAAATATGACCACTACTGCTTCGATTTGTAGTATTAGGTCACTAACATCCATTCAAAGTCTATTTGGCCACATTGGCCACCATCCTCGGTTCCGGAAGCCCCGGCGGAAGTATCTAAATTCAGAATAACAGTCACATCGGTTTCTCGGAGATGGCTAGACCGATTCGACTAAACTTGGCCTCAAATGAAAGGTATTGCGTCCCCGTAAATGGCTATTTAATTTCATCCCGATCCGACTTCCGGTTCCGGAGTTACAGGTTGTGGCGTGCGATCACATAGCAAATTGTGATTCAAACCGATACTCCGATGAAAGCAAAAAAGGTAAAAATTTCGCTAAAATGTCTCTCAAACAACTTAAATTTGCTGTTCTAGGTCACCGACGACCAACCAAACTTTCGTTGACTACATTGACCACCATAGACGGTTCCGGAAGTGCCCGGGAAAAGCGGCCATCTTTCAAAATTTACGAACTCGCATCAGTTTCCCGGAAATGGTTAGGCCGATTTTCACAAACTTAGTCCCAAATGATAGCTATAATATCCCCACAGATGTCTATAAAATTTCGTACGGATCGCTTATATGGGTCCGGAAATATAGACTAAATCGTCCGGTCACATATGAAATTCCCATATAAGCCGGAACTCAAATTTTTTTTCAAAGGGGGGACCTCATGAAATTTCAGAAATCGAATTCGTATTTTTGATGGCAAACATCTTTAAAATGCATGAAACGTCGAGATTTTATGTTATCTCGAAAAATTTTTTTTTATAAAAATCGACTTTTTGGGACTGCCGATTTTGCACCTTTTTGCCTTTCTCAATAGAAAGGTATTGCAATTGCTCTGAAAACCGACTTTTTAACGGAGGCCCGGAGGGCCGAGTGACATATACCATTCGATTCAGTTCGTCGAGTTCGGCAAATGTCTGTGTGTGTATGTATGTGTGTATGTATGTATGTGTGTGTGTATGTGTGTGTGTATGTGACCAAAAATGTCACTCATTTTTCTCAGAGATGGCTGAACCGATTTTGACAAACTTAGTCTCAAATGAAAGATGCAACGTTCCCATAGGCTGCTATTGAATTTCTAATGGATCCGACTTCCGGTTCCGGAATTACAGGGTGATAAGTACGAACACGCAGAAAATGTCGATTTTAATAAATTCTGCAATGAATGTATAAAGGTGAAAAATTTTCCAAAATATGTCCACTACTGCTTCGATTTGTAGTATTAGGTCACTAACATCCATTCAAAGTCTATTTGGCCACATTGGCCACCATCCTCGGTTCCGGAAGCCCCGGCGGAAGTATCTAAATTCAGAATAACAGTCACATCGGTTTCTCGGAGATGGCTAGACCGATTCGACTAAACTTGGCCTCAAATGAAAGGTATTGCGTCCCCGTAAATGGCTATTTAATTTCATCCCGATCCGACTTCCGGTTCCGGAGTTACAGGTTGTGGCGTGCGATCACATAGCAAATTGTGATTCAAACCGATACTCCGATGAAAGCAAAAAAGGTAAAAATTTCGCTAAAATGTCTCTCAAACAACTTAAATTTGCTGTTCTAGGTCACCGACGGCCAACCAAACTTTCGTTGACTACATTAACCACCATAGACGGTTCCGGAAGTGCCCGGGAAAAGCGGCCATCTTTCAAAATTTACGAACTCACATCAGTTTTCCGGAAATGGCTGGGCCAATTTTCACAAACTTAGTCCCAAATGATAGCTATAATATCCCCATAGATATCTATAAAGTTTCGTACGGATCGCTTATATGGTTCCGGAAATATAGACTAAACCGTCCGGTCACATATGAAATTCCCATATAAGCCGGAACTCAATTTTTTTTTTCAAAGGGGGGACCCCATGAAATTTCAGAAATCGAATTCGTATTTTGGATGCCAAACATCTTTAAAATGCATGAAACGTCGAGATTTTATGTTATCTCGAAAAATTTTTTTTTATAAAAATCGACTTTTTGGGACTTTGCCGATTTTGCACCTTTTTGCCTTTCTCAATAGAAAGGTATTGCAATTGCTCTGAAAACCGACTTTTTAACGGAGGCCCGGAGGGCCGAGTGACATATACCATTCGATTCAGTTCGTCGAGTTCGGCAAATGTCTGTGTGTGTATGTATGTGTGTATGTATGTATGTGTGTGTGTATGTGTGTGTGTATGTGACCAAAAATGTCACTCATTTTTCTCAGAGATGGCTGAACCGATTTTGACAAACTTAGTCTCAAATGAAAGGTGCAACGTTCCCATAGGCTGCTTTTGAATTTCTAATGGATCCGACTTCCGGTTCCGGAATTACAGGGTGATAAGTACGAACACGCAGAAAATGTCGATTTTAATAAATTCTGCAATGAATGTATAAAGGTGAAAATTTTTCCAAAATATGACCACTACTGCTTCGATTTGTAGTATTAGGTCACTAACATCCATTCAAAGTCTATTTGGCCACATTGGCCACCATCCTCGGTTCCGGAAGCCCCGGCGGAAGTATCTAAATTCAGAATAACAGTCACATCGGTTTCTCGGAGATGGCTAGACCGATTCGACTAAACTTGGCCTCAAATGAAAGGTATTGCGTCCCCGTAAATGGCTATTTAATTTCATCCCGATCCGACTCCGGTTCCGGAGTTACAGATTGTGGCGTGCGATCACATAGCAAATTGTGATTCAAACCGATACTCCGATGAAAGCAAAAAAGGTAAAAATTTCGCTAAAATGTCTCTCAAACAACTTAAATTTGCTGTTCTAGGTCACCGACGGCCAACCAAACTTTCGTTGACTACATTGACCACCATAGACGGTTCCGGAAGTGCCCGGGAAAAGCGGCCATCTTTCAAAATTTACGAACTCGCATCAGTTTCCCGGAAATGGTTAGGCTGATTTTCACAAACTTAGTCCCAAATGATAGCTATAATATCCCCACAGATGTCTATAAAATTTCGTACGGATCGCTTATATGGGTCCGGAAATATAGACTAAATCGTCCGGTCACATATGAAATTCCCATATAAGCCGGAACTCAAATTTTTTTCAAAGGGGGGACCTCATGAAATTTCAGAAATCGAATTCGTATTTTTGATGGCAAACATCTTTAAAATGCATGAAACGTCGAGATTTTATGTTATCTCGAAAAAATTTTTTTTATAAAAATCGACTTTTTGGGACTGCCGATTTTGCACCTTTTTGCCTTTCTCAATAGAAAGGTATTGCAATTGCTCTGAAAACCGACTTTTTAACGGAGGCCCGGAGGGCCGAGTGACATATACCATTCGATTCAGTTCGTCGAGTTCGGCAAATGTCTGTGTGTGTATGTATGTGTGTATGTATGTATGTGTGTGTGTATGTGTGTGTGTATGTGACCAAAAATGTCACTCATTTTTCTCAGAGATGGCTGAACCGATTTTGACAAACTTAGTCTCAAATGAAAGATGCAACGTTCCCATAGGCTGCTATTGAATTTCTAATGGATCCGACTTCCGGTTCCGGAATTACAGGGTGATAAGTACGAACACGCAGAAAATGTCGATTTTAATAAATTCTGCAATGAATGTATAAAGGTGAAAAATTTTCCAAAATATGTCCACTACTGCTTCGATTTGTAGTATTAGGTCACTAACATCCATTCAAAGTCTATTTGGCCACATTGGCCACCATCCTCGGTTCCGGAAGCCCCGGCGGAAGTATCTAAATTCAGAATAACAGTCACATCGGTTTCTCGGAGATGGCTAGACCGATTCGACTAAACTTGGCCTCAAATGAAAGGTATTGCGTCCCCGTAAATGGCTATTTAATTTCATCCCGATCCGACTTCCGGTTCCGGAGTTACAGGTTGTGGCGTGCGATCACATAGCAAATTGTGATTCAAACCGATACTCCGATGAAAGCAAAAAAGGTAAAAATTTCGCTAAAATGTCTCTCAAACAACTTAAATTTGCTGTTCTAGGTCACCGACGGCCAACCAAACTTTCGTTGACTACATTGACCACCATAGACGGTTCCGGAAGTGCCCGGGAAAAGCGGCCATCTTTCAAAATTTACGAACTCGCATCAGTTTCCCGGAAATGGTTAGGCCGATTTTCACAAACTTAGTCCCAAATGATAGCTATAATATCCCCACAGATGTCTATAAAATTTCGTACGGATCGCTTATATGGGTCTGGAAATATAGACTAAATCGTCCGGTCACATATGAAATTCCCATATAAGCCGGAACTCAAATTTTTTTTCAAAGGGGGGACCTCATGAAATTTCAGAAATCGAATTCATATTTTTGATGGCAAACATCTTTAAAATGCATGAAACGTCGAGATTTTATGTTATCTCGAAAAATTTTTTTTATAAAAATCGACTTTTTGGGACTTTGCCGATTTTGCACCTTTTTGCCTTTCTCAATAGAAAGGTATTGCAATTGCTCTGAAAACCGACTTTTTAACGGAGGCCCGGAGGGCCGAGTGACATATACCATTCGATTCAGTTCGTCGAGTTCGGCAAATGTCTGTGTGTGTGTATGTATGTATGTATGTGTGTATGTGTGTGTGTATGTGTGTGTGTATGTGACCAAAAATGTCACTCATTTTTCTCAGAGATGGCTGAACCGATTTTGACAAACTTAGTCTCAAATGAAAGATGCAACGTTCCCATAGGCTGCTATTGAATTTCTAATGGATCCGACTTCCGGTTCCGGAATTAAGGGTGATAAGTACGAACACGCAGAAAATGTCGATTTTAATAAATTCTGCAATGAATGTATAAAGGTGAAAAATTTTCCAAAATATGTCCACTACTGCTTCGATTTGTAGTATTAGGTCACTAACATCCATTCAAAGTCTATTTGGCCACATTGGCCACCATCCTCGGTTCCGGAAGCCCCGGCGGAAGTATCTAAATTCAGAATAACAGTCACATCGGTTTCTCGGAGATGGCTAGACCGATTCGACTAAACTTGGCCTCAAATGAAAGGTATTGCGTCCCCGTAAATGGCTATTTAATTTCATCCCGATCCGACTTCCGGTTCCGGAGTTACAGGTTGTGGCGTGCGATCACATAGCAAATTGTGATTCAAACCGATACTCCGATGAAAGCAAAAAAGGTAAAAATTTCGCTAAAATGTCTCTCAAACAACTTAAATTTGCTGTTCTAGGTCACCGACGGCCAACCAAACTTTCGTTGACTACATTAACCACCATAGACGGTTCCGGAAGTGCCCGGGAAAAGCGGCCATCTTTCAAAATTTACGAACTCACATCAGTTTTCCGGAAATGGCTGGGCCAATTTTCACAAACTTAGTCCCAAATGATAGCTATAATATCCCCATAGATATCTATAAAATTTCGTATGGATCGCTTATATGGTTCCGGAAATATAGACTAAACCGTCCGGTCACATATGAAATTCCCATATAAGCCGGAACTCAATTTTTTTTTTTCAAAGGGGGGACCCCATGAAATTTCAGAAATCGAATTCGTATTTTTGATGCCAAACATCTTTAAAATGCATGAAACGTCGAGATTTTATGTTATCTCGAAAAAATTTTTTTTATAAAAATCGACTTTTTGGGACTTTGCCGATTTTGCACCTTTTTGCCTTTCTCAATAGAAAGGTATTGCAATTGCTCTGAAAACCGACTTTTTAACGGAGGCCCGGAGGGCCGAGTGACATATACCATTCGATTCAGTTCGTCGAGTTCGGCAAATGTCTGTGTGTGTGTATGTATGTGTGTATGTATGTATGTGTGTGTGTATGTGTGTGTGTATGTGACCAAAAATGTCACTCATTTTTCTCAGAGATGGCTGAACCGATTTTGACAAACTTAGTCTCAAATGAAAGGTGCAACGTTCCCATAGGCTGCTTTTGAATTTCTAATGGATCCGACTTCCGGTTCCGGAATTACAGGGTGATAAGTACGAACACGCAGAAAATGTCGATTTTAATAAATTCTGCAATGAATGTATAAAGGTGAAAAATTTTCCAAAATATGACCACTACTGCTTCGATTTGTAGTATTAGGTCACTAACATCCATTCAAAGTCTATTTGGCCACATTGGCCACCATCCTCGGTTCCGGAAGCCCCGGCGGAAGTATCTAAATTCAGAATAACAGTCACATCGGTTTCTCGGAGATGGCTAGACCGATTCGACTAAACTTGGCCTCAAATGAAAGGTATTGCGTCCCCGTAAATGGCTATTTAATTTCATCCCGATCCGACTTCCGGTTCCGGAGTTACAGGTTGTGGCGTGCGATCACATAGCAAATTGTGATTCAAACCGATACTCCGATGAAAGCAAAAAAGGTAAAAATTTCGCTAAAATGTCTCTCAAACAACTTAAATTTGCTGTTCTAGGTCACCGACGGCCAACCAAACTTTCGTTGACTACATTGACCACCATAGACGGTTCCGGAAGTGCCCGGGAAAAGCGGCCATCTTTCAAAATTTACGAACTCGCATCAGTTTCCCGGAAATGGTTAGGCCGATTTTCACAAACTTAGTCCCAAATGATAGCTATAATATCCCCACAGATGTCTATAAAATTTCGTACGGATCGCTTATATGGGTCCGGAAATATAGACTAAATCGTCCGGTCACATATGAAATTCCCATATAAGCCGGAACTCAAATTTTTTTTCAAAGGGGGGACCTCATGAAATTTCAGAAATCGAATTCGTATTTTTGATGGCAAACATCTTTAAAATGCATGAAACGTCGAGATTTTATGTTATCTCGAAAAAATTTTTTTTATAAAAATCGACTTTTTGGGACTGCCGATTTTGCACCTTTTTGCCTTTCTCAATAGAAAGGTATTGCAATTGCTCTGAAAACCGACTTTTTAACGGAGGCCCGGAGGGCCGAGTGACATATACCATTCGATTCAGTTCGTCGAGTTCGGCAAATGTCTGTGCGTGTGTATGTATGTGTGTATGTATGTATGTGTGTGTGTATGTGTGTGTGTATGTGACCAAAAATGTCACTCATTTTTCTCAGAGATGGCTGAACCGATTTTGACAAACTTAGTCTCAAATGAAAGATGCAACGTTCCCATAGGCTGCTATTGAATTTCTAACGGATCCGACTTCCGGTTCCGGAATTACAGGGTGATAAGTACGAACACGCAGAAAATGTCGATTTTAATAAATTCTGCAATGAATGTATAAAGGTGAAAAATTTTCCAAAATATGTCCACTACTGCTTCGATTTGTAGTATTAGGTCACTAACATCCATTCAAAGTCTATTTGGCCACATTGGCCACCATCCTCGGTTCCGGAAGCCCCGGCGGAAGTATCTAAATTCAGAATAACAGTCACATCGGTTTCTCGGAGATGGCTAGACCGATTCGACTAAACTTGGCCTCAAATGAAAGGTATTGCGTCCCCGTAAATGGCTATTTAATTTCATCCCGATCCGACTTCCGGTTCCGGAGTTACAGGTTGTGGCGTGCGATCACATAGCAAATTGTGATTCAAACCGATACTCCGATGAAAGCAAAAAAGGTAAAAATTTCGCTAAAATGTCTCTCAAACAACTTAAATTTGCTGTTCTAGGTCACCGACGGCCAACCAAACTTTCGTTGACTACATTAACCACCATAGACGGTTCCGGAAGTGCCCGGGAAAAGCGGCCATCTTTCAAAATTTACGAACTCACATCAGTTTTCCGGAAATGGCTGGGCCAATTTTCACAAACTTAGTCCCAAATGATAGCTATAATATCCCCATAGATATCTATAAAGTTTCGTACGGATCGCTTATATGGTTCCGGAAATATAGACTAAACCGTCCGGTCACATATGAAATTCCCATATAAGCCGGAACTCAATTTTTTTTTTCAAAGGGGGGACCCCATGAAATTTCAGAAATCGAATTCGTATTTTTGATGCCAAACATCTTTAAAATGCATGAAACGTCGAGATTTTATGTTATCTCGAAAAATTTTTTTTTATAAAAATCGACTTTTTGGGACTTTGCCGATTTTGCACCTTTTTGCCTTTCTCAATAGAAAGGTATTGCAATTGCTCTGAAAACCGACTTTTTAACGGAGGCCCGGAGGGCCGAGTGACATATACCATTCGATTCAGTTCGTCGAGTTCGGCAAATGTCTGTGTGTGTGTATGTATGTATGTATGTATGTATGTGTGTGTGTATGTGTGTGTGTATGTGTGTGTGTATGTGACCAAAAATGTCACTCATTTTTCTCAGAGATGGCTGAACCGATTTTGACAAACTTAGTCTCAAATGAAAGATGCAACGTTCCCATAGGCTGCTATTGAATTTCTAATGGATCCGACTTCCGGTTCCGGAATTACAGGGTGATAAGTACGAACACGCAGAAAATGTCGATTTTAATAAATTCTGCAATGAATGTATAAAGGTGAAAAAATTTCCAAAATATGTCCACTACTGCTTCGATTTGTAGTATTAGGTCACTAACATCCATTCAAAGTCTATTTGACCACATTGGCCACCATCCTCGGTTCCGGAAGCCCCGGCGGAAGTATCTAAATTCAGAATAACAGTCACATCGGTTTCTCGGAGATGGCTAGACCGATTCGACTAAACTTGGCCTCAAATGAAAGGTATTGCGTCCCCGTAAATGGCTATTTAATTTCATCCCGATCCGACTTCCGGTTCCGGAGTTACAGGTTGTGGCGTGCGATCACATAGCAAATTGTGATTCAAACCGATACTCCGATGAAAGCAAAAAAGGTAAAAATTTCGCTAAAATGTCTCTCAAACAACTTAAATTTGCTGTTCTAGGTCACCGACGGCCAACCAAACTTTCGTTGACTACATTGACCACCATAGACGGTTCCGGAAGTGCCCGGGAAAAGCGGCCATCTTTCAAAATTTACGAACTCGCATCAGTTTCCCGGAAATGGTTAGGCCGATTTTCACAAACTTAGTCCCAAATGATAGCTATAATATCCCCACAGATGTCTATAAAATTTCGTACTGATCGCTTATATGGGTCCGGAAATATAGACTAAATCGTCCGGTCACATATGAAATTCCCATATAAGCCGGAACTCAAATTTTTTTTCAAAGGGGGGACCTCATGAAATTTCAGAAATCGAATTCGTATTTTTGATGGCAAACATCTTTAAAATGCATGAAACGTCGAGATTTTATGTTATCTCGAAAAATTTTTTTTTATAAAAATCGACTTTTTGGGACTGCCGATTTTGCACCTTTTTGCCTTTCTCAATAGAAAGGTATTGCAATTGCTCTGAAAACCGACTTTTTAACGGAGGCCCGGAGGGCCGAGTGACATATACCATTCGATTCAGTTCGTCGAGTTCGGCAAATGTCTGTGTGTGTATGTATGTGTGTATGTATGTATGTGTGTGTGTATGTGTGTGTGTATGTGACCAAAAATGTCACTCATTTTTCTCAGAGATGGCTGAACCGATTTTGACAAACTTAGTCTCAAATGAAAGATGCAACGTTCCCATAGGCTGCTATTGAATTTCTAATGGATCCGACTTCCGGTTCCGGAATTACAGGGTGATAAGTACGAACACGCAGAAAATGTCGATTTTAATAAATTCTGCAATGAATGTATAAAGGTGAAAAATTTTCCAAAATATGTCCACTACTGCTTCGATTTGTAGTATTAGGTCACTAACATCCATTCAAAGTCTATTTGGCCACATTGGCCACCATCCTCGGTTCCGGAAGCCCCGGCGGAAGTATCTAAATTCAGAATAACAGTCACATCGGTTTCTCGGAGATGGCTAGACCAATTCGACTAAACTTGGCCTCAAATGAAAGGTATTGCGTCCTCGTAAATGGCTATTTAATTTCATCCCGATCCGACTTCCGGTTCCGGAGTTACAGGTTGTGGCGTGCGATCACATAGCAAATTGTGATTCAAACCGATACTCCGATGAAAGCAAAAAAGGTAAAAATTTCGCTAAAATGTCTCTCAAACAACTTAAATTTGCTGTTCTAGGTCACCGACGGCCAACCAAACTTTCGTTGACTACATTGACCACCATAGACGGTTCCGGAAGTGCCCGGGAAAAGCGGCCATCTTTCAAAATTTACGAACTCGCATCAGTTTCCCGGAAATGGTTAGGCCGATTTTCACAAACTTAGTCCCAAATGATAGCTATAATATCCCCACAGATGTCTATAAAATTTCGTACGGATCGCTTATATGGGTCTGGAAATATAGACTAAATCGTCCGGTCACATATGAAATTCCCATATAAGCCGGAACTCAAATTTTTTTTCAAAGGGGGGACCTCATGAAATTTCAGAAATCGAATTCGTATTTTTGATGGCAAACATCTTTAAAATGCATGAAACGTCGAGATTTTATGTTATCTCGAAAAATTTTTTTTTATAAAAATCGACTTTTTGGGACTTTGCCGATTTTGCACCTTTTTGCCTTTCTCAATAGAAAGGTATTGCAATTGCTCTGAAAACCGACTTTTTAACGGAGGCCCGGAGGGCCGAGTGACATATACCATTCGATTCAGTTCGTCGAGTTCGGCAAATATCTGTGTGTGTGTATGTATGTATGTATGTATGTATGTATGTGTGTGTGTATGTGTGTGTGTATGTGACCAAAAATGTCACTCATTTTTCTCAGAGATGGCTGAACCGATTTTGACAAACTTAGTCTCAAATGAAAGATGCAACGTTCCCATAGGCTGCTATTGAATTTCTAATGGATCCGACTTCCGGTTCCGGAATTACAGGGTGATAAGTACGAGCACGCAGAAAATGTCGATTTTAATAAATTCTGCAATGAATGTATAAAGGTGAAAAATTTTCCAAAATATGTCCACTACTGCTTCGATTTGTAGTATTAGGTCACTAACATCCATTCAAAGTCTATTTGGCCACATTGGCCACCATCCTCGGTTCCGGAAGCCCCGGCGGAAGTATCTAAATTCAGAATAACAGTCACATCGGTTTCTCGGAGATGGCTAGACCGATTCGACTAAACTTGGCCTCAAATGAAAGGTATTGCGTCCCCGTAAATGGCTATTTAATTTCATCCCGATCCGACTTCCGGTTCCGGAGTTACAGGTTGTGGCGTGCGATCACATAGCAAATTGTGATTCAAACCGATACTCCGATGAAAGCAAAAAAGGTAAAAATTTCGCTAAAATGTCTCTCAAACAACTTAAATTTGCTGTTCTAGGTCACCGACGGCCAACCAAACTTTCGTTGACTACATTAACCACCATAGACGGTTCCGGAAGTGCCCGGGAAAAGCGGCCATCTTTCAAAATTTACGAACTCACATCAGTTTTCCGGAAATGGCTGGGCCAATTTTCACAAACTTAGTCCCAAATGATAGCTATAATATCCCCATAGATATCTATAAAATTTCGTATGGATCGCTTATATGGTTCCGGAAATATAGACTAAACCGTCCGGTCACATATGAAATTCCCATATAAGCCGGAACTCAATTTTTTTTTTTCAAAGGGGGGACCCCATGAAATTTCAGAAATCGAATTCGTATTTTTGATGCCAAACATCTTTAAAATGCATGAAACGTCGAGATTTTATGTTATCTCGAAAAATTTTTTTTTATAAAAATCGACTTTTTGGGACTTTGCCGATTTTGCACCTTTTTGCCTTTCTCAATAGAAAGGTATTGCAATTGCTCTGAAAACCGACTTTTTAACGGAGGCCCGGAGGGCCGAGTGACATATACCATTCGATTCAGTTCGTCGAGTTCGGCAAATGTCTGTGTGTGTGTATGTATGTGTGTATGTATGTATGTGTGTGTGTATGTGTGTGTGTATGTGACCAAAAATGTCACTCATTTTTCTCAGAGATGGCTGAACCGATTTTGACAAACTTAGTCTCAAATGAAAGGTGCAACGTTCCCATAGGCTGCTTTTGAATTTCTAATGGATCCGACTTCCGGTTCCGGAATTACAGGGTGATAAGTACGAACACGCAGAAAATGTCGATTTTAATAAATTCTGCAATGAATGTATAAAGGTGAAAAAATTTCCAAAATATGACCACTACTGCTTCGATTTGTAGTATTAGGTCACTAACATCCATTCAAAGTCTATTTGGCCACATTGGCCACCATCCTCGGTTCCGGAAGCCCCGGCGGAAGTATCTAAATTCAGAATAACAGTCACATCGGTTTCTCGGAGATGGCTAGACCGATTCGACTAAACTTGGCCTCAAATGAAAGGTATTGCGTCCCCGTAAATGGCTATTTAATTTCATCCCGATCCGACTTCCGGTTCCGGAGTTACAGGTTGTGGCGTGCGATCACATAGCAAATTGTGATTCAAACCGATACTCCGATGAAAGCAAAAAAGGTAAAAATTTCGCTAAAATGTCTCTCAAACAACTTAAATTTGCTGTTCTAGGTCACCGACGGCCAACCAAACTTTCGTTGACTACATTGACCACCATAGACGGTTCCGGAAGTGCCCGGGAAAAGCGGCCATCTTTCAAAATTTACGAACTCGCATCAGTTTCCCGGAAATGGTTAGGCTGATTTTCACAAACTTAGTCCCAAATGATAGCTATAATATCCCCACAGATGTCTATAAAATTTCGTACGGATCGCTTATATGGGTCCGGAAATATAGACTAAATCGTCCGGTCACATATGAAATTCCCATATAAGCCGGAACTCAAATTTTTTTTCAAAGGGGGGACCTCATGAAATTTCAGAAATCGAATTCGTATTTTTGATGGCAAACATCTTTAAAATGCATGAAACGTCGAGATTTTATGTTATCTCGAAAAATTTTTTTTTATAAAAATCGACTTTTTGGGACTGCCGATTTTGCACCTTTTTGCCTTTCTCAATAGAAAGGTATTGCAATTGCTCTGAAAACCGACTTTTTAACGGAGGCCCGGAGGGCCGAGTGACATATACCATTCGATTCAGTTCGTCGAGTTCGGCAAATGTCTGTGTGTGTGTATGTATGTGTGTATGTATGTATGTGTGTGTGTATGTGTGTGTGTATGTGACCAAAAATGTCACTCATTTTTCTCAGAGATGGCTGAACCGATTTTGACAAACTTAGTCTCAAATGAAAGGTGCAACGTTCCCATAGGCTGCTTTTGAATTTCTAATGGATCCGACTTCCGGTTCCGGAATTACAGGGTGATAAGTACGAACACGCAGAAAATGTCGATTTTAATAAATTCTGCAATGAATGTATAAAGGTGAAAAAATTTCCAAAATATGACCACTACTGCTTCGATTTGTAGTATTAGGTCACTAACATCCATTCAAAGTCTATTTGGCCACATTGGCCACCATCCTCGGTTCCGGAAGCCCCGGCGGAAGTATCTAAATTCAGAATAAGTCACATCGGTTTCTCGGAGATGGCTAGACCGATTCGACTAAACTTGGCCTCAAATGAAAGGTATTGCGTCCCCGTAAATGGCTATTTAATTTCATCCCGATCCGACTTCCGGTTCCGGAGTTACAGGTTGTGGCGTGCGATCACATAGCAAATTGTGATTCAAACCGATACTCCGATGAAAGCAAAAAAGGTAAAAATTTCGCTAAAATGTCTCTCAAACAACTTAAATTTGCTGTTCTAGGTCACCGACGGCCAACCAAACTTTCGTTGACTACATTGACCACCATAGACGGTTCCGGAAGTGCCCGGGAAAAGCGGCCATCTTTCAAAATTTACGAACTCGCATCAGTTTCCCGGAAATGGTTAGGCCGATTTTCACAAACTTAGTCCCAAATGATAGCTATAATATCCCCACAGATGTCTATAAAATTTCGTACGGATCGCTTATATGGGTCCGGAAATATAGACTAAATCGTCCGGTCACATATGAAATTCCCATATAAGCCGGAACTCAAATTTTTTTTCAAAGGGGGGACCTCATGAAATTTCAGAAATCGAATTCGTATTTTTGATGGCAAACATCTTTAAAATGCATGAAACGTCGAGATTTTATGTTATCTCGAAAAAATTTTTTTTATAAAAATCGACTTTTTGGGACTGCCGATTTTGCACCTTTATGCCTTTCTCAATAGAAAGGTATTGCAATTGCTCTGAAAACCGACTTTTTAACGGAGGCCCGGAGGGCCGAGTGACATATACCATTCGATTCAGTTCGTCGAGTTCGGCAAATGTCTGTGTGTGTATGTATGTGTGTATGTATGTATGTGTGTGTGTGTATGTGTGTGTGTATGTGACCAAAAATGTCACTCATTTTTCTCAGAGATGGCTGAACCGATTTTGACAAACTTAGTCTCAAATGAAAGATGCAACGTTCCCATAGGCTGCTATTGAATTTCTAATGGATCCGACTTCCGGTTCCGGAATTACAGGGTGATAAGTACGAACACGCAGAAAATGTCGATTTTAATAAATTCTGCAATGAATGTATAAAGGTGAAAAATTTTCCAAAATATGTCCACTACTGCTTCGATTTGTAGTATTAGGTCACTAACATCCATTCAAAGTCTATTTGGCCACATTGGCCACCATCCTCGGTTCCGGAAGCCCCGGCGGAAGTATCTAAATTCAGAATAACAGTCACATCGGTTTCTCGGAGATGGCTAGACCGATTCGACTAAACTTGGCCTCAAATGAAAGGTATTGCGTCCCCGTAAATGGCTATTTAATTTCATCCCGACCCGACTTCCGGTTCCGGAGTTACAGGTTGTGGCGTGCGATCACATAGCAAATTGTGATTCAAACCGATACTCCGATGAAAGCAAAAAAGGTAAAAATTTCGCTAAAATGTCTCTCAAACAACTTAAATTTGCTGTTCTAGGTCACCGACGGCCAACCAAACTTTCGTTGACTACATTAACCACCATAGACGGTTCCGGAAGTGCCCGGGAAAAGCGGCCATCTTTCAAAATTTACGAACTCACATCAGTTTTCCGGAAATGGCTGGGCCAATTTTCACAAACTTAGTCCCAAATGATAGCTATAATATCCCCATAGATATCTATAAAATTTCGTATGGATCGCTTATATGGTTCCGGAAATATAGACTAAACCGTCCGGTCACATATGAAATTCCCATATAAGCCGGAACTCAATTTTTTTTTTTCAAAGGGGGGACCCCATGAAATTTCAGAAATCGAATTCGTATTTTTGATGCCAAACATCTTTAAAATGCATGAAACGTCGAGATTTTATGTTATCTCGAAAAAATTTTTTTTATGAAAATCGACTTTTTGGGACTTTGCCGATTTTGCACCTTTTTGCCTTTCTCAATAGAAAGGTATTGCAATTGCTCTGAAAACCGACTTTTTAACGGAGGCCCGGAGGGCCGAGTGACATATACCATTCGATTCAGTTCGTCGAGTTCGGCAAATGTCTGTGTGTGTATGTATGTGTGTATGTATGTATGTGTGTGTGTATGTGTGTGTGTATGTGTGTGTGTATGTGACCAAAAATGTCACTCATTTTTCTCAGAGATGGCTGAACCGATTTTGACAAACTTAGTCTCAAATGAAAGGTGCAACGTTCCCATAGGCTGCTTTTGAATTTCTAATGGATCCGACTTCCGGTTCCGGAATTACAGGGTGATAAGTACGAACACGCAGAAAATGTCGATTTTAATAAATTCTGCAATGAATGTATAAAGGTGAAAAATTTTCCAAAATATGACCACTACTGCTTCGATTTGTAGTATTAGGTCACTAACATCCATTCAAAGTCTATTTGGCCACATTGGCCACCATCCTCGGTTCCGGAAGCCCCGGCGGAAGTATCTAAATTCAGAATAACAGTCACATCGGTTTCTCGGAGATGGCTAGACCGATTCGACTAAACTTGGCCTCAAATGAAAGGTATTGCGTCCCCGTAAATGGCTATTTAATTTCATCCCGATCCGACTTCCGGTTCCGGAGTTACAGGTTGTGGCGTGCGATCACATAGCAAATTGTGATTCAAACCGATACTCCGATGAAAGCAAAAAAGGTAAAAATTTCGCTAAAATGTCTCTCAAACAACTTAAATTTGCTGTTCTAGGTCACCGACGGCCAACCAAACTTTCGTTGACTACATTGACCACCATAGACGGTTCCGGAAGTGCCCGGGAAAAGCGGCCATCTTTCAAAATTTACGAACTCGCATCAGTTTCCCGGAAATGGTTAGGCCGATTTTCACAAACTTAGTCCCAAATGATAGCTATAATATCCCCACAGATGTCTATAAAATTTCGTACGGATCGCTTATATGGGTCTGGAAATATAGACTAAATCGTCCGGTCACATATGAAATTCCCATATAAGCCGGAACTCAAATTTTTTTTCAAAGGGGGGACCTCATGAAATTTCAGAAATCGAATTCGTATTTTTGATGGCAAACATCTTTAAAATGCATGAAACGTCGAGATTTTATGTTATCTCGAAAAAATTTTTTTTATAAAAATCGACTTTTTGGGACTTTGCCGATTTTGCACCTTTTTGCCTTTCTCAATAGAAAGGTATTGCAATTGCTCTGAAAACCGACTTTTTAACGGAGGCCCGGAGGGCCGAGTGACATATACCATTCGATTCAGTTCGTCGAGTTCGGCAAATATCTGTGTGTGTGTATGTATGTATGTATGTATGTATGTGTGTGTGTATGTGTGTGTGTATGTGACCAAAAATGTCACTCATTTTTCTCAGAGATGGCTGAACCGATTTTGACAAACTTAGTCTCAAATGAAAGATGCAACGTTCCCATAGGCTGCTATTGAATTTCTAATGGATCCGACTTCCGGTTCCGGAATTACAGGGTGATAAGTACGAGCACGCAGAAAATGTCGATTTTAATAAATTCTGCAATGAATGTATAAAGGTGAAAAATTTTCCAAAATATGTCCACTACTGCTTCGATTTGTAGTATTAGGTCACTAACATCCATTCAAAGTCTATTTGGCCACATTGGCCACCATCCTCGGTTCCGGAAGCCCCGGCGGAAGTATCTAAATTCAGAATAACAGTCACATCGGTTTCTCGGAGATGGCTAGACCGATTCGACTAAACTTGGCCTCAAATGAAAGGTATTGCGTCCCCGTAAATGGCTATTTAATTTCATCCCGATCCGACTTCCGGTTCCGGAGTTACAGGTTGTGGCGTGCGATCACATAGCAAATTGTGATTCAAACCGATACTCCGATGAAAGCAAAAAAGGTAAAAATTTCGCTAAAATGTCTCTCAAACAACTTAAATTTGCTGTTCTAGGTCACCGACGGCCAACCAAACTTTCGTTGACTACATTAACCACCATAGACGGTTCCGGAAGTGCCCGGGAAAAGCGGCCATCTTTCAAAATTTACGAACTCACATCAGTTTTCCGGAAATGGCTGGGCCAATTTTCACAAACTTAGTCCCAAATGATAGCTATAATATCCCCATAGATATCTATAAAATTTCGTATGGATCGCTTATATGGTTCCGGAAATATAGACTAAACCGTCCGGTCACATATGAAATTCCCATATAAGCCGGAACTCAATTTTTTTTTTTCAAAGGGGGGACCCCATGAAATTTCAGAAATCGAATTCGTATTTTTGATGCCAAACATCTTTAAAATGCATGAAACGTCGAGATTTTATGTTATCTCGAAAAATTTTTTTTTATAAAAATCGACTTTTTGGGACTTTGCCGATTTTGCACCTTTTTGCCTTTCTCAATAGAAAGGTATTGCAATTGCTCTGAAAACCGACTTTTTAACGGAGGCCCGGAGGGCCGAGTGACATATACCATTCGATTCAGTTCGTCGAGTTCGGCAAATGTCTGTGTGTGTGTATGTATGTGTGTATGTATGTATGTGTGTGTGTATGTGTGTGTGTATGTGACCAAAAATGTCACTCATTTTTCTCAGAGATGGCTGAACCGATTTTGACAAACTTAGTCTCAAATGAAAGGTGCAACGTTCCCATAGGCTGCTTTTGAATTTCTAATGGATCCGACTTCCGGTTCCGGAATTACAGGGTGATAAGTACGAACACGCAGAAAATGTCGATTTTAATAAATTCTGCAATGAATGTATAAAGGTGAAAAAATTTCCAAAATATGACCACTACTGCTTCGATTTGTAGTATTAGGTCACTAACATCCATTCAAAGTCTATTTGGCCACATTGGCCACCATCCTCGGTTCCGGAAGCCCCGGCGGAAGTATCTAAATTCAGAATAACAGTCACATCGGTTTCTCGGAGATGGCTAGACCGATTCGACTAAACTTGGCCTCAAATGAAAGGTATTGCGTCCCCGTAAATGGCTATTTAATTTCATCCCGATCCGACTTCCGGTTCCGGAGTTACAGGTTGTGGCGTGCGATCACATAGCAAATTGTGATTCAAACCGATACTCCGATGAAAGCAAAAAAGGTAAAAATTTCGCTAAAATGTCTCTCAAACAACTTAAATTTGCTGTTCTAGGTCACCGACGGCCAACCAAACTTTCGTTGACTACATTGACCACCATAGACGGTTCCGGAAGTGCCCGGGAAAAGCGGCCATCTTTCAAAATTTACGAACTCGCATCAGTTTCCCGGAAATGGTTAGGCTGATTTTCACAAACTTAGTCCCAAATGATAGCTATAATATCCCCACAGATGTCTATAAAATTTCGTACGGATCGCTTATATGGGTCCGGAAATATAGACTAAATCGTCCGGTCACATATGAAATTCCCATATAAGCCGGAACTCAAATTTTTTTTCAAAGGGGGGACCTCATGAAATTTCAGAAATCGAATTCGTATTTTTGATGGCAAACATCTTTAAAATGCATGAAACGTCGAGATTTTATGTTATCTCGAAAAATTTTTTTTTATAAAAATCGACTTTTTGGGACTGCCGATTTTGCACCTTTTTGCCTTTCTCAATAGAAAGGTATTGCAATTGCTCTGAAAACCGACTTTTTAACGGAGGCCCGGAGGGCCGAGTGACATATACCATTCGATTCAGTTCGTCGAGTTCGGCAAATGTCTGTGTGTGTATGTATGTGTGTATGTATGTATGTGTGTGTGTATGTGTGTGTGTATGTGACCAAAAATGTCACTCATTTTTCTCAGAGATGGCTGAACCGATTTTGACAAACTTAGTCTCAAATGAAAGGTGCAACGTTCCCATAGGCTGCTTTTGAATTTCTAATGGATCCGACTTCCGGTTCCGGAATTACAGGGTGATAAGTACGAACACGCAGAAAATGTCGATTTTAATAAATTCTGCAATGAATGTATAAAGGTGAAAAATTTTCCAAAATATGACCACTACTGCTTCGATTTGTAGTATTAGGTCACTAACATCCATTCAAAGTCTATTTGGCCACATTGGCCACCATCCTCGGTTCCGGAAGCCCCGGCGGAAGTATCTAAATTCAGAATAAGTCACATCGGTTTCTCGGAGATGGCTAGACCGATTCGACTAAACTTGGCCTCAAATGAAAGGTATTGCGTCCCCGTAAATGGCTATTTAATTTCATCCCGATCCGACTTCCGGTTCCGGAGTTACAGGTTGTGGCGTGCGATCACATAGCAAATTGTGATTCAAACCGATACTCCGATGAAAGCAAAAAAGGTAAAAATTTCGCTAAAATGTCTCTCAAACAACTTAAATTTGCTGTTCTAGGTCACCGACGGCCAACCAAACTTTCGTTGACTACATTGACCACCATAGACGGTTCCGGAAGTGCCCGGGAAAAGCGGCCATCTTTCAAAATTTACGAACTCGCATCAGTTTCCCGGAAATGGTTAGGCCGATTTTCACAAACTTAGTCCCAAATGATAGCTATAATATCCCCACAGATGTCTATAAAATTTCGTACGGATCGCTTATATGGGTCCGGAAATATAGACTAAATCGTCCGGTCACATATGAAATTCCCATATAAGCCGGAACTCAAATTTTTTTTCAAAGGGGGGACCTCATGAAATTTCAGAAATCGAATTCGTATTTTTGATGGCAAACATCTTTAAAATGCATGAAACGTCGAGATTTTATGTTATCTCGAAAAAATTTTTTTTATAAAAATCGACTTTTTGGGACTGCCGATTTTGCACCTTTTTGCCTTTCTCAATAGAAAGGTATTGCAATTGCTCTGAAAACCGACTTTTTAACGGAGGCCCGGAGGGCCGAGTGACATATACCATTCGATTCAGTTCGTCGAGTTCGGCAAATGTCTGTGTGTGTATGTATGTGTGTATGTATGTATGTGTGTGTGTGTATGTGTGTGTGTATGTGACCAAAAATGTCACTCATTTTTCTCAGAGATGGCTGAACCGATTTTGACAAACTTAGTCTCAAATGAAAGATGCAACGTTCCCATAGGCTGCTATTGAATTTCTAATGGATCCGACTTCCGGTTCCGGAATTACAGGGTGATAAGTACGAACACGCAGAAAATGTCGATTTTAATAAATTCTGCAATGAATGTATAAAGGTGAAAAATTTTCCAAAATATGTCCACTACTGCTTCGATTTGTAGTATTAGGTCACTAACATCCATTCAAAGTCTATTTGGCCACATTGGCCACCATCCTCGGTTCCGGAAGCCCCGGCGGAAGTATCTAAATTCAGAATAACAGTCACATCGGTTTCTCGGAGATGGCTAGACCGATTCGACTAAACTTGGCCTCAAATGAAAGG
The DNA here is from genome assembly GCF_030247195.1 of Topomyia yanbarensis. Classification (NCBI taxonomy): domain Eukaryota; kingdom Metazoa; phylum Arthropoda; class Insecta; order Diptera; family Culicidae; genus Topomyia; species Topomyia yanbarensis. Next base: position 202,175,926 of record NC_080672.1, on the reverse strand, counting down.
TATTGCGTCCCCGTAAATGGCTATTTAATTTCATCCCGACCCGACTTCCGGTTCCGGAGTTACAGGTTGTGGCGTGCGATCACATAGCAAATTGTGATTCAAACCGATACTCCGATGAAAGCAAAAAAGGTAAAAATTTCGCTAAAATGTCTCTCAAACAACTTAAATTTGCTGTTCTAGGTCACCGACGGCCAACCAAACTTTCGTTGACTACATTAACCACCATAGACGGTTCCGGAAGTGCCCGGGAAAAGCGGCCATCTTTCAAAATTTACGAACTCACATCAGTTTTCCGGAAATGGCTGGGCCAATTTTCACAAACTTAGTCCCAAATGATAGCTATAATATCCCCATAGATATCTATAAAATTTCGTATGGATCGCTTATATGGTTCCGGAAATATAGACTAAACCGTCCGGTCACATATGAAATTCCCATATAAGCCGGAACTCAATTTTTTTTTTTCAAAGGGGGGACCCCATGAAATTTCAGAAATCGAATTCGTATTTTTGATGCCAAACATCTTTAAAATGCATGAAACGTCGAGATTTTATGTTATCTCGAAAAAATTTTTTTTATGAAAATCGACTTTTTGGGACTTTGCCGATTTTGCACCTTTTTGCCTTTCTCAATAGAAAGGTATTGCAATTGCTCTGAAAACCGACTTTTTAACGGAGGCCCGGAGGGCCGAGTGACATATACCATTCGATTCAGTTCGTCGAGTTCGGCAAATGTCTGTGTGTGTATGTATGTGTGTATGTATGTATGTGTGTGTGTATGTGTGTGTGTATGTGTGTGTGTATGTGACCAAAAATGTCACTCATTTTTCTCAGAGATGGCTGAACCGATTTTGACAAACTTAGTCTCAAATGAAAGGTGCAACGTTCCCATAGGCTGCTTTTGAATTTCTAATGGATCCGACTTCCGGTTCCGGAATTACAGGGTGATAAGTACGAACACGCAGAAAATGTCGATTTTAATAAATTCTGCAATGAATGTATAAAGGTGAAAAATTTTCCAAAATATGACCACTACTGCTTCGATTTGTAGTATTAGGTCACTAACATCCATTCAAAGTCTATTTGGCCACATTGGCCACCATCCTCGGTTCCGGAAGCCCCGGCGGAAGTATCTAAATTCAGAATAACAGTCACATCGGTTTCTCGGAGATGGCTAGACCGATTCGACTAAACTTGGCCTCAAATGAAAGGTATTGCGTCCCCGTAAATGGCTATTTAATTTCATCCCGATCCGACTTCCGGTTCCGGAGTTACAGGTTGTGGCGTGCGATCACATAGCAAATTGTGATTCAAACCGATACTCCGATGAAAGCAAAAAAGGTAAAAATTTCGCTAAAATGTCTCTCAAACAACTTAAATTTGCTGTTCTAGGTCACCGACGGCCAACCAAACTTTCGTTGACTACATTGACCACCATAGACGGTTCCGGAAGTGCCCGGGAAAAGCGGCCATCTTTCAAAATTTACGAACTCGCATCAGTTTCCCGGAAATGGTTAGGCCGATTTTCACAAACTTAGTCCCAAATGATAGCTATAATATCCCCACAGATGTCTATAAAATTTCGTACGGATCGCTTATATGGGTCCGGAAATATAGACTAAATCGTCCGGTCACATATGAAATTCCCATATAAGCCGGAACTCAAATTTTTTTTCAAAGGGGGGACCTCATGAAATTTCAGAAATCGAATTCGTATTTTTGATGGCAAACATCTTTAAAATGCATGAAACGTCGAGATTTTATGTTATCTCGAAAAAATTTTTTTTATAAAAATCGACTTTTTGGGACTGCCGATTTTGCACCTTTTTGCCTTTCTCAATAGAAAGGTATTGCAATTGCTCTGAAAACCGACTTTTTAACGGAGGCCCGGAGGGCCGAGTGACATATACCATTCGATTCAGTTCGTCGAGTTCGGCAAATGTCTGTGTGTGTATGTATGTGTGTATGTATGTATGTGTGTGTGTGTGTGTGTGTATGTGTGTGTGTATGTGACCAAAAATGTCACTCATTTTTCTCAGAGATGGCTGAACCGATTTTGACAAACTTAGTCTCAAATGAAAGATGCAACGTTCCCATAGGCTGCTATTGAATTTCTAATGGATCCGACTTCCGGTTCCGGAATTACAGGGTGATAAGTACGAACACGCAGAAAATGTCGATTTTAATAAATTCTGCAATGAATGTATAAAGGTGAAAAATTTTCCAAAATATGTCCACTACTGCTTCGATTTGTAGTATTAGGTCACTAACATCCATTCAAAGTCTATTTGGCCACATTGGCCACCATCCTCGGTTCCGGAAGCCCCGGCGGAAGTATCTAAATTCAGAATAACAGTCACATCGGTTTCTCGGAGATGGCTAGACCGATTCGACTAAACTTGGCCTCAAATGAAAGGTATTGCGTCCCCGTAAATGGCTATTTAATTTCATCCCGATCCGACTTCCGGTTCCGGAGTTACAGGTTGTGGCGTGCGATCACATAGCAAATTGTGATTCAAACCGATACTCCGATGAAAGCAAAAAAGGTAAAAATTTCGCTAAAATGTCTCTCAAACAACTTAAATTTGCTGTTCTAGGTCACCGACGGCCAACCAAACTTTCGTTGACTACATTAACCACCATAGACGGTTCCGGAAGTGCCCGGGAAAAGCGGCCATCTTTCAAAATTTACGAACTCACATCAGTTTTCCGGAAATGGCTGGGCCAATTTTCACAAACTTAGTCCCAAATGATAGCTATAATATCCCCATAGATATCTATAAAGTTTCGTAAGGATCGCTTATATGGTTCCGGAAATATAGACTAAACCGTCCGGTCACATATGAAATTCCCATATAAGCCGGAACTCAATTTTTTTTTCAAAGGGGGGACCCCATGAAATTTCAGAAATCGAATTCGTATTTTTGATGCCAAACATCTTTAAAATGCATGAAACGTCGAGATTTTATATTATCTCGAAAAAATTTTTTTTATAAAAATCGACTTTTTGGGACTGCCGATTTTGCACCTTTTTGCCTTTCTCAATAGAAAGGTATTGCAATTGCTCTGAAAACCGACTTTTTAACGGAGGCCCGGAGGGCCGAGTGACATATACCATTCGATTCAGTTCGTCGAGTTCGGCAAATATCTGTGTGTGTGTATGTATGTATGTATGTATGTATGTGTGTGTGTATGTGTGTGTGTATGTGACCAAAAATGTCACTCATTTTTCTCAGAGATGGCTGAACCGATTTTGACAAACTTAGTCTCAAATGAAAGATGCAACGTTCCCATAGGCTGCTATTGAATTTCTAATGGATCCGACTTCCGGTTCCGGAATTACAGGGTGTTGGGAAAGACGATGACTGACCTTTTGCTGACCTCCTTGTGTCTCGATGATCGGTTTTCCAGGGTAACTTCTGACCGCCAGTGCCTCCCTCCGTTAGGTCGGAATGGGCAATTAAGGCCCCTCGTGAATAAAAGGCTTCATGTTACACATATTACACACGCGATTTATTCCTTAACACGAACATTTAATACTCAATTTACTAGAATTAACTTATATTACGACTCTACAATAATTCGGTTACAATTAGATATAAAATTGCACGCAGGTTCCCCTTGGGACACCCATATTCGGCCGTGATCGGTAGCAGACTGATCTCTCCTTCTTTGGTCGATCCAACGATAGGTAGATGATTAGCCATCCCTTTCGCGCCACGCTGGTTTAGATAGTGCTGATCGCAACTCCGACAGCACCATAGGGTGCACAGATGACCGATCGCTGATAATGGCTGCATACTTGTGTTGGTGGCAATTGGTAACCATAGGGTAGTAATGTTACATCTTCAGACATCCTCACCTACCCTGAAGTTGACAGGAACTTCTGAAATAAATAAACAAACTCCCTTTCGATGCATTGGATGGATACTACCGTACGATCTAGTTGAGTGAGTTGTTTGCTGTAGCTGATGAACTTGGTGTTTCTTGTGTTGGAAGGATGCACAGCTTCGCTACTGGTCGACGAAGGAATCCAGATGCTGTTTTTACGGTGGCCACTCGTACCACGTTATCATCTCCTGGGTGCAGCTCGTGAATTCGACCCATCTTCCAGCGCATTGCAGGTTGGTTTCCGTCTACAATAGTCACCAATTGGCCGGTCTCTACCTTCACTGGTGGTTCCCAATTTTTAGTTCTGCCTTGTAGTTGTGATAAATACTCTCGCCGCCAACGCCTCCAGAAATCCTGAAGCTGACGTTGAACTAGCTGCCATCGGTTCAACCGATTTAGTTGTACATCATTGTAGTCAAGCTCAGGAATAGCTTGCAAGGATCCTCCGGTTAGAAAGTGACCCGGTGTCAACGGTTCTAGGTCTGTTGGATCATCCGACATAGGCGTCAAAGGCCGAGAATTTAGACAACCTTCTACCTGGATCAACAGTGTGTTGAAGTCTTCGTACGACGTAGAGTTTTCCCCGAGCACTCGAAGTAGGTGAAATTTAGCTGAACGTACAGCGGCTTCCCACAAGCCTCCGAAGTGTGGGGCACCTGGTGGGTTGAAATGCCACTGAATGCCATCCTTGGCGCACTCCTTTGAAACCATTTCATGATGCTTCTTATTTTTCAGCAGCGTAAAGAGTTCTTTTAATTGATTTCTGGCACCAACAAAATTTGTTCCATTGTCGGAATACACATCTGTACATAAGCCCCGTCTAGAAATAAAGCGTCGCAGCGCCTGAAGAAAGCGTTCTGTAGACAGGTCAGTAACCAGTTCCAAATGTACTGCCTTCGTGCTCATACATACAAAAACCGCTACGTATGCCTTGATCGTCGGTCGACGTCTGCCATCCCGAATGTACACCGGTCCGAAATAATCCACTCCGGTTTTTGAAAACGCCTTGCAAACTGAAACCCGAGCAGCTGGCAGTTCACCCATTTGCTGCTTGATGGCCGACGGTTTGGCTCTGAAGCATCGAAGATATTGGTGAACTATCTTTCTGGCCACATTTCTGCCACCCAAAGGCCAATACCGTAACCGTACTGTACTCAATAGCAATTGAGTTCCCGCGTGTAGCAGTTTCTCATGGTAGTGTTTAAATAGCATCGCCGTCAATAAATGTCTGGCTGGCATAATAATTGGGTGTTTTGTATCAAACGATTCCTGAGAGTGACTTAACCTGCCACCTACCCGCAGAATACCATCTTCTCCTATAGCTGGGATGAACCATCGAAGCGAGGAACCACGAGAAACAGATTTTCCACCTTTCAGAGCATTCAGTTCATCTCCAAATGATTCCTGCTGTACCTTCCGTAGTATTACAGTTTCCGCTTCTCGCAGCTCGTTTGTACTGAGAAATCCCTTTCTCTTACCGCTTTCCTTGTGCTGTAAGATAGCAATTAACCGTAACCAATAAGCAGTGGCCCGGATGAGCTGACTGTAGGATGAGAATTTTACAATGAAGCTTGTTGTGAATGTTGGCAGTTTAGTTGCGATAACGGTTACTGTACTTCGTCGCATTTCTGGTGCGTCAGTATAATTAATATTCGGCTGACTGGGCCATTTATCAGCTTTCTCCTGTAACCAGTCTGGGCCCTCCCACCACAAACTGTTTCCTTCTACTGCATTCGGTAGAATACCACGCGATATTAGATCTGCGGGATTGCAGATACCTGGGACGTGATGCCAAGAATGATTTTCCGAAATAGCCTGAATTTTTGATACACGATTTGCCACAAAACTACTCCAAACATTTGGTGATTCTGCTTTCAGCCACTGAAGAACACACGTTGAGTCGGTCCAGAAATGAACCTTGCTGATACCCTTCACTGCATCCGAAACTTTCTCCACAAGCTGCGCCGCTAGTAGAGCGCCACACAACTCCAGTCTCGGTAACGTTTGAACCTTTAATGGTGCTACCTTCGATTTCGAAGTTAAAAGCTGGACTGTAATTCTTCCGTTGGTATCCCTACTGCGAAGGTATAAGCAAGCTCCATACGCCTTCTCAGAGGCGTCTGAGAAACAATGGATCTCGATATCTATGCTTTCCGGTGCGACCGCACATCGTGGAATCCGAAGCAAATTTAGCGAAGGCAGTTGTAGCTGATATCTTCGCCACTCCTCACCTACCGTTGTAGGTATAGATTCGTCCCATTCCAAACGTTGCCCATCTTTGTTACGATAGTTCCACAGTTGTTGCATATAAATCTTGGCCGTTACGATGGTTGCCCCCAAGATCCCCAAGGGGTCGAAGAGTGATGCGATGATAGACAGAATCATGCGCTTGGTTAGAGATTGATTTGGGGTAAGTGTAGGTATAGTAAATTGAAATTTCAGGCAATCCGTTTTGGGCAGCCATGATAACCCAAGTGTTTTAACTGTATCATCTTTATCCCAAGTAATTTCGTCCGCCCCTGGTAGTGCTCGATTTTCCTTCGGTATTCCTTCTAAGACCCTTTCGCAGTTGGAAACCCATTTTCGCAGTCTGAATCCACCGCTCAACATCATTGCATCGAATTGCATCCTGAGCTGCATAGCGGTTTCGATGTCATCAGCCCCAGATATTACATCGTCCATGTAGATGTCTTCATCTGCTGCTTGTGCTGCCAGAGGAAATCGACCTTGTTCGTCAAATGCCAGCTGTTTGAGTGTCCGCGTGGCTAGAAACGGTGCTGGTTTTGTGCCGTAGGTGACCGTCGTAAGCTCGAACGTATTAACCACTTCTTCATGGGAAAACCTCCACAAGATGCTCTGTAAGGGTACATCTGCCTGATCCATATTAATCTGCCGAAACATTTTTTCGACATCTGCGACAACCATTACCTGGCGAGTTCGACAACGTAGTATGATTGCGCGAAGATCTTGCTGCACGATTGGTCCGACGAGTAACGCATCATTTAGCGAAATTCCAGTTGACGTTTTGCATGAAGCATCGAAGACCACTCTCACCTTAGTCGTGGTACTGGACTCTTTCACTACAGGATGATGCGGTAAGTAACATCGTTTGACCTTGTCTTCCTGGGAATCGTCCAGCCTTCGCATGTGTCCAAGCTGAAGGTATTCTGTCATGAAATCCTCGTATTGTCGGCGAAGTTCATCGTCCCTGGAAAGCCTTCTTTCCAGTCCTTGAAAGCGTTTCATGGCGATATCCTTTGATGACCCTAACCGTTCCAAGACCGCCTCGTTCTTGGGAAGTGTTACTGTGTACCGACCGTTTGATTCTCGGTGAATAGTGCGCCCAAACTGCTCCTCACAGCGCGCCTCCTCTGGAGAGTAAATTTTGCCGCTTCCCACTTCCTCGCAGGACCAAAACCGCTCCATTAACTTCTCCATAGTGTCAGATACCGCCATGTTACATACTATGCGTGTGGTCTTTCTAGTAGAATCTACTTCTCCGGCAACCACCCAACCGAAAACCGACTCGGTAAGTAGTGGTAAACCATCGCCCAGCGATAATTCATTGCCTTTCTTGAAGAAGCTAAAGAATGCCTGAATGCCTAGCACTAAATCCACACCTTTTGATTGGAAGAAAGTGGGATCCGCTAGATCGATTCCATCTGGGATCTCCCATCCCGATATTTGCACTGTTACTGTAGGTAGATTGACCGTAACCCTTGGCAAAACAAGAAAGCTCATTTTGCGCGAAAATGACGAGATTCGAGATTTGATTGTCACTTGAAATTGTTGGTTAACCTGAGTTGACGCATGGCCAACGCCTAGGACAGAAATGTCCACCTTCTCTCTTGACACATTCAACCGTTGACATAGCCTTTCCGAGATAAAATTGCCTTCCGAACCGGAATCAAGTAACGCTCGCGCTGGGTAGCGAGCTCCCCCGTCGTCTTCGATAATGACTACAGCCGTAGCAAGAAGTACATTGGATGTTCTCTTCTGAGCGAAGTTTGATGCAACGGTTTCGGTAGCAGCCACATTTGCTACCCTCGTATTTGTACTTGGAGCGGATGTTGATGGTTTGTTGCTTGTAGATGCACCAGTTTCATTTGCTTGATCCCGGGAACTGCCTTCCCCATCCGCCTTAAAGCATACCATCGTGTGATGTCGGCCTTTACATTTCCGACAAGAGTATTTTGACGAACAGTCTTTGGCTTGATGGCCCCGTTTGAAGCAGTTGCGACAGAGAGACTGAGAACGAAGCAGTGATTCTCTGTTTGCTACCGCCATGCGCTGAAAGACTGGACAGCTGTACAGCCAATGGTTTTCTGGACAGGCAGCACACCTTCCAACCGATGATGATTGCACTGCATTATGGCTAACTCGAAATGGTGGCTGCTTCCTTTTAATCGGTGATGACTCTCGTTTATGCTCCGTAGATTTCGTTGGAAGAGATTCCAGTATTCTGATACGACGTTGCAGGAATTCTGTCAAGTCTTTCAATGTGTCCTGTTCCTTGGTCGACGAGTGTTCTTCCCAGCCTCGCCGCGTGTGTGGGTCTAACCGTGAGCACAGCACATTTATTAATAGTAGGTCCTTATAATCCACAGGTTGTACTATTTGATCCAGAGTGTGTATGATCCTTTCAAATCCATCCAAAAGATTGTGTAACTCGACAGCCGATTCCTTTGAAACTGTAGGAAGTTTAAACAGCGATTCGACCTGACGTTTCTTCAGCAATTTGCTATTATTGTATCGCTTGAGTAGCATTTCCCAAGCAATCACATAATTTCCCCTCGTGATCTTAATTGGATCGATCAGAGCCTTTGCCTCGCCTTCAAGGCATCCCTTCAGATAGTGGAATTTTTCCACTTCTGGAAGTTCCGTTTTCCAGTGAATTAATGACGTGAAGAGATCCCTGAAGCTAAGCCATTCATCGATGTCACCACCAAACGTTTGCAATTTAATTTGCGGTAGTCGAACATGGTCCAATGATCCTTGTATGGAGGTATCGGCTTGCCTCGTTGATTGGTCCAAAACCGGAGGGTCCTGCAAATCCCGTGCCTTATCCATTAAGAACGATTTAATATCGAAATAACGATTTTCGAAATCAATTCGTTCCTTCGCAAAAGCATCTCCCTCCGAGGAAAATTCCTCGTGAGCTTCCACCTCACAAACCACGTCGCTCACTTTGTCCCATATTTCTGCCAATCGTTCCAAACGAACCGACACCTGGCTCGCACTTGTGTCCTCGCGATACTCTGACACAAACTCCGCGATGTTGTTGAAGGAAGCGTGCAGACCCTTCAGTTTCGAAAGAAGCGACTTCAACGAAGCCATCTTCTTCGACGTGGATGTTGAAGCTGCTGGCATGTTGAATACAATTACAAATTAACAGCACCGATGCTGCCTTGCTGTCAGCTCTGGAGAACTAACAGTGGCACCAGAGCCGAAGACCACCAACTGTAGAGGTATTTCCACCAGCTGATGTGCGAAGAACTTTCGGTCGAATAACTGGACAAGCAATATCCACACCAAGCCGTAAATTCCGTAAGGCAACCAAAGCCGAAAGATGATTTTCGTTATCTTTGGAGCAGCGTAGATACCAATGCAATCGTAAGGGGAATACAGGTGTAATATCGAAAGACGACCTGCTTCGGCAGGACATACACTCTTGGCCTCACCTGGAGAACTAAGTTTGATGCCAACGAGATCGTAAGGGTTTGTAACTGCATGTAACTGCAATTCACAAATCAGGGCTCACTTTGTTGAAGCAGAAATCCAATTTGCACGAAAAGGTTAAATTTATTGTAGGTAGCATCCATAAAATCCAGCTTCGGCTGGGCATATACTTGTTCAATAAATTTACCTGGCCACAATGGCTGTTGCACGATGACCAGATCCAATATTAATAGAGCGTTCTCGATGCCTCCGATTCTAATAGTCTGCTCTGCTTGTTGGAGTGTACTCCAACCACTCCGTAGGTTGGATCCAGATCACGTCCGTCCGACGCTCAAGGTTTCGTAGAGATAGTTAAAGGGGATAAAGGACGATTGTTAGATGACGCAAGTGGAACTTCGGCTGAACATATACGTAGTCTATTCTACATACCTGACAGAAAATAGACGGAGCTTGTTGTTCAGTGTCCAATTCCTTGCGATGAATTCCTTCCAGATGCGATAAATTTCGAAAATGCGCCAGCATGCAAATAGCGATAACATGCAGTCGCACCCCGTTGAGTTGCAGGTTGGATAGCGCACCAGTCCTGAAGCGTTGGTAATGGCGAAGGCCCTTTGTATAGTTGGCGTTTGAATAGCGGCGTCATCTACCAGCGCGATGGCGCGGTCCTTTTGTCTGCGGTCACAAAGGTGTATTATCCAGGTCCGTTGTTCAGCGTCAATCAAAGGGTCCCTTTGTTCCCAAATCCGAAGGTTCGAATTCCTTCCTTCCGTCGTGACGATCCGGTTCGAAGGACCAGCAATGTTGGGAAAGACGATGACTGACCTTTTGCTGACCTCCTTGTGTCTCGATGATCGGTTTTCCAGGGTAACTTCTGACCGCCAGTGCCTCCCTCCGTTAGGTCGGAATGGGCAATTAAGGCCCCTCGTGAATAAAAGGCTTCATGTTACACATATTACACACGCGATTTATTCCTTAACACGAACATTTAATACTCAATTTACTAGAATTAACTTATATTACGACTCTACAATAATTCGGTTACAATTAGATATAAAATTGCACGCAGGTTCCCCTTGGGACACCCATATTCGGCCGTGATCGGTAGCAGACTGATCTCTCCTTCTTTGGTCGATCCAACGATAGGTAGATGATTAGCCATCCCTTTCGCGCCACGCTGGTTTAGATAGTGCTGATCGCAACTCCGACAGCACCATAGGGTGCACAGATGACCGATCGCTGATAATGGCTGCATACTTGTGTTGGTGGCAATTGGTAACCATAGGGTAGTAATGTCACATCTTCAGACACAGGGTGATAAGTACGAACACGCAGAAAATGTCGATTTTAATAAATTCTGCAATGAATGTATAAAGGTGAAAAATTTTCCAAAATATGTCCACTACTGCTTCGATTTGTAGTATTAGGTCACTAACATCCATTCAAAGTCTATTTGGCCACATTGGCCACCATCCTCGGTTCCGGAAGCCCCGGCGGAAGTATCTAAATTCAGAATAACAGTCACATCGGTTTCTCGGAGATGGCTAGACCGATTCGACTAAACTTGGCCTCAAATGAAAGGTATTGCGTCCCCGTAAATGGCTATTTAATTTCATCCCGATCCGACTTCCGGTTCCGGAGTTACAGGTTGTGGCGTGCGATCACATAGCAAATTGTGATTCAAACCGATACTCCGATGAAAGCAAAAAAGGTAAAAATTTCGCTAAAATGTCTCTCAAACAACTTAAATTTGCTGTTCTAGGTCACCGACGGCCAACCAAACTTTCGTTGACTACATTAACCACCATAGACGGTTCCGGAAGTGCCCGGGAAAAGCGGCCATCTTTCAAAATTTACGAACTCACATCAGTTTTCCGGAAATGGCTGGGCCAATTTTCACAAACTTAGTCCCAAATGATAGCTATAATATCCCCATAGATATCTATAAAGTTTCGTACGGATCGCTTATATGGTTCCGGAAATATAGACTAAACCGTCCGGTCACATATGAAATTCCCATATAAGCAGGAACTCAATTTTTTTTTTCAAAGGGGGGACCCCATGAAATTTCAGAAATCGAATTCGTATTTTTGATGCCAAAAATCTTTAAAATGCATGAAACGTCGAGATTTTATGTTATCTCGAAAAAATTTTTTTTATAAAAATCGACTTTTTGGGACTTTGCCGATTTTGCACCTTTTTGCCTTTCTCAATAGAAAGGTATTGCAATTGCTCTGAAAACCGACTTTTTAACGGAGGCCCGGAGGGCCGAGTGACATATACCATTCGATTCAGTTCGTCGAGTTCGGCAAATGTCTGTGTGTGTGTATGTATGTATGTATGTATGTATGTGTGTGTATGTGTGTGTGTGTGACCAAAAATGTCACTCATTTTTCTCAGAGATGGCTGAACCGATTTTGACAAACTTAGTCTCAAATGAAAGGTGCAACGTTCCCATAGGCTGCTATTGAATTTCTAATGGATCCGACTTCCGGTTCCGGAATTACAGGGTGATAAGTACGAACACGCAGAAAATGTCGATTTTAATAAATTCTGCAATGAATGTATAAAGGTGAAAAATTTTCCAAAATATGACCACTACTGCTTCGATTTGTAGTATTAGGTCACTAACATCCATTCAAAGTCTATTTGGCCACATTGGCCACCATCCTCGGTTCCGGAAGCCCCGGCGGAAGTATCTAAATTCAGAATAACAGTCACATCGGTTTCTCGGAGATGGCTAGACCGATTCGACTAAACTTGGCCTCAAATGAAAGGTATTGCGTCCCCGTAAATGGCTATTTAATTTCATCCCGATCCGACCTCCGGTTCCGGAGTTACAGGTTGTGGCGTGCGATCACATAGCAAATTGTGATTCAAACCGATACTCCGATGAAAGCAAAAAAGGTAAAAATTTCGCTAAAATGTCTCTCAAACAACTTAAATTTGCTGTTCTAGGACACCGACGGCCAACCAAACTTTCGTTGACTACATTGACCACCATAGACGGTTCCGGAAGTGCCCGGGAAAAGCGGCCATCTTTCAAAATTTACGAACTCGCATCAGTTTCCCGGAAATGGTTAGGCCGATTTTCACAAACTTAGTCCCAAATGATAGCTATAATATCCCCACAGATGTCTATAAAATTTCGTACGGATCGCTTATATGGGTCCGGAAATATAGACTAAATCGTCCGGTCACATATGAAATTCCCATATAAGCCGGAACTCAAATTTTTTTTCAAAGGGGGGACCTCATGAAATTTCAGAAATCGAATTCGTATTTTTGATGGCAAACATCTTTAAAATGCATGAAACGTCGAGATTTTATGTTATCTCGAAAAATTTTTTTTTATAAAAATCGACTTTTTGGGACTGCCGATTTTGCACCTTTTTGCCTTTCTCAATAGAAAGGTATTGCAATTGCTCTGAAAACCGACTTTTTAACGGAGGCCCGGAGGGCCGAGTGACATATACCATTCGATTCAGTTCGTCGAGTTCGGCAAATGTCTGTGTGTGTGTATGTATGTGTGTATGTATGTATGTGTGTGTGTATGTGTGTGTGTATGTGACCAAAAATGTCACTCATTTTTCTCAGAGATGGCTGAACCGATTTTGACAAACTTAGTCTCAAATGAAAGATGCAACGTTCCCATAGGCTGCTATTGAATTTCTAATGGATCCGACTTCCGGTTCCGGAATTACAGGGTGATAAGTACGAACACGCAGAAAATGTCGATTTTAATAAATTCTGCAATGAATGTATAAAGGTGAAAAATTTTCCAAAATATGTCCACTACTGCTTCGATTTGTAGTATTAGGTCACTAACATCCATTCAAAGTCTATTTGGCCACATTGGCCACCATCCTCGGTTCCGGAAGCCCCGGCGGAAGTATCTAAATTCAGAATAACAGTCACATCGGTTTCTCGGAGATGGCTAGACCGATTCGACTAAACTTGGCCTCAAATGAAAGGTATTGCGTCCCCGTAAATGGCTATTTAATTTCATCCCGATCCGACTTCCGGTTCCGGAGTTACAGGTTGTGGCGTGCGATCACATAGCAAATTGTGATTCAAACCGATACTCCGATGAAAGCAAAAAAGGTAAAAATTTCGCTAAAATGTCTCTCAAACAACTTAAATTTGCTGTTCTAGGTCACCGACGGCCAACCAAACTTTCGTTGACTACATTAACCACCATAGACGGTTCCGGAAGTGCCCGGGAAAAGCGGCCATCTTTCAAAATTTACGAACTCACATCAGTTTTCCGGAAATGGCTGGGCCAATTTTCACAAACTTAGTCCCAAATGATAGCTATAATATCCCCATAGATATCTATAAAGTTTCGTACGGATCGCTTATATGGTTCCGGAAATATAGACTAAACCGTCCGGTCACATATGAAATTCCCATATAAGCCGGAACTCAATTTTTTTTTTCAAAGGGGGGACCCCATGAAATTTCAGAAATCGAATTCGTATTTTTGATGCCAAACATCTTTAAAATGCATGAAACGTCGAGATTTTATGTTATCTCGAAAAATTTTTTTTTATAAAAATCGACTTTTTGGGACTTTGCCGATTTTGCACCTTTTTGCCTTTCTCAATAGAAAGGTATTGCAATTGCTCTGAAAACCGACTTTTTAACGGAGGCCCGGAGGGCCGAGTGACATATACCATTCGATTCAGTTCGTCGAGTTCGGCAAATGTCTGTGTGTGTATGTATGTGTGTATGTATGTATGTGTGTGTGTATGTGTGTGTATGTGACCAAAAATGTCACTCATTTTTCTCAGAGATGGCTGAACCGATTTTGACAAACTTAGTCTCAAATGAAAGGTGCAACGTTCCCATAGGCTGCTTTTGAATTTCTAATGGATCCGACTTCCGGTTCCGGAATTACAGGGTGATAAGTACGAACACGCAGAAAATGTCGATTTTAATAAATTCTGCAATGAATGTATAAAGGTGAAAAATTTTCCAAAATATGACCACTACTGCTTCGATTTGTAGTATTAGGTCACTAACATCCATTCAAAGTCTATTTGGCCACATTGGCCACCATCCTCGGTTCCGGAAGCCCCGGCGAAAGTATCTAAATTCAGAATAACAGTCACATCGGTTTCTCGGAGATGGCTAGACCGATTCGACTAAACTTGGCCTCAAATGAAAGGTATTGCGTCCCCGTAAATGGCTATTTAATTTCATCCCGATCCGACTTCCGGTTCCGGAGTTACAGGTTGTGGCGTGCGATCACATAGCAAATTGTGATTCAAACCGATACTCCGATGAAAGCAAAAAAGGTAAAAATTTCGCTAAAATGTCTCTCAAACAACTTAAATTTGCTGTTCTAGGTCACCGACGGCCAACCAAACTTTCGTTGACTACATTGACCACCATAGACGGTTCCGGAAGTGCCCGGGAAAAGCGGCCATCTTTCAAAATTTACGAACTCGCATCAGTTTCCCGGAAATGGTTAGGCTGATTTTCACAAACTTAGTCCCAAATGATAGCTATAATATCCCCACAGATGTCTATAAAATTTCGTACGGATCGCTTATATGGGTCCGGAAATATAGACTAAATCGTCCGGTCACATATGAAATTCCCATATAAGCCGGAACTCAAATTTTTTTTCAAAGGGGGGACCTCATGAAATTTCAGAAATCGAATTCGTATTTTTGATGGCAAACATCTTTAAAATGCATGAAACGTCGAGATTTTATGTTATCTCGAAAAATTTTTTTTTATAAAAATCGACTTTTTGGGACTGCCGATTTTGCACCTTTTTGCCTTTCTCAATAGAAAGGTATTGCAATTGCTCTGAAAACCGACTTTTGAACGGAGGCCCGGAGGGCCGAGTGACATATACCATTCGATTCAGTTCGTCGAGTTCGGCAAATGTCTGTGTGTGTATGTATGTGTGTATGTATGTATGTGTGTGTGTATGTGACCAAAAATGTCACTCATTTTTCTCAGAGATGGCTGAACCGATTTTGACAAACTTAGTCTCAAATGAAAGATGCAACGTTCCCATAGGCTGCTATTGAATTTCTAATGGATCCGACTTCCGGTTCCGGAATTACAGGGTGATAAGTACGAACACGCAGAAAATGTCGATTTTAATAAATTCTGCAATGAATGTATAAAGGTGAAAAATTTTCCAAAATATGTCCACTACTGCTTCGATTTGTAGTATTAGGTCACTAACATCCATTCAAAGTCTATTTGGCCACATTGGCCACCATCCTCGGTTCCGGAAGCCCCGGCGGAAGTATCTAAATTCAGAATAACAGTCACATCGGTTTCTCGGAGATGGCTAGACCGATTCGACTAAACTTGGCCTCAAATGAAAGGTATTGCGTCCCCGTAAATGGCTATTTAATTTCATCCCGATCCGACTTCCGGTTCCGGAGTTACAGGTTGTGGCGTGCGATCACATAGCAAATTGTGATTCAAACCGATACTCCGATGAAAGCAAAAAAGGTAAAAATTTCGCTAAAATGTCTCTCAAACAACTTAAATTTGCTGTTCTAGGTCACCGACGGCCAACCAAACTTTCGTTGACTACATTAACCACCATAGACGGTTCCGGAAGTGCCCGGGAAAAGCGGCCATCTTTCAAAATTTACGAACTCACATCAGTTTTCCGGAAATGGCTGGGCCAATTTTCACAAACTTAGTCCCAAATGATAGCTATAATATCCCCATAGATATCTATAAAATTTCGTCCGGATCGCTTATATGGTTCCGGAAATATAGACTAAACCGTCCGGTCACATGAAATTCCCATATAAGCCGGAACTCAATTTTTTTTTTCAAAGGGGGGACCCCATGAAATTTCAGAAATCGAATTCGTATTTTTGATGCCAAACATCTTTAAAATGCATGAAACGTCGAGATTTTATGTTATCTCGAAAAAATTTTTTTTATAAAAATCGACTTTTTGGGACTTTGCCGATTTTGCACCTTTTTTCAGTTCAATATTACCGTGGCTGTTTTTTTCTTTTTCAAAATTTTAGAACTCGAATAATGATTTATTTTCCTGTATATAGTTGTCATGTGATGTATAATAATAAAATGTAATATATGCATTTAAAAGCTTTCAATGAATATAAACAACGCACACATTCTCGTGATTCATGATTGAGAAAGGCACAATTGCACCGCTAGGTGGATTAAAATAGGTTTTTCAGTTCAATATTACCGTGGCTGTTTTTTTCTTTTTCAAAATTTTAGAACTCGAATAATGATTTATTTTCCTGTATATAGTTGTCATGTGATGTATAATAATAAAATGTAATATATGCATTTAAAAGCTTTCAATGAATATAAACAACGCACACATTCTCGTGATTCATGATTGAGAAAGGCACAATTGCACCGCTAGGTGGATTAAAATAGGTTTTTGTAGAACGTCTCTGGAAAAACCTGTTTAATCCACCTAGTGATGCAATTGTGCCTTTCTAGTTTGTCCAAACTACGATTCCATGGCTCATTATGTTCAATACAATGGTGGAAAGGTATATTACGTATTCAGTACGATTTGCACATAGTACATACAATGGATCGACAGCCACGATTTTGAGATAGTATGTGTCGACACTGAAACATCGCTTGAAACCAGCGGCGAATTCAGGAAAAAGATCCGCTAAGAAATTTTAAACTAGTTATAATTTTATAGAAGCAACTCCTTACTGCATACACCTACCTAAGCCTATACAAGCCAAAAAAAAATTGTCCGGGATTAGGTTGACGATTTTTAGAGCGATTGCAAAACCTTTCTATATAAGAAAGGCAAAAACATGGTTTGCGGTGTTTTCGAGATAAATTTTCATTGAAGGGGTTTTTTTTACTCATTTTAAATAAAAATTTCTATTTTTCAAAATCCATATTTTTTAAGTAAAAACCTTAATTGAAAAATTATCTCAAAAACTCAACGTAGGGATTAAGTATTTTTTACATAGAATATATATGCAAAGTTTGAAAGAAATCGGTTAAGTGGTTTTTGAATAACAGGTAACACCGCAAATCATATTTTTTTCCAGAGACGTTCGGCAAAAAGCTTCACCGAGTCGTTTGTCGATATTTTTCCATAGAAAAATTACAGAATATTATTGAAATGATACACTGTAATGTGCAATTTTGATCAATTCGCTTCACAGTTTTTTTTCGAGAGTTGTCCTACTGGAGCTGTAGAGCTAGGTTCTCGGAAGGGCTCCCCGTCAGAATCACATACTACAATTTGCAGACGAGACAGGCAATGTCGCCCAATAAAACACTGCATTAGGCCAATTGTAGCGGGCCGTGATTCTGAATGTGATATTCATTGTACGGTTCAGATATGTGCGGACGTAGGGACTCGCGATCGCATGTATCATCGTGAAGGGTTCGAGCATTTGCACGTTAACGTGTTCGATCGCGTGTGCGTTTGTATGTCGCGTGTGCTAACGTGTATGTAACCTCGCGTATATAAAATTTATTTTATAACCGTGTGCATTTCGCATATTTGCGTGTGTTCTTTGGATAATCGTGCGCGGACCGTGAATCTAATACTTTATATTTGGTGTACGGCTCAGATGCTAAATGAAAGTGAGTTCCCGGCGATGTCGCCGTAGAGCGTGTGGTCTAGTGGATATGAGCTTTATGTTTTTGATTGGTCCAAATGAATGTATGGACCTAAATTACTAGAATGAAGGCTAAAAAATTCCGGACGTGACCGATTCATGATCGCGCGCGTTTACGGATTCGCATACCTGAGACGTTAACCTTATCACCGGGGTATAATCATGCTTGCGAGTTGGTGGGCGTAGGTTGTTAAGAAAATCGCGAGGGGTTCTAACGTTTGTACGCTAACGTGATTTTCTAACATATTTGCGTGTGTTGTGTGTTCTTGAATGGTCGCGCGAACCGTGAGTCTGATATTAAATTTTCGGTGCGCGGCCAGAATTCTGGCAGAGAGGTGGATCCTTTATATCGATAAGCTTCCCGGTTATGTCGCCATGAGACGTGCCGCCGAATAGGTATGAGCGTATTTCCCCAATTGATCCAGCTGAAGGCATGGACCCAGGCTTCTGAGATCAAGGGTAGACCTCCGGACGTGACCGATTCGTAATCGCACGCGCGAGGGCATTTTTGTAGGTTCCCGCTTGAGACCGCGTTTGAGAATGTGTGAGTGTTAAGATGTTGGCTATCACCATCTTTGCTGACCCAGCTGAAGCCGAGAGTAGAATGGCAGTATAGGATTCGAAAAGAAGAGATAAAAGACAATATATGAGAGACGCAATAGATAAAACAGGTACAAGATACAGCTAAAGTTATGATCATAACATGAAAGACATACATTAGTACTTCAAACACTACTAATACTTGAATACCCAACCACCACACATAGCACATCCTTTCTCAATTATCTATTTGTTACTAGTTGATTGTTGTTTATGAGCGGGTGAATAGAAGAAAGATAAAGAACAGAAAAAAGGCTCCTATCAGCCCTCCCGGCCTCCTCGATACACCACTATCGAGGCGTATTGTAATCAACATCTTGAAGCGGGCTTCTTATATAAATAAAATCTTGCGTCATAATGATTAGTGGATTATTGACATAAGAACTAATTAACCTCTAGTAGTAGCACTTGGTGCAAATAGAAACCAAAAAGAGCGAAGGGTCCTTATATTTAGATAATTCTATTTAGTCTATTGTGGCCTGATGATGTTTACAATACCGTCAATCCTCCTGCGAGAGGGATAAAGAAATAGATATTAATAGATAATAGAAAAGATAATAGATAACACAGAAATAGATATTACATGCATCTAAACTACTTTTAGGTGTTTGGTGATGTGATTCACATGGATTGGATTTCTTCAAAAACTACGTGTTTCAGTTTATTAAGTTGATCTAGTTGAGCATTAACTAGTGGCTGAACAGTATGTTTAAGAGAAGGTTCCATCCACAAGAGATTGTCATCTCTGTTTCTGAAAACAGCGAATCCGATTCGTTATAAACGAGTGTTATTCGCCATATTCACGAGCCAGAGCGACAGAGCGATTTAAGAGATAAAAACACCCACCTTCAGTCTGATAATCTCTTATAGATGACAGTCCATCGATCCGAATCGAATGACTCGATCACTATGCTCAAGATTAAATGAGTACCCCAACAACCGAATCAGCATGTTCCCCCATTTGAAAGTAGAAACATCCATATCAGCCGCCCGCCAAAACACTCGATCGAATGATTATTAGTCATGAGATTCAGAGGTCAATGAACCAGCACTCGCTCGGATCTCCCACTCTTATCGACCAAGCAAGAGTACGCGCCCATTAGGCTCATCACCCAAGCCCAGGGCAATTCGCTTCACACAAAGTTTCAGAAAAAATCGCCAAAAAAGTGTTTTTTTCACGCTGCAACCCTTACACAGAATAGCCTTCCTATATGAAAAATAACTGCTATGCTGAAAGCGGGCGAATGACCACCCGGTAAAAGCCCCCCAACAAACAAATTATAATGTTATGTTGAAAAGTACACTTTACACTTGCGTTCGCTTAAATATGCGTTGATCCTTAGCACAAATTGTTGCCGCCGCGCCGATTCAAACGCCATGAAAATGTTCAGTGGTGACATTCTTCATATGCCAGCCCTAGACGACAGTTTAACCAGTTTGGACTAGAGTCTGTATACAATATAGAGTCCCGTACAGAGGAATGCGTAGAATGCAGACTATTTATTTTTTTCTGGCAACAGGAATATTTGCTGTAACTTTGAGTGACTTTGATCAAATCACAAAATAAATTCATACTGAATGAAAAATTAAGCAACTTTATTGTGGCAAACAGGATATCCCAGAAAACCATTTCAAACATTATTTCATCTGATTTATTGAATGCTATTTAATCAATTTAAATTTATTCAAAGAATTTGAGTCAACGTAGAACTCAGGTTATTTTAAGCGGATTTTTCTCGGATGAACTTGATGCTCGAATAGAACAGTAACAAAACCACAGTAACACTGTGACAGAACAATAATAACCGTTTGCAGTGAAGTCCAATATTATACTATACTACCAAAACAAGACTTTTACAGTAACTAGCGTTGGCTAAGTGTTGATTTTTATTTTTTTAATGTTATTTAACAAATCCTTTTGTTCCACGCATTTAAGGGTTTTATATGTTGAGATGCAGGAAGAAAGGAAAAAGTTTGAATTTTTATAGAGGTATGTAGCCATATTTTTATAAAATACTTATTATACGTCTAGCATAGTACAATGTTCAATTTGCAAAATCCACTTGAGAACATAAAAAAAAATTAATAATTGTCGAAGTTATAGCAATTTCCGGAAAACGCGTTTTTTTTCAAAGAGGTTTGCCGTGACTACGATTCCGGTCCAACAGGTCAACTGAAACCGTCAAACTAAAAAAATCATTAGTATAGTACCTGTGGTGTCCTTGAACGATTGATTAAAAAATAATTTTGGTGTTTTTGGAAACGGAAGCGATTTTTTTCAAAAAAACCACTATTTTCATCTAAAAAAATATTAAAGAATTCATAAAATTAATATGAAAATTTTGACGAAAAAATGGAATCGTTCAAGGACACGGTAATGAAATTACGAACAAGACAAAAAAAAGTTTTTAGATCGGTTGAAAGCTTTTTTGGCAATCGTAGTCACCACAAAAACGTTTTTGGAAAACATGATTTCGAGATAATCGCGTTTAAATTTTCAAGTATAGGCCACATCTCCGTAAGGGAGCAAGATGAAAAACGCTATAACTTTGCGTCTACTGCTCCGATCTGTATAAAAAATTGAGATAACATTCTTAAGAACCTGGGGGTAGCATTCCGCATCTCGATTCGAAACGTTTTGAAGTCGTTTCGACTAAATTGCGGTATTACGTATCGCATTCGACCAAGCGTTAGAGCTTGTTAGATTGCGGTACTAGATTTCGATTGCCTGTTCGAGCGCAAACTGTCAAATAGGAGTACACTGAGAAAATATATTTTTGATTCTGCTACGAATAAGTTTCATAAAACCAACTTTGGTAAAATATTTGTTATCGAAATACATATGGATAAGTTTCGCGAATATAAAATTTTTTACTAGTACTCAATAGGTGTGAACACTTTGAAATAAAATCGATGTTGTCAAACATTGATCCAAAAAGATCCGATGTAATATACAGTCGTGATTCGCTGGTTGGGCCACACCTATGTCCAACTAACGAATTTGATTCGTTAGTTGGACCGACTAACAGATGTCAAAAACTCTCCAAAGGAGACGTTACGAGTGTAATTGCATCTATTCACATCTCTAATAATTGTCAGATTGATTGTCAAAGTAAATTTGACATAGGATTTTGACATTTAGATGCTTTTAAGTTGGACAATGGTCCAACTAGCGGAGGTCCAACTAAAAAGCGGTCCAGTTAAAAAGTGTCCAACCAGCGAATCACGACTGCAATATGTGGAAGCACGAATTTTTTTCCTATAAAATGTACGAAAAATAAATTTACCCTTTCCAAAAACATTCATACTATATAAAACAATTGATAAAAGAACGAATCATTTCGTTTCATTCACGATAAATAGTTTAGACGTCGATGATAACTTTCATGCACCGTACGGGCCAATCAACGTCAGATTTACAACTGAAATTTTAGCTCACTCCAATTTTTTTGCATTCTTTACCCGAATATAATATTTACTTCAAGTTATGAGCTTTCAAGTTTTGAAGTTTAAAAAATTAAACATTTTTCAATCGCTGATAGATCGGAAAGTATTCGATGCACGGAAAAAATATTAAATATAAAAAGTTGCATTTTCGCATGAGCTTGCCGGAAAAATTGAGAATTGTTTTACATCTTCTGTATACCGCAATTATTGTACAAAATTATTGTTTAAAAGTTGGATCAATTTTTTGCTTATTTTTTTCTTTAAATAATAAAAACCATGTTAAAAATATTGTGTAAAAATTTTGCAGCAGATCTCAAATTGTTTTTGCGATATATTACAATTATAACATTAAAAAGGGCAAATTTACACTAAACGCCATGTTATGGGCCAGCTTTAATTGAAATATCTCGTAAAGTAATAAAGTTCCCAATATAATTATATTTACTAGTATTCCATAGAATAATTTTTTTTAGTCTTGTGTTTAGCTTGTTTTTTTTAATTTGCTTCTAACATTTGCAGAATTCATAACATAAATAACGAAAAAAAACTACATAATATTGTTATTGGTGAGCTCATTCGAATACGCACTTTTTATTTAATTCATTTTTCCGTACAACGAAGAGTTTCCGAGTTATCAGTGGTTGAAAAACGGTTCAATTTATAAAATTCAAAAACTCATAACTTGAAAAAAATTTATCGTGTACAGCCAAAACAAAAAATAGATGTCAATTGTTTTGTGCAAAGAATGCAAGAAATTGTTTTGGTAGGAATTAAAATTGTGGTTGTAAATCTGACGTGGAATGACCCGTAATATGTAAAATTACGCAACTTTTCGTTCATCAAGATGCCATTTTTTTAGTTTGTGAAATAAGGCCATTACAAATCTTTTTTAAAAATTATGTCCAAGTACAATTTTTTTCTGAAGGGGGCGGCAAACAAAAAACAAATATTTATTTTTATTAAAACAAAAAATGTTTTTTTTTTCATTTTACATTTTCCTGCGATCGTTCTCGTGGACGTTTCCACAGGGTGTTTTCGGATAGCGGGGTTGTTTTACTAAAGCAATTCGAGTAAACTTTATTGAATCAGTCAAAAGTTCATATAAGAAAAGGATGGTTAAGTTTTTCGTTTTAAATAATTTTCCGAGCAGTACAATTTCTAATAGCGGTTTAATCTGTTTCTAAATTCCCAATAAAAGCTTGAATGATCACTAAGGACTTAATATGAACATTAAGGAGTACTTTTAGGTATTATCCGAATTTTTGGTTGCTTGTATAGTTTTCGTACCGTTGTAGTGGCACATGGACCGACTTTACACAAAAAGCATGAAAATTGGTCAAAGATGACTCTGCTTGATAACAATGTACAGAAACAGGATTGTAACAGTTCATATAAGAAAGGGATGGTTAAGTTTTTCGTTTTAAATAATTTTCCGAGCAGTACAATTTCTAATAGCGGTTTAATCTGTTTCCAAATTCCCAATAAAAGCTTGAATGATCACTAAGGACTTAATATGAACATTAAGGAGTACTTTTAGGTATTATCCGAACTTTTGGTTGCTTGGATAGTTTTCGTACCGTTGTAGTGGCACATGGACCGACTTTACACAAAAAGCATGAAAATTGGTCAAAGATGACTCTGCTTGATAACAATGTACAGAAACAGGATTGTAGCATTTTACATATGGACTGGCGAACGTACATTCTGTGCATACTATAATTTTTCGAGCTCTAGTGGAAACGGCAGGTTTAGTTTATTGCTTGTGTTTGAGAACTTGTAGATTTGTTTGTTTGGTACATGATAGTCATTTGGCTCTGTTCCGTGTACATTTTCAAAATACTTACATTTTCCCCCATCTTGTTGTGCAGTCGTATGGATTTATGAAATGTATAGGAATCATCAGTTCATATTTGCCTTTTTCATATAAGGAATGCAATCACTCTGAAACTCGACTTGTCAAGCTAGACCCGGAGTGTCGAGTGTCATATATCACTAGATTCAGTTCGTCGATGTGAAAATGTCTATAAGTGTGTTTATTATAGTAAAGTTGAAAAGCTTCAAAAGTGCATTGACAATGGCTGTGACTCACTTTCGTGCATAACCACTTAAAACAGTCCTTAATTTTCTTCCTTCCTTCTGCCCCACGGGACTGCATCAAAGCGTGAGGAGACTGATTCGGGCTTGAGATACAGTGAACTCAAAAAATAGCATGATCACTGGCACTACCTAGTGGTAGAGTTGAAAACTATTTGGTCTTATACTATATTTGGTCTTTCACAGCTCTTGATCTTCCGATCAGGTTTTCCGAAGATAGATACCCTGAACAAGATCGAGATCACGAGATATTTCGAATAGAATGTTCTTTTGTTGAAATTTCCATTTCGCTTGTTCCATTTACATGATTTTAACAATCTATTTCAGCTTTAATGGTGGTACTTCAGGTATGTCTTCGTATAAAAATGATTATATATTGTCCAGGACAAATTATGACAAAATGATACAATAGAGCATACATTCGAGCCGTTTAGCTCCGAACACCTATTCGGTTAATCGCAGTTGGGAACTTCCGTGAGCCATTTGGCTCCCGTTTATGTGAGCCATTTAGTTCCTGTTTACGCGAGTCATCTCAGCGAGTCATTTATTCCTCGGCGGTGGAATTTCTCCCGATACCGATGCCTGTTGCGTGAGTCATTTAGCTCCTAGTTTTGTCACAATCTACTCGGATAGTCCATAAATCCTACTCAAATGGCCAACCAGTACTTGGCGATGTTGGTTCGGCGATACCGGATGAAGTGTAGCTTCTGGTTCGCTGCTTCCGGTTCGCTGAAAACTCGACGACCAACCGCTGGCGCTTCACTCGATCTAGTTTCTGACGGTGTAACTAGTCTGCTCACCGGCTTCGGTCCGGCGATTCCAGATGGTTCGTGGTGCCCGGTATACTGGCGCCTCAACCAAAGCTGTGGTTACTCTCATAGTCTTCCCCTTAGCATAATCGTCGTAACTTTAAAAGTTCGAGTCGATGATATGTTCTCCGATCGCGATTTTCGCCTGTTGCTGTCTTTCGGCAGCTAGTCAACACCTGGTGGGACTTAAGAGCTCTAATTATACAGTGCATTCCATACCGGACATCTACGGAATCACACTGTGCACTTGCACTCATCGTAAGTGACAACATATGCAGTTAATCCAAACACCAAGTCTGTTTTATGATGGACAATCGTCTCCGTGGTGAGTGCCTCCAGCTCTTCTAGTGATTCTCCGATTACTTGGGACACCACATTATCCGCGAAACCGAAAATCGTTACATCTCTGAGAAGGATCAGCTTCAATACTCCATCGTACACTGCTTTCCACAGCGTCGGGCCGAGGAACGTCAGTCGTAGTTGTCATTCTCCCTTATCTGTTTCATAGATCAGTGTTCGGTACTGAAAGTAGCTCTGTAGTATTCTTCAGAGTTACTCATGCTGTACAACGAATGGGCGATTGCTTCCTAGCTAGTATTATTGAAGCATTCTTCACGTCTAAGGTAACCACCACGCAATAGCGATATCCTTTTCTCTGTTGTCATCACAGCTCCCACAACCGTTCGGGTGGAATTCACTGTACACCTGCGTATAACGAAGTCGAATTGCATGACAAGCCGTTCTCACGGTCCGTGTACTTAGTTAGCTTGTTCAGGATTACTAGAGCTTCCATTTCCCGACGGTTTTCCCGGTTATCCCGGGATTCGGGAAATAAATAATAAATTTCCCGGGAAATCCCGGGATCCCGGGAATTCAGAAGGAAAATGAAAAGGTAATGATTTTCTTGAAAAAAAGAATAAATTGAAGTTTTCAAACCCGTTTGATTGCATGTATATCTGTCCTAGAAGCAGTTGTCAGAAAACGGTGATTTGGGGTCCTACAAATCATTCAATCATTGGATATCTCGTCAATAAGTTTACGCAACATCAACTTCATTTGATGATTTTTCTTGGCTATATGTGTAACCTAAATGTTGGTAATTACGATTACAATTGGACGATATACTAAACGCAGCTGCTGGAGTTACTGACCAAAATTGGAATTCGTTGTTCTGATACGATGGAATGTGATCAATTTAATGCAAAGCACCTTCTTTGGTAATCTTGAATGAAAAGATTGAGCTGCTTCAGTGTATTGTGCAGTTATTTCTGATCAAATGAGAAAATGTGATATATGGAATCCATTTCCGTCGCAGTAGGACCAGCAGCATTCCGAATTAAGTGTGAATCAAAATCTACCATCGATTTCCTGTTACGGGCGAGTATCTGGATTGCTTGATCTTATCCCTTCAAAATCCTGCCAGCATCCTTGAAATCGACATTCAAAGAGTTTGGATGCGCATGATATTGGACAGCTACAGCGTTATGCATTTCTTTTCATGCATCCAAAAATTTACAGATATTACAGTTACGGTATAACAAATTAGACGAAATATGCATTTGATGAATCGATAAAATATTTCTGCAGACGTTCTAGAAACATTTCTTATTTTAAATAGCGTTTGCGTTAAGCATGATATCACTACAAACCATCCCAAGTTTTGAAACAAAACCTCATTGATTTTTAAGAAATTACCGCTATTTCAATTACTAATTTGATTGCAAGCCTTTTCATTCAAGATATAATTATTAAAATAAACTATTAAAAGCACTGTAAAAAATCTGATTATTCAGCTCAACGGTTGCAGAGATATCGCATCACTAACGCTGCTGTAAGGAAATGCTTTGGTACAACGGCCGGCAAATTGATCCATTTTTGCATGAAAATATCAACATTTTTAGCAGTGTTTTGAGTAAGGCTTGGACTATATACATAAAAAAATCACAAAAACATATCAGCGAGCCTAGGGATATTTAGTCCATTGAATTGCAAATCAGTTGGAAAAGCACAATCTGCATTCATTGCTCACTCCAAATATTTGCCGGTAAAGATATTTCCTACAGAATTTCTTTCGCAGAACCGAAGCCTTTTGGAATAAATTAAAAATTGTTTTTCCCGAGATTCCCGAATCCCGGGAATGAGAAAACCCAATTTCCCGGGAATCGAGAATCCCGGGAAATCCAAAAATCCCGGGATTCCCGGGAAATAAATTCCCGGGATGGAAGCTCTAAGGATTACTCTCTCTAACAGTACCAAGAGACATATTGACCTATACGCTGGAAGATCTCCAAGTTTCCCTGGCATCGGAAGCAGCATCAGCTTCTGTCGCTTCCAGTTATCGGATCATTCTGAACATATCCGGGTTCTCATATATCGCTTTTTTCATCGTCGTATTACAGCCGACGACCGTTTCTCGGTCTCCCAGTTCTCGATATGGTCGCATTACACGCCCTTGTTAGTACTACCATTAACTCGTTCGCATTTAGGTTGAAGAGGATGCCCCCAAATTTAACTTCTTCGACGGACACGTCCTTGTGAAAGATCGCTGTTTTCCACTTTCACTCGTTATTCAAATCGTGTCCTGTTACAAATGCTGTACCAGATCGCTTGATGGTCGCTGTGGGTATATCCTCGCACAATTTTCATCTTTCCTGTCACTCCAAGGCTACAAACATTAACATGGATAATGGATTCCCGGCTCTCCTTGGAAAACGGCTAATTCGATTTTCACAAGCTTAGTCTTAAATGGAAGGTTTAGTAGCAGACTTTGATCTGGTGAAGTTCATACGAATCGCACATATGGGTGCGGAAATACGGTATGAACACTGCGATTTCATATTAAATCTTTAAATTTCAAAAGCCTTTCGGTAAACCACAAATAAATTGCCAGGAGTCTTATGTGAATTCAGATTGTTTCCTTATAGAAATTATTTTAGAGTGCAACTACCGATCTCTATCGACTGTTGCGTTTAAAATGGGATCGATTCAGAAGTCGGTCTGTTAGCCTTGCCATGAGATGTTTGTTTGAGAATTCACGAGTGGCTCCTTCCTTCCGCGAGCAGTAAACGTTTCGTTTGATGTTAGACTGGATCGACGATTTTATTCGGACGTCCTATCTACCATATTGACCATTTTTGGTCAAAATAAAAAAAAATCATGGGATGGCAATTTCCAAAACTACTAGAATAGTTTTCAATGACGAAAAGCAAAACTCTATGAAAGCTATTGTTTTTTTTTATAAAAGGTGACAATTTTTTTGAGGTTATTAAAAAAATTATTTGCCCCCTGATCTTTTCCAGCAATTTTGAAGGGGGGGGGGGGGTGACATAATTTTTAAAAAAAATTGTAATGGCCTAAACGAAACGAACTATTTACAATGCATGAAAATGCTACGTTGCAAAAAACGAGTAATGATTTCATTCGTCGTATGATAATTTTCATTCCACCTAAGAATTTTTTTCAGTGTAAACA
Source organism: Topomyia yanbarensis (assembly GCF_030247195.1). Taxonomy (NCBI): domain Eukaryota; kingdom Metazoa; phylum Arthropoda; class Insecta; order Diptera; family Culicidae; genus Topomyia; species Topomyia yanbarensis. The sequence continues at coordinate 202,147,315 of NC_080672.1, read as the reverse complement.
AAATCGCTGTTTGTGTTTTTTTCGAGGAGCGCCAAATTCACAGAATAAAAATAGTGATAGTGGTAAAGAAATTGACCCAAGCATGTCCATAATTTATTCACGTCATTCACTGTCACCACCACTTTTCTTATTTTAGTTTGATATAACTGTATTGTTGAACTTCTTACCACAACATTTTATTATATCTCGCTGTTTAAGGTGAAGCACCGATACATCGAAATGCCTAGCTGGTAGTGTATCTTATTCGAACTTCAGTCGTATGATGGGATTTGTTATCTGCAGAATGAGTTATTCACAATTATACTTAGATTAAGGGGGAGGAGTAAGGGTTTCAACAAGAAATTTTTTTAGAATTTCAGGTAAAGCGATTTGACCAAAACTTTTGTGTGTTATAGTCTACCATTTCAATAACATTCTGTAATTTTTTCATGCAAAGATATCAACAAGGGACTCGGTGATAAGGTTCGACTAGTAACGGTTTGTCTGGAATTTCCATTCAAAGTGGATTTTGACAGTTGGCTTTTAGGCCGTAATCATATGTTTGTCGAGAGTTTTATAAATTATTTTTCCATTAAGGGGTATTTTACTCATAAAAAGGCGGAATTTTTCGTGAAAGGTGGCAATTTTTATATCAAACGAGTAAAAAGCACCCTTAATTGAAAAAATATTTCAAAAACTCAACGTAGGGGTTAGGTATTTTTCACATAGAATGTGTATGAAAAGTTTGAAATAAATCGGTTTAGTAGATGTTGAATAGCAAATAATAATTAAATAACATATATAATAATAAAATATACACATCAAAAATAATTGTTGAAAAACAACACAACTTCGAAGCCGCTTTTATATCAGCTTCAATTTTTTTGGAAAATAACCATAGCGAGCAAACTGCCCTTTCAATAAAAATGGGTAATTTCATATTAAAAATTTAATTTTCATTTTTTTTTCAGGAAACTGATAGCTTCCAAAAGCAACATTTTTTCAGCAATTCATGACGGAAAAATCAAAAAACTAGCCATGAAATAGCCATTTTTAGTTAAAATAATCGTTTTTGTATTTGCGGGGTTTTCCGTGTACTGGTTAGTTAATTATTTTGTTAAAGATACTAGACTCAACTAGAGGTAGGGAGAACACATTCAAATGAAGATTATAAAATTTAGTGAAATTGTAGATGGCATAATTTTTATTCGGTTGATGCATTCAAATTTGTTAGTAATTCAATTTGATTCAATGTTCTTTGCTATATAAGATAATATTCTGTATTTTTTTTATTAACAGATTAAGGCCGAAGTGGCCTGTGCCGTGTACAAATGATTCCTCCATTCCACTCGGTCCATGGCCGCGCGTCGCCAGCCACGCAGTCTGCGAAGGGTCCGCAAATCGTCTTCCACCTGGTCGATCCATCGTGCTCGCTGCGCGCCACGTCTTCTTGTACCGGTCGGATTGCAATTGAGAACCGTTTTCACCGGGCTATTGTCCGACATTCTGGCTACGTGCCCGGCCCACCGTAGTCGTCGGATTTTCGCGGTATGACAGATGGGCGGCTCCCCCAACAGCTGATGCAACTCATGGTTCATTCGCCGTCTCCATGTGCCGTCTTCCATCTGCACTCCACCGTAGATGGTACGCAGCACTTTCCGTTCGAAGACACCAAGTGCGCGTTGGTCCTCCACGAGCATGGTCCAGGTCTCGTGCCCGTAGAGAACTACCGGTCTAATCAGCGTCTTGTAGATGGTCAACTTCGTACGACGGCGAACTCTGTTCGACCGAAGTGTCTTGCGGAGGCCAAAGTAAGCACGATTTCCTGCCACGATGCGTCTACGAATCTCTCTGCTGGTATCATTGTCGGCGGTCACCAGTGAGCCCAAGTACACGAACTCTTCAACCACCTCGATTTCGTCGCCACCGATGCAAACTCGAAGCGGGCGGTTCTCATTCTCTTCTCGTGAACCTCTTCCTATCATGTACTTTGTCTTCGACGTGTTGATGGCAAGTCCGACGCGCTTGGCTTCTCTTTTCAGTCTGATGTAGGCTTCCTCCATCTTCTCAAAGTTTCGTGCAATAATATCAACGTCATCGGCGAAGCCAATAGCTGAACGGACTTTGTGAAAATCGTACCACTCGTGTCGATCCCTGCTCTTCTTATTACACCTTCCAGCGCGATGTTGAATAACAGACACGAGAGACCATCACCTTGCCGTAACCCTCTGCGTGATTCGAAGGGACTCGAGAGCGTCCCTGAGACACGTACTACGCACATCACCCGATCCATCGTCGCCTTCATTAATCGCGTCAGTTTTTCCGGGGATCCGTACTCGTGCATAATCTGCCACAGCTGATCTCGATCGATAGTGTCGTATGCGGCTTCGAAATCGATGAACAAATGATGTGTGGGCACATTGTACTCGCGGCATTTCTGCAGTACTTGACGAAGAGCGAACACCTGGTCCGTGGTAGATCGCTCGCTCATGAAACCCGCCTGGTACTGCCCCACGAACTCTCTTGCAATTGGTGATAGTCGACGGCATAGTATTTGGGAGAGTACCTTGTAGGCGGCGTTCAGCAGGGTGATTGCTCGGTAATTTCAGCAATCCAGCTTGTCGCCCTTTTTGTAAATAGGACACACGACACCTTCCATCCACTCCTCCGGTAAAATCTCCTCCTCCCAAATCTTGGTAATCACCCAGTGCAGCGCTTTAGCCAGTGGCTCGCCACCGTGTTTTAGTAGCTCGCTTGGTATTTGGTCAACCCCAGCGGTTTTATTATTTTTGAACCGGCTGATCTCCTCCTGGATTTCTTGGAGATCCGGAGCCGGTAGTGTAATGTCTTCCGCGCGTGCTTCCAGGTGCGTTACCGTGCCATCCTCGTCGTCTGCTGCATCGCCGTTCAGGTGTTCTTCGTAGTGCTGCCGCCACCTCTGGATCACCTCACACTGGTCCGTGAGAAGATTCCCGTTTGTATCTCTGCACATGTCGGCCTGTGGTACGTGGCCCCTGCGCGAGCGGTTCAACTTCTCGTAGAATTTCCGTGTGACTTTAGCGCGGTACAGCTGCTCCATCGCTTCGCGATCTCGGTCTTCCTGCTGGCGCTTTTTGGTCCGGAAAACCGAGTTCTGCCTGTTCCGTGCCTGTTTATATCGCGCCTCGTTCGCCCTCGTGCGGTGTTGCAGCATTCTCGCCCATGTTGCATTCTTCTCTTCGACTAACTGCTCGCATTCGCCGTCGTACCAGTCGCTTCTTCGGTCCGGGCCCACCGTACCTAGTGCAGTGGCTGCGGTGCTACCTATGGCGGATCGGATATCTCTCCAGCCATCTTCAAGGGCAACTGCGCCTAGCTGCTCTTCCGTTGGTAGTGCCACTTCCAGTTGCTGCGCGTATTCTTGAGCCACTCTGCCATCTTGTAGCCGCTCGATGTTTAGCCGCGGCGTTCGGCTTCGACGAGAGCTATGCACTGTCGAAAGTTTTGAGCGCAAGCATACTGCAACCAGGTGGTGGTCCGAATCTATATTCGCACTGCGATAAGTGCGGACGTTTGTGATGTCCGAGAAGAATTTGATCGATTTGATTTTTTGTTACTTGGTCCGGTGATCTCCAGGTGACTTTGTGGATATCTTTGCGAGGGAAGAAGGTGCTTCGGATTACCATTCCACGGGAGACTGCGAAGTTCACACATCGTTGGCCGTTGTCATTTGATACGGGATGCAGGCTGTTAGGCCCGATCACCGGTCTGTACATTGCCTCCCTTCCTACCTGTGCGTTCATAATATTCTGTATTTTAATGCATTTAATACAAATGACGATATAACAACTAATCATGATTAAATCCGTTGGTGTTTAAAACGTACATTATGACATTGAATTCAACGCTACATTGTTGTTAAATTGAAAACAATTAAGCAACAGCCGCCAACAAATGCATCAAAAATTAAACCAGGTGGTACCAAATATAGCCTTTGTCTAAAATGTCTTCCTTTTTTCAGGTGGATCTTGTGGAGTTGGAGTATTCTGAAGATTTTTGAAGATAGCGTGAGTGAATACATTTCCTGGAGCGGCCACCCACGCTAATCAGCAGTCAGCATATTCATCCTAGAACAGACCACACATGACGCAGACGTTAACATACACTATCCCACGATCAGAATTAGCAGAATAGATTTGCAACACAAACAATCCCGATCAGTCACAGATAGACTAAACACACATAGCCCTAAGATAGTCTTAGAATCAACAATATTTTATATCTTATAAATAGCCCTAAGTCAAAATTGTGATTCAGTTTGAGAATAAAAGTTAACCAAGAAGGAGTCTTCAGCTCCCAAAAAAATATATTTTTTCAACTTCCCTAAAGGGAAAGTATTAACTGGCGCCCGAATAGGGACCAGTAGTGTGAAATTATTCTACAGTAAAAGTGAATGTGCAAAGTGAAACCACCAAATAATATCACAAAGTTAAGGTAAGGTGATTGTTTGGAAGAAAAAAAAAAGAACGCACCAGATAGTGAAACCGTTAGAAGTTATCACATCTGCACCTGTAGAGAAATCCATCCGGATCGCAAAAGCAGCCGCACTGTCCCAGAACCTAAGTAGCCAGAGTAGCTAGGAACTCACTACTGGCAAAAGGGAGACTTCAGGACGTGCTGAGAAGGAGGAAAAACACACTGCTGGTTCCGCCTCGACCAGGTTTCAACTGCACCCGGCAATTGGACGAGCTAAGGAGATAATAGGATTCGATACAACTTCCGAACGCGCGCTCCGAATGTTCCACGATTCTGAACATAAGAGTTTACAGAACTGGACATCACGTATTCCGCAGTCTTGTGGCATACCCACGAGATGTTCGGATTAAAATTGTAAGTAATAATATTAAGAATATCAGATATACAATAAATACAAGTAAAAAGAATAATTGATTAAAAAAGAATAAACTGAATTAAACATGCTAATTTCGGAAAGTGAAACATACCCGCGTAGTTAATAAGTCAGTGCTCTACATAATAATTAAATCATAAACCTAAGTCAAAACTTAAATCAACAAAATGGCACAGAATCCACAAGTGCAAGAAATATTAAATAGAATCACCACTCTCGAAGCCGTTGCTGTACAGGACCAGATTATAGTGATCCCCCACTATTTTTAACAAAAGCAGATGGATCACCCGTGAATCCCGAAACCTTTGAAAAAATCCCAGATTTGGTAAAGGATTTGCCGTGCTTCACAGGCGACCCAAGTGAATTAAATAGTTGGCTAAACGATGTTGATAGTTTAGTTCAATTATATCAAACTAATTCCGAACATGCGGTAGAATATCAAAATAAATTCCACATGGTTTGTAAAACAATACGCAGGAAAATTCGAGGAGAGGCAAATGATGCCTTGGTTGCATCAAATGTCGGAATTAATTGGTTATGCATTAAGAAAACTCTAATAACATATTACGGTGAAAAACGCGATTTAGACACACTAGATTACCAATTAATGAGTGTCCAACAAGGAGGAAAGTCGTTAGAAATTTATTACGATGAAGTAAACAGACATCTTTCTTTAATTGCAAGCCAAATAAAAACCCACGAAAGATATTCACACCCCGAAGCTTCAAAAGCCCTTATTGAGACTTATAATAAAAAAGCAATTGATGCATTTATTAGAGGTCTTGATGGAGAAATTTGTAAGATATACGGAATTATGAACCTACATCTTTGGCGGGAGCATACAGCTACTGCATCGCTTTCCATAACATGGAATGTAGAAAAATGCTAACTAAACCAAAGCACCTGGAACTTCCAGCTGCTCCTAGAAATTTAATTCCGCTTCCTCCACCTATCCCAACAACACTTCAAAACACAACAACCAAGAATGCCATTCCGGCCAATGCCACCAATGCAATTCAAATATTTTAGGCCTTTCCAACATCCAAACACTTTCTTACAACAGCATTTTAGACAACCACAGTTACCATTTAGAAACCCTTTCAGACTTCCACCACCTTAGCCAATGGATGTGGACCCATCCATTAGAACGAATCAAGTGAATTATGGCATTAGACCACAACATTCTTTCCAAAATAAACCCCCATTAAAAAGACAGCGACTATTTAATACTGAAACTGGCCAATACGAGGATCCTCAACAAGACTTAGAAATTACTGAACAATTAGACTACAACCCAACGGATGATGAAGAATATTATCCAGAAGAAACAACAACATATGAACGCTATATGCGTACAATAGAAACTCAACAACAAGGCCAACCAGAAGCAGAACCTGAAAATGCCGAATTGATTTTTTTTAGAATAGACTCCACATTACCATATTTTTTATATTATGGTAATGCCAAGGGACCATTAAAAATATTGATCGATACAGGATCAAATAAAATTATATTCATCCTAAATATGCAAACATTTCTCATAATATACAAAAACCATTTTTTGTGTCTTCCGTCGGTGGAGATATAAAAATCGAAAAATTTTCACAAGGAAAACTTTTTAACCCTTTTTCAAATATCTTAGTGAAATTCTTTCATTTGAAGGAACTAAGGTCATTTGATGCTATAATAGGACATGATACGTTAAAGGAACTAGAAGCAGTAATTGACACCTACAATGAAAAATTGATAATCAAAAATAAATATACGATCCCATTACTTCAATATAAACTTCAAGAAGTGAACAAAATCAATATTCGCGATAATCATTTGGAAGAAAAACAGAAGATTGAACTTAACAAACTCCTAAAAGAATTTCAAGACTTATTTCAACCCCCCGATAAAAAAATACCATAAACTACAAAAATTAAAGCTGACACACGCACGACTGACGAAAACCCTGTCAAGAGCAAATCTTATCCATACCCACAAGCATTACAATCTGAAGTCAATAGTCAATTAGAAAAATTATTAACAGATGGAATTATTAGACCATCTCGCTCACCTTACAATTCCCCTGTTTGAATCGTACCAAAAAAATTAGACGCTTCTAACGAAAAGAAATACAGAATGGTAATTGACTACAGAAAATTAAACGCGAAAACAATTAGCGACAGATATCCCATCTCCGGAAACTTCCACAGTTCTAGCCAATCTTGGTGCAAATAAATATTTCACAACACTGGATTTGGCTTCTGGCTTTCACCAAATCCCTATGGCAGATAAAGATATCGAAAAAACCGCTTTCTCTGTTAATAATGGAAAATATGAATTCGTCAGAATGCCGTTTGGATTGATATCCTAAGAGAACATATTGGAAAAATTTACCATGTCTACATTGACGATATTGTCATTTTTGGTAAATCTTTTGACGAGTATTTGAAAAATTTCAAAAAATTATTTTGGAAACATTAAGAAAAGCAAATTTTAAAATTCAACCTAATAAATCAGAATTTTTTAAAACTGAGGTAGAATTTTTAGGGTTTATAATTTCCAAGGATGGTCTTAAACCAATCATGAAGAAAGTTGAATGTATTCAAAAATTCTCGGAACACAAAAATCTAAAGGACTTGCGAGCCTTTCTTGGACTCTCCGGATATTACAGACGCTTTGTCAAAGATTATGCAAAAGTTGCAAAACCCTTAACAAAATTCTTAAGAGGGGAGGATGGCCACCGCCAAATTTCTAAAAATCAATCAAAAACATTTCCAATCCATTTAGATGATGGGGCACGGGAAGCATTCTAATTACTTAGAGACATTTTATCTTCTAATGATGTTTTAGCCTTTCCAGATCTTGAAAAACCATTCATCCTTACTACAGATGCATCAGATAAAGCAATAGGAGCAGTCTCAGCAACTACACGATGGAGAACGACCAATTACATTTATTTCTCGAACTCTTTCCAGGACAGAAGAAAACTATGCGACGAACAAAAAGGAAATGCTAGCCGTCGTCTGGGCACTACATAGCCTACGGAACTTTATATATGGGGCAAAGTTAAAAATATATACTGATCATCTCCCACTTACATTCACCCTATCCCCCAAAAATAATAACGCAAAGTTAAAACGTTGGAAATCCTTTCTCGAAGAACATGATTATGAAATGTTCCATAAACCAGGAAAGTCCAACGTTGTAGCAGATGCGTTGTCCCGCATTCAAATCAATTCACTAACACCCACACAACATTCGGCCGAAGATGATGACAATTCCTACATACCTTCTACGGAAGCTCCCATAAACGTTTTCCGCAATCAACTGATTTTTCAAATTGGACCCAACTCATCCTATGAATTCAATGTCCCCTTTGAAAAATACACTAGACATATCTTTACAGAACAGAAATTTACAACAGACTTTCTAAAAGACAAACTAAAAAGATTTCTCATTCCCGGAATAACAGATGGAATTCTAACAGATGAGCCAACCATGGGTATTATTCAAGAAATCTACAAAGACCAGTATAACCCCAGAATAGTGAAAGCAAGATTCTCTCAACTAAGAGTAAGACCTTATTGAAGAAGAACAACAACTAGAGAAAATTAAAAATATTCATAATTTCGCTCATCGTAATGCAAAAGAAAATTCGCAACAACTTATAAAAAAATTCTATTTTCCTGGAAGTTTATGCTAACTCAAAAATATGTGAAAACATGCGAAATATGCAAAACAGGAAAATACGAACGAAAACCACAACCTTTCCTACCAGTAAAAATACCAACTCTAACTTATCCTGGAGAAATAATACATCTTGACATCTTTGTGTACAATGCACATTTCTTATTCATATCCTCGATAGATAAATTTTCCAAATATTTAAAAATTAGACCTATCAAATCAAAGTCAATCTCCGATGTGCAAGGAACCCTTTTACAACTTTTATATGATTGGGATTTACCAGCCCATATTGTGATTGACAACGAGAGCTCCTTTGTATCAAACGTAATTGAACAACAAATTTTAAATTTAGGCGTACAGATTTTCAAAACACCTGTTAACAGATCAGTGACAAATGGCCAAATCGAAAGATGCCACTCTACTATAAGAGAAATAGCAAGATGCATAAAATCCTTAAATCCAGACATTACTATACCCAACCTTATCCAACAAGCAGCGTACAAATACAATAACTCAATTCATTCTTTTACAAGAAACACGCCAAAGAATATCTATTTAGGAGAAAATAGAGAGAACCTACCACTACATGATGTTGCAAGACTTAGGGACCAAAACAATGAAAAAATACTTAAACTATTTAAGAATAAAGAAGATAAAATCATTCCAAAGAATTATCAATCATATGAGCCAAATAGTTATGCTTACGAAAAAACACACTCTCATAACAAACGTAAGAGTAGATACAACATTATTAAAATCCAAGAAGATCATGACACATACATAATTGATTCAAACAATAGAAAAATACATAAAGTAAATTTGCGCAAATATACTAATGAATAAATAATCTTTCTTATCTTTTCAGATTCGCCTTCTGCGTGTCTCTGCCTTTCATATATAGTAACATACAAGTTCATGACCTCACCAACAATCCTCTAGCTATAATCCCATTGGGAAAAGCACATATAAAAATTGGATATATAAGAATATTTCATCCCACAGATCTAGTACAGATAGAAGACACAATAGCTAACATAAATGAAGAAGTTCAAAATCACCCATATGATAATCCATTGTATGAATTAATCCAGCTGAAAAATCATAAATTATACGAAACATTCCTTGAATTAAAACCCATTGCAACAAGACAAAAACGATGGGATTGGTTAGGAGCAGGATGAAAATTCATACCAGGATCACCAGACGCAGAGGATCTGCGTATCATCAATACCACTCTCAACTCCCTTATCTTACAGAACAATCAACAAGTAATGATCAACGAAGCAATCAGTAAAAGAATTCAGGATATTACAGACATCACAAACCAAGTTCTGAGCATTGAAAAACAAAGGCTTAAGAATCACTCGATGGAGGTTAACCAATTAATATATATCTATATATATATATATATATATATATATATATATATATATATATATATATATATATATATATATATATATATATATATATATATATATATATATATATATATATATATATATATATATATATATATATATATATATATATTGTTATAATGTATAATGTTGTGACCTTACCGAAGAGTTCCACCGAAATTATTTTGGGACTTAATCCGTGGGGTCTCCCTATTGATGAACAGCTGGTATTTTGGTTCCTTCCAATTCCTCTTTGGCGTTTCTTTCTCCCAGATATAACCGACGACGATCGAGCAATTTCAGCGGGTAAGTACACACCATTTATTTCACTACTCCGTTTATTTATAACTAAGAACGTCTTCGGTTTATTCTAACTTACTTTAATGTATATATCGCACTTAATCTAAATTGGATATTTTATAGCTTAACCGGTGACCGAACTAGCGCAATGAAGGCGAGATATATATATATATATATATATATATATATATATATATATATATATATATATATATATATATATATATATATATATATATATATATATATATATATATATATATATATATATATATATATATATATATATATATATATATATATATATATATATATATATATATATATATATATATATATATATATATATATATATATATATATATATATATATATATATATATATATATATATATATATATATATATATATATATATATATATATAAGCTCTATCTCGTCACAAGATTTGTTGGAGAATTGGGGATTCGTTCGCGATTATAAAAATGCGTTCCAACCCATTTATGTAGCCACGAAAGAGATGCAAGGCCAACATGTATCTTTATTTTTTTAAATCTTTAAATTTTTTAAATTTTAAATTTTTTAATTTTTTTTTTCGCCGGAAAATTCTAAACTTGCTCATACGACCCTATTTCATGCTTTTCTAAACTTTCTTCGGTAAAAGTTCCTAATCGCGCATTTTTCGAAAAATGGGTAATTTTTGCCTTTCTCAATAGAAAGGTGTTGCAATTGCTCTGAAAACCGACTTTTTAACGGAGGTCCGGAGGGCCGAGTGACATATACCATTCGATTCAGTTCGTCGAGTTCGGCAAATGTCTGTGTGTGTATGTGTGTGTGTATGTATGTATGTGTGTGTATGTGCGTATGTGTGTGTATGTGACCAAAAATGTCACTCATTTTTCTCAGAGATGGCTGAACCGATTTTGACAAACTTAGTCTCAAATGAAAGGTGCAACGTTCCCATAGGCTGCTATTGAATTTCTAATAGATCCGACTTCCGGTTTCGGAATTACAGTGTGATGAGTACGAACACGCAGAAAATGATTTTAATAAATTCTGCAATGAATGTATAAAGGTGAAAATTTTTCCAAAATATGACCACAACTGCTTCGATTTGTAGTATTAGGTCACTAACATCCATTCAAAGTCTATTTGGCCACATTGGCCACCATCATCGGTTCCGGAAGCCCCGGCGGAAGTATCTAAATTCAGAATAATAGTCACATCGGTTTCTCGGAGATGGCTAGACCGATTCGACTAAACTTGGCCTCAAATGAAAGGTATTGCGTCCCCGTAAATGGCTATTTAACTTCATCCCGATCCGACTTCCGGTTCCGGAGTTACAGGTTGTGGCGTGCGATCACATAGCAAATTGTGATTCAAACCGATACTCCGATGAAAGCAAAAAAGGTAAAAATTTCGCTAAAATGTCTCTCAAACAACTTAAATTTGCTGTTCTAGGTCACCGACGGCCAACCAAACTTTCGTTGACTACATGGACCACCATAGACGGTTCCGGAAGTGCCCGGGAAAAGCGGCCATCTTTTAAAATTTACGAACTCACATCAGTTTCCCGGAAATGGCTGGGCCGATTTTCACAAACTTAGGCCCAAATGATAACTATAATATCCCCATAGATGTTTATAAAATTTCGTACGGATCGCTTATATTGGTCCGGAAATATAGACTAAATCGTCCGCTCACATATAAAATTCCTATATAAGCTGGAACTCAATTTTTTTTTTCAAAGGGGGGACACCATAAATTTTCAGAAATTGAATTCGTATTTTTGATGCCAAACATATTTAAAATGCACGAAACGTCGAGATTTTATGTTATCTCGAAATTATTTTTTTTATAAAAATCGAATTTTTGGGACTTTGTAGATTTCGCACCTTTTTTCAGTTCAATATTACCGTGGCTATTTTTTCTTTTTCAAAATTTCAGAACTCGAATAATGATTTATTTTCCTGTATATAGTTGTCATGTGATGTATAATAATAAAATGTAATATATGAATTTAAAAGCTTTTAATGAATTTAAACAATGCACACATTCTCGTGATTCATGATTGAGAAAGGCACAATTGCACCGCTAGGTGGATTAAAATAGGTTTTTCAATTCAATATTACCGTGGCTGTTTTTTTCTTTTGCAAAATTTTAGAACTCGAATGATTTTTTTTCTTGTATATAGTTGTCATGTCGTGTATAATAAAAATGTAATATATACATTAGGAAGCTAATAATGAATATAAACAACGCAAAAATTCTCGTGTTCATGTTTGAGAAAGGCACAATTGCACCGCTAGGTGGATTAAAACAGATTTTTTGGAAATGGTTTTAAATGCTCTATTTAAGAACAATCAATGGAAAAAAATCGGGGGGAAAGCTTTAAAGTAGTTTAATCTAAAAAAAGTTGTTCTTACTAACCTTACCAATGGTAGTATTGCGCATGAGAAAGCCATATTTAGGGCGAAGGTAGTGTGATGCGGCTTCGCCGCATAGTTGTGTCCGCCAGACTAACAAACCTGTAATCTACTGGTGGTTTAGATCTTGCTATCGAAGGGTGCAAACAAACCTGTAATCCACTCGTTTGCTCGGTATACTCAAACATAGGGGCTATCCCTAGTTTAAGTCCGACTGAGCGGCATTGAAGTCGGACAGCACTCGAAAGAGTCGATGAGGCGTAGCCACATTCGGCAGTGACAATATTTTATTTTTGTTAATAAATACTATCCTATTGTTACTGAATAAAATATTGTTATTGCCTAATATGGCTACGCCACATCGCTTCTTTTGGTGCTGTCCGACTTCGCTGCCGCTCAATCGGGCTTAAACTAGGGATAGCCCCTATGTTTGAGTATACCGAGCAAACGAGTGGATTACAGGTTTGTTTTCACCATTCGATAGCAAGATCTAAAACACCTCGTCCAGCGAATTCACAGTGGCTTTGCGCCGCTTTCAGTCCTTGGACACAACTATGCGGCCAAGCCTACCTACCTTCACCCTTAACGTCACTTTCTCATACGCAATGCCACTATGGCCCTTTAGAATCATTTCCACAAAAAATTAACCCTTTTTTTCGAGAAAGCCGCGATTCGGAACAATTACCAAAATAACTGTTGTGCTAAAAAGTACACTATTCACTTGCATTCACTTATTTATGCATCGATTTTAACGTAAATTGTTGCCGCCGCGCTGATTCAACGCTATGCAACTGCTCAGTGATGACATTCTTCATACGACAGCCCTAGAAGACAGTTTAACTAGTTTGGTTGAAGAATGTTACCACTTTGTGGAGGCTGTCGCCGCGACAGTTTATGCGAAACAGCAGACATAAAGAAATGGTAAACTAACAGCCCATTCGGCTCACTACGCTGAGCGCAGAATACTTTCAACAAAACGAGCGCGAGACAGACAGTAGCGAAGCAGTATTATTCTCACAAGATTGCGCTGTTGCCATTACAGTTCGGCTTGGCGAATGAACGTGCTGTAGCAAGAGAGCGTTGAGCACACATAGAGACATCCGATTGCGTTGCAAAGCGACAGTAGAAAAAAGGCAGTCATATTGGTAAGCCTGATCCAGATAAATTCAATTTTCATCAACGATGTAGACACTTAAGCATTGTATAAAGAATAACTTTTGAACCAGAAGTCTCAGCCTATTACACTCTTCGGGGAAGTTGTACATGGTACTCGTATCTACCGAAATTAGGTGTTTTATCCCCGTAAATGACTATGAAATTTCACCCCGATACGACTTCCCCTTCCGGAGCTATGGGTTGTGGCGGGCAGTCACAAAGCAAATTCCGATTCAAACCGATATTCCGATGAAAGAAAAAAGGTAAAAATTTCGCTACAATGTCTCTCAAACAACTAAAGTTTCTCGGAAACGGTTGGGCTGATTTTCACAAACTTAGTTCCAAATGGAAGGTATATCATCTCCATAGACATCAATAAAATCTCGTACGGATCGCTCATACGGTTCCGGAAATATAGACTCAACCGTCAAATGCTACGTCATTTATGGATGATCCCTAATGATTTCTTTCCTTGTATATAGTTGTCATGTCATGTATAATAAATATGTAATATATACATTTGAAAGTGTTTAATGAATATAAACAACGCCAAAATTCATTCTATCTTCTGACCACGCACAAAGCAGAAGGCACCAGTGAATCAAGCCAACTTTTGCTCTATATTAGTGCACAAACAAATTGTATCGTTGCCCCGGCTGCGGAGTGAAATGAGTTTGCCAAATGAAACAAAAGTGCCCGTGCTATAGGATAACACGATTTTGATCGACTTCAATAAAACTCGTGATAGACCCACATTGCAAAGAACAACATGCAACACGAGGTCGAATTTAATAACACCAGAATCAAGATCCCCGTGCATATGGAAAACGACATTGTGGACGTGCGTATCCATGATTTGGCCCCGCGCACTAGGGAAGATTATATCAAACGAATCACGTCGCAATATGGAGAAGTACAATCTATTACGAATGACACCTGGAGAATTTTTTTCACCGACATACACAAAGGCGTTCGTATTGTGAGGATGCGAGTAACTAAACCAATACCTTCTTGCATGACTATCGAATGCAAATCACCGAAGAATGGGGTGACCTATAAGCAAACAACGCTAATCACATATCCCGGACAGACCTCAACATGCCAATTCTGTAACCATACAGCCCACTACGGAAAAACATGCGCCGAAGCAACTAGTCAAAACTCATCTACTACAGCCAACTCTAACAAGCAGACCTTCAGCATAAACCAAAAACAACGATCCAATCAACCAATATTGCAGGTACAACCACGACAACCGCTCCCAAACCAACAACTAGCATGGCCAATAAAGAAGCAAATGCCGATGAAGACGGATTTACAACAGCGACCCGTAGAAACAAGAAACAAATAAGAACCTCTGATCGTGAACAGCAAGAAAGCAGTACCACAGACGAGAACGATAACGCGAGAGAAGGCAGACTGAATGACCCCCAAGCGGTTTCACCGCCAAGGAAAAGGATCTCAACACGTAGTAGCAAACTGCGTCAACGAGATATGGCAGACCGACATTCTTAATTTTTTTTTATTTTTACTTATTGTAAAAAAAGTTAATAGACCCACGGCTCAAAATTTTCGTGTTCATGATTGAGAATGGCACAATTGCACCGCTAGGTGAATTAAAACAGGTTTTTAGAGAAGAGATACAAGATGTTTCACTTTGTCAGCTTCAAAACAAAAATCACTATAATGGTAAAACCGTGATTAAAGTAACAAATAAAAGTGAAAATAATAACAGGTAAGGTTTTTGGAAAGCCTGAGACTCCTATTTTATGCAATGATTTTTATGTGCATGGGAACAGATAATTTCAAGGCGCTCACCACTTTTGTGCGGAATAAGCGTACGGGTCTATTCAGACTATTCTACCAACCACCGTTCAACGGCTTGCGGCTACGTACACGATTTCACACGCCATGGTAAAGAAAATACATGATGCGCTAATCGACCGTCGCCTAGCGCTGCCATGGTGTGGTAGTGCAAATAAACTTTTATTGTACCAATATGTAGCTGAGGTTTCAAACTATGACTGATGATTTCTATCCACCTAAAAAGGCGATTTGCTTAGGTAGGGCCGAATAGCCCCGGGTCCCCTATAAATATCCTGTGCAAAATAAAAAATGCGATTTTCTCGAATTTGAGTTGGTTCGTCTGTTCGAGCTCATTGAGCGAATTTTTATGCGAGGGTCAAAATCGAATCAAAAAGCTGGCAAAATCAGGGGGAAATAGAGAAATCGGGTCTTCGCTGTATTATAAAGATGAATGAGATAACCACTAAACTAGAAGTCGCCATCTTGGATTAAAACATGGATTCCGGAATGGAAATCCGATATCCATTTATCAACGCCATTCAAAAAATTCTCACATTGTTTTGGTAATTGGAAATTTTACTAAACCGAAGCGGCCTTCTTGGTTGTCAAAAGGGCCTCAGACATCGATATTTGGCAACTACTCGTCAATCTTGTTCCAAAAATACCCATATTGATCGGATTCTAGAGAATTCCAATGAAACGGACGTCTTGGTTTTCAAAATGGCCTCTGACATCGATCTCTATAACGCGTTCATTAGGCCAGCTCTGAAAATATGCATACTGATTGGGTTACAGAGAATTCCGTATGACCGGAAGTCGCCATCTTGGTATTCCAAATGGCTTCAAACATCGATGTTTGGCATCTACTCGCAGTGATGGCATTTCACCCTAGTGATGCACTGGCGCGTAAGTGTGATGCCTACACAGAGGATACAATGATCACACACCACAGAAAAAAGCAGAACGCTCTTTCTTTCGGAGCTGTATAGACCGATTTCAAGTGTGCGCTGGTGTTGAGGTAGTTGGGAGCGAGATAACCGTGCTCTCTTACTCTTTAAATTCTCTGTGGCGCGCTCAGATAAAGTCACCACCGCGCGCGCCCCAGAGTCGCTGTGGTGTATTCACTGGCGTGTATTCACTGGCGTGTGATCTTTGGTTTGTTTTCGTCTTACAAGCGGCATTGCGAGTGAGATTGATTTTATTTGCACAGGTTGTTACGTTGTGTGGATGGCGGTGGCTTATTTCAAGCTTATATTATTTTCTACTGAAGATTTCATACAAGTTGCTTGATAAAGCGAACGAGTTTATAAAGTATTATTACTCTACTTGCAAAACTAAAAGTACTCGGTCCTCGGAGCAAATTGAGAAAACTTTTTACGTATCATCGTATAGAGAGTTTTATAATGACCAGAGGCACCTGATATGCAAACTCGTGTTATAAGTATTAATAGTTTTGTTATAACTTAATCCTACAAGTTTAAAACGAAATCTTAGATTTCGTCGACAGGCTTGACATATTCAGTAAAATTACGCTTGTGACGATAATCAATTTACATACAACAATTGAGCGTACACCAGTTATTCATTTGTTTATTTGTCTATTATTTTGCCTGGAAATCGTTTAAACAGCAGGCGAAAGCGAATGTTTCAAGAGCATGGCAGCTAGGACCGGGATTCTGCGCGTCAATGAGCGAAATAAATTGGCTCAGTTTCGAGCCACTAGTGTTCACGCTTATTTTAAATGAACAATGAATCTTGTGTTCCATAAAAGGATGTTATAAATGGGTCAGCAGCAACAATGTTTATTATACCTATTCTAGATTTTTGCGTCAGTTAGTATTTTAGACCGTAATTATAATGCACGGATTCATTGCACGTAATATCAACAGCAAAACAAAGTATTAGGTATCTGGTAGTATCTGTCGGAATCTCTGTCAATCTCTATGAAATTTTCGTATTTTCAAGTAACAAGTAAGGTGTTTCCTCAAGTTTAAACAAGCGATTTTTGTGTGATAAATTATTCCTCATTATAACTTTCTTGAATGAGGTGTTTTATCAAAAAGGTAGTGTTGGGAAAATATCCAAATATCAATGTTCACAACAGAATCTTTTCATCGCCGATTTTCTAATAAAAAGTTCACTGATATAAAATATCGCTACGGAAAAAATCGTCAGTGAAGTTCAAGAGTGCCGATGTTTGGGAACATTATTCGGTTCAAGCAAATATCGGAAGAAGAAAAGATCGCTTGCGAACTTTTATATCAACGAAAATATAGAAAAAAGTTCACCTTATGAAAACATCTTGCACGATCTTCGAACAGGGGATTTCCGAGGGATTTTCAAAGATTCCAAAAACCTGTAGATTAACATGATATAAAAAACTACGTTCTATAATATTACGGCGATAGCTCAACAGGATAAAGCGTCAGGCTACTTTAGTGTCAACGAAGCTTTCTTCAGAAGCCATCGTGTAAATAAAAAATTCATCAATCGACAAAATTAAAATGGGAAAGAATTAAAATGGTGCTTGAATGGTATGTTGTCAAAATATATATATGGAAAAAAGCAAATTCTGATATGGTGGCCGGTTCTTAACAACCCGTTGTTTGTATGACCGAGTATGAAAGTTATATATAGTTGAGCTAATGTATCTATAGTTGCATGTCCCATAGGAGCCGTAATTAGCAATGGCTATATTAATGATACATGTTAGTGGTAATGGTACAAGAAGTTTCACATACATAAATTGGTTAATAAACAATCTTAACATTTTTTTATCATTTTTGGGATTAAATGCTTTCGTTTAATATATTGCCATCGCCCATAGAACTTTTCATCGATTTTTTAGCAGAATTTTCACTCAAATATTCTAGTTCTTTGCACACATACCAAAGATACGTTGAACGATTTCCCATATTTGCAATTAAAATTCTAGGGCAGTTTATAAGACACGTAGAACAACTTTCAATATTCTGCTTTTATTGCACTATATTATTAGTCTAACTAATACTATCGTTGTAATGCAGTACAAGTGTAGATTTTCAAAAAAATTATATTAGAATTAGGACGAAATATTTTTTTGTATCGCTACGTCGCTCGAGAATAGGCAAAAAAGCGTAAAATATCTGGCATTTACTGACCCAAGCATGACTAAAATGCGACTCACACCTTAAGTGCGGAACTATTAAACTATTATGTATTTACTTTGTTAGCATTACTAGAGCATTCGAAATTGATAAATTTTGAGAGGAAAATGGAATATGTTGAGGATAATTAGTATTGTCTGATATAATATTACTAAATATCCATAAAAACTTATTTCATCAGGAATCAAATCCTATATTTCTGTTTATCAGAAAATTTGAATCACCTAATTGGACTAAGAATAAAAATCACGGAAGTGTACTAGATTCCAAGTGTATGCATGAATACTTACAGGTGAATTGATTAATATATGTATAGAATACGAAGTTTACGTTAATTTTTGGGATAAACGTAGTCGTAGATCGTATTCCTTTTTCGGATCGAAATGAAAACAAAAGAACATCCTCACGTCACGAAATCAACTATAGGTTTCAAGGTTTACACAAAAAGATTTTTATTCGATGAGGTCGTAAACATCCTCTGATACATAAACTTAATATTATAAGTTTTACAAATTATAAAATCACGGTAAACAGATAAACGTTCTTTGGAACAATTTAATATGTACTGCAAAGACGGTGGATTTGCCATTTTGAACTTCTTTGCTATACTCGTACCCAAAAATGTTAGGTTTTAATTTTAATTCTCTCTCTTATTATTCCATCGCATGGAAATTTGAGAGAAAACCAGCTAATTTATTTAAATGATGGCACAAAAGAAAAATGCCGTCAAAAGATTCCAAAACTAATTATTGAGGGGTTACACCACTATAAAGCACGAAAAATAGGCATATTTCGGGAATTTATCTTGACGCAATAATGAGATGAATCGAGATCTTGTTTAACTTTTATATATATATATATATATATATATATATATATATATATATATATATATATATATATATATATATATATATATATATATATATATATATATATATATATATATATATATATATATATATATATATATATATATATATATATATATATATATATATATATATATATATATATATATATATATATATATATATATATATATATATATATATATATATATATATATATATATAAGCTCTATCTCGTCACAAGATTTGTTGGAGAATTGGGGATTCGTTCACGATTATAAAAATGCGTTCCAACCCATTTATGTAGCCACGAAAGAGATGCAAGGCCAACATGTATCTTTATTTCTAAATTTTTAAATTTGTAACTTTTTAAATTTATAATTCTTTAGATTTTTAAATTTTTAAATCTTTAAATTTTTTAAATTTTAAATTTTTTAATTTTTTTTTTCGCCGGAAAATTCTAAACTTGCTCATACGACCCTATTTCATGCTTTTCCAAACTTTCTTCGGTAAAAGTTCCTAATCGCGCATTTTTCGAAAAATGGGTAATTTTTGCCTTTCTCAATAGAAAGGTGTTGCAATTGCTCTGAAAACCGACTTTTTAACGGAGGTCCGGAGGGCCGAGTGACATATACCATTCGATTCAGTTCGTCGAGTTCGGCAAATGTCTGTGTGTGTATGTGTGTGTGTATGTATGTATGTGTGTGTATGTGCGTATGTGTGTGTATGTGACCAAAAATGTCACTCATTTTTCTCAGAGATGGCTGAACCGATTTTGACAAACTTAGTCTCAAATGAAAGGTGCAACGTTCCCATAGGCTGCTATTGAATTTCTAATAGATCCGACTTCCGGTTTCGGAATTACAGGGTGATGAGTACGAACACGCAGAAAATGTCGATTTTAATAAATTCTGCAATGAATGTATAAAGGTGAAATTTTTTCCAAAATATGACCACAACTGCTTCGATTTGTAGTATTAGGTCACTAACATCCATTCAAAGTCTATTTGGCCACATTGGCCACCATCATCGGTTCCGGAAGCCCCGGCGGAAGTATCTAAATTCAGAATAATAGTCACATCGGTTTCTGGCTAGACCGATTCGACTAAACTTGGCCTCAAATGAAAGGTATTGCGTCCCCGTAAATGGCTATTTAATTTAATCCCGATCCGACTTCCGGTTCCGGAGTTACAGGTTGTGGCGTGCGACCACATAGCA
Organism: Topomyia yanbarensis; assembly: GCF_030247195.1. Classification (NCBI taxonomy): domain Eukaryota; kingdom Metazoa; phylum Arthropoda; class Insecta; order Diptera; family Culicidae; genus Topomyia; species Topomyia yanbarensis. The sequence continues at coordinate 202,126,469 of NC_080672.1, read as the reverse complement.
AATTGTGATTCAAACCGATACTCCGATGAAAGCAAAAAAGGTAAAAATTTCGCTAAAATGTCTCTCAAACAACTTAAATTTGCTGTTCTAGGTCACCGACGGCCAACCAAACTTTCGTTGACTACATGGACCACCATAGACGGTTCCGGAAGTGCCCGGGAAAAGCGGCCATCTTTTAAAATTTACGAACTCACATCAGTTTCCCGGAAATGGCTGGGCCGATTTTCACAAACTTAGGCCCAAATGATAACTATAATATCCCCATAGATGTCTATAAAATTTCGTACGGATCGCTTATATTGGTCCGGAAATATAGACTAAATCGTCCGCTCACATATAAAATTCCTATATAAGCTGGAACTCAATTTTTTTTTTTCAAAGGGGGGACCCCATGAATTTTCAGAAATCGAATTCGTATTTTTGATGCCAAACATATTTAAAATGCACGAAACGTCGAGATTTTATGTTATCTCGAAATTATTTTTTTTATAAAAATCGAATTTTGGGGACTTTGTAGATTTCGCACCTTTTTTCAGTTCAATATTACCGTGGCTGTTTTTTCTTTTCCAAAATTTCAGAACTCGAATAATGATTTATTTTCCTGTATATAGTTGTCATGTGATGTATAATAATAAAATGTAATATATGAATTTAAAAGCTTTTAATGAATTTAAACAACGCACACATTCTCGTGATTCATGATTGAGAAAGGCACAATTGCACCGCTAGGTGGATTAAAATAGGTTTTTCAATTCAATATTACCGTGGCTGTTTTTTTCTTTTGCAAAATTTTAGAACTCGAATGATTTTTTTTCTTGTATATAGTTGTCATGTCGTGTATAATAAAAATGTAATATATACATTAAGAAGCTAATAATGAATATAAACAACGCAAAAATTCTCGTGTTCATGTTTGAGAAAGGCACAATTGCACCGCTAGGTGGATTAAAACAGATTTTTTGGAAATGGTTTTAAATGCTCTATTTAAGAACAATCAATGGAAAAAAATCGGGGGGAAAGCTTTAAAGTAGTTTAATCTAAAAAAAGTTGTTCTTACTAACCTTACCAATGGTAGTATTGCGCATGAGAAAGCCATATTTAGGGCGAAGGTAGTGTGATGCGGCTTCGCCGCATAGTTGTGTCCGCCAGACTAACAAACCTGTAATCTACTGGTGGTTTAGATCTTGCTATCGAAGGGTGCAAACAAACCTGTAATCCACTCGTTTGCTCGGTATACTCAAACATAGGGGCTATCCCTAGTTTAAGTCCGACTGAGCGGCATTGAAGTCGGACAGCACTCGAAAGAGTCGATGAGGCGTAGCCACATTCGGCAGTGACAATATTTTATTTTTGTTAATAAATACTATCCTATTGTTACTGAATAAAACATTGTTATTGCCTAATATGGCTACGCCACATCGCTTCTTTTGGTGCTGTCCGACTTCGCTGCCGCTCAATCGGGCTTAAACTAGGGATAGCCCCTATGTTTGAGTATACCGAGCAAACGAGTGGATTACAGGTTTGTTTTCACCATTCGATAGCAAGATCTAAAACACCTCGTCCAGCGAATTCACAGTGGCTTTGCGCCGCTTTCAGTCCTTGGACACAACTATGCGGCCAAGCCTACCTACCTTCACCCTTAACGTCACTTTCTCATACGCAATGCCACTATGGCCCTTTAGAATCATTTCCACAAAAAATTAACCCTTTTTTCGAGAAAGCCGCGATTCGGAACAATTACCAAAATAACTGTTGTGCTAAAAAGTACACTATTCACTTGCATTCACTTATTTATGCATCGATTTTAACGTAAATTGTTGCCGCCGCGCTGATTCAACGCTATGCAACTGCTCAGTGATGACATTCTTCATACGACAGCCCTAGAAGACAGTTTAACTAGTTTGGTTGAAGAATGTTACCACTTTGTGGAGGCTGTCGCCGCGACAGTTTATGCGAAACAGCAGACATAAAGAAATGGTAAACTAACAGCCCATTCGGCTCACTACGCTGAGCGCAGAATACTTTCAACAAAACGAGCGCGAGACAGACAGTAGCGAAGCAGTATTATTCTCACAAGATTGCGCTGTTGCCATTACAGTTCGGCTTGGCGAATGAACGTGCTGTAGCAAGAGAGCGTTGAGCACACATAGAGACATCCGATTGCGTTGCAAAGCGACAGTAGAAAAAAGGCAGTCATATTGGTAAGCCTGATCCAGATAAATTCAATTTTCATCAACGATGTAGACACTTAAGCATCGTATAAAGAATAACTTTTGAACCAGAAGTCTCAGCCTATTACACTCTTCGGGGAAGTTGTACATGGTACTCGTATCTACCGAAATTAGGTGTTTTATCCCCGTAAATGACTATGAAATTTCACCCCGATACGACTTCCCCTTCCGGAGTTATGGGTTATGGCGGGCAGTCACAAAGCAAATTCCGATTCAAACCGATATTCCGATGAAAGAAAAAAGGTAAAAATTTCGCTAAAATGTCTCTCAAACAACTAAAATTTGCAGTTCTACGTCACTGACGGCCAACCAAACTTTCGTAGACTACGGTCATCTTTAAAAATAAACAAAATCACATCAGTTTCTTGGAAACGGTTGGGCTGATTTTCACAAACTTAGTTCCAAATGGAAGGTATATCATCTCCATAGACATCTATAAAATCTCGTACGGATCGCTCATACGGTTCCGGAAATATAGACTCTACCGTCCGGCCACATATGAAATTCCCATATAAGCCGGTACTCAAAAAAAATTAAAGGGGGGACCCCTTGCAATTTCAGAAATCGAAAACGTAAATTTTTTTTGATGATGATCGATTTTTTGGAACTTTGCCGATTTCGTACCTATTTAATTTACCGTGGCTGTTTTTTTTTCTTTTACAAAACTTTAGAACTCGAATAAGGGATCATCCATAAATGACGTAGCATTTTTTGAGTGATTTTTAACACCCCCCTCCCCCATTCGTAACATTTCGTCACAAACCTCTAAATACCACCTGGTAATTACGTAGCTTGATGGTAACTCTCCCCCTCCTTGTCCCCGTATAATTAAAAAAAATAAAAAACGATGTTAGTTATTCCCCTTCAAAAAAGCTACGTAGCATGACATGACCCCCTACTCCCCTGTCGTCACACATCATCGCAAAATACAAAACTCCCCCCTACCCCATAAAATGCTACGTCATTTATGGATGATCCCTAATGATTTCTTTCCTTGTATATAGTTGTCATGTCATGTATAATAAATATGTAATATATACATTTGAAAGTGTTTAATGAATATAAACAACGCCAAAATTCATTCTATCTTCTGACCACGCACAAAGCAGAAGGCACCAGTGAATCAAGCCAACTTTTGCTCTATATTAGTGCACAAACAAATTGTATCGTTGCCCCGGCTGCGGAGTGAAATGAGTTTGCCAAATGAAACAAAAGTGCCCGTGCTATAGGATAACACGATTTTGATCGACTTCAATAAAACTCGTGATAGACCCACATTGCAAAGAACAACATGCAACACGAGGTCGAATTTAATAACACCAGAATCAAGATCCCCGTGCATATGGAAAACGACATTGTGGACGTGCGTATCCATGATTTGGCCCCGCGCACTAGGGAAGATTATATCAAACGAATCATGTCGCAATATGGAGAAGTACAATCTATTACGAATGACACCAGGAGAATTTTTTTCACCGACATACACAAAGGCGTTCGTATTGTGAGGATGCGAGTAACTAAACCAATACCTTCTTGCATGACTATCGAATGCAAATCACCGAAGAATGGGGTGACCTATAAGCAAACAACGCTAATCACATATCCCGGGCAGACCTCAACATGCCAATTCTGTAACCATACAGCCCACTACGGAAAAACATGCGCCGAAGCAACTAGTCAAAACTCATCTACTACAGCCAACTCTAACAAGCAGACCTTCAGCATAAACCAAAAACAACGATCCAATCAACCAATATTGCAGGTACAACCACGACAACCGCTCCCAAACCAACAACTAGCATGGCCAATAAAGAAGCAAATGCCGATGAAGACGGATTTACAACAGCGACCCGTAGAAACAAGAAACAAATAAGAACCTCTGATCGTGAACAGCAAGAAAGCAGTACCACAGACGAGAACGATAACGCGAGAGAAGGCAGACTGAATGACCCCCAAGCGGTTTCACCGCCAAGGAAAAGGATCTCAACACGTAGTAGCAAACTGCGTCAACGAGATATGGCAGACCGACATTCTTAATTTTTTTTTATTTTTACTTATTGTAAAAAAAGTTAATAGACCCACGGCTCAAAATTTTCGTGTTCATGATTGAGAATGGCACAATTGCACCGCTAGGTGAATTAAAACAGGTTTTTAGAGAAGAGATACAAGATGTTTCACTTTGTCAGCTTCAAAACAAAAATCACTATAATGGTAAAACCGTGATTAAAGTAACAAATAAAAGTGAAAATAATAACAGGTAAGGTTTTTGGAAAGCCTGAGACTCCTATTTTATGCAATGATTTTTATGTGCATGGGAACAGATAATTTCAAGGCGCTCACCACTTTTGTGCGGAATAAGCGTACGGGTCTATTCAGACTATTCTACCAACCACCGTTCAACGGCTTGCGGCTACGTACACGATTTCACACGCCATGGTAAAGAAAATACATGATGCGCTAATCGACCGTCGCCTAGCGCTGCCATGGTGTGGTAGTGCAAATAAACTTTTATTGTACCAATATGTAGCTGAGGTTTCAAACTATGACTGATGATTTCTATCCACCTAAAAAGGCGATTTGCTTAGGTAGGGCCGAATAGCCCCGGGTCCCCTATAAATATCCTGTGCAAAATAAAAAATGCGATTTTCTCGAATTTGAGTTGGTTCGTCTGTTCGAGCTCATTGAGCGAATTTTTATGCGAGGGTCAAAATCGAATCAAAAAGCTGGCAAAATCAGGGGGAAATAGAGAAATCGGGTCTTCGCTGTATTATAAAGATGAATGAGATAACCACTAAACTAGAAGTCGCCATCTTGGATTAAAACATGGATTCCGGAATGGAAATCCGATATCCATTTATCAACGCCATTCAAAAAATTCTCACATTGTTTTGGTAATTGGAAATTTTACTAAACCGAAGCGGCCTTCTTGGTTGTCAAAAGGGCCTCAGACATCGATATTTGGCAACTACTCGTCAATCTTGTTCCAAAAATACCCATATTGATCGGATTCTAGAGAATTCCAATGAAACGGACGTCTTGGTTTTCAAAATGGCCTCTGACATCGATCTCTATAACGCGTTCATTAGGCCAGCTCTGAAAATATGCATACTGATTGGGTTACAGAGAATTCCGTATGACCGGAAGTCGCCATCTTGGTATTCCAAATGGCTTCAAACATCGATGTTTGGCATCTACTCGCAGTGATGGCATTTCACCCTAGTGATGCACTGGCGCGTAAGTGTGATGCCTACACAGAGGATACAATGATCACACACCACAGAAAAAAGCAGAACGCTCTTTCTTTCGGAGCTGTATAGACCGATTTCAAGTGTGCGCTGGTGTTGAGGTAGTTGGGAGCGAGATAACCGTGCTCTCTTACTCTTTAAATTCTCTGTGGCGCGCTCAGATAAAGTCACCACCGCGCGCGCCCCAGAGTCGCTGTGGTGTATTCACTGGCGTGGTTTCACTGGCGTGTATTCACTGGCGTGTGATCTTTGGTTTGTTTTCGTCTTACAAGCGGCATTGCGAGTGAGATTGATTTTATTTGCACAGGTTGTTACGTTGTGTGGATGGCGGTGGCTTATTTCAAGCTTATATTATTTTCTACTGAAGATTTCATACAAGTTGCTTGATAAAGCGAACGAGTTTATAAAGTATTATTACTCTACTTGCAAAACTAAAAGTACTCGGTCCTCGGAGCAAATTGAGAAAACTTTTTACGTATCATCGTATAGAGAGTTTTATAATGACCAGAGGCACCTGATATGCAAACTCGTGTTATAAGTATTAATAGTTTTGTTATAACTTAATCCTACAAGTTTAAAACGAAATCTTAGATTTCGTCGACAGGCTTGACATATTCAGTAAAATTACGCTTGTGACGATAATCAATTTACATACAACAATTGAGCGTACACCAGTTATTCATTTGTTTATTTGTCTATTATTTTGCCTGGAAATCGTTTAAACAGCAGGCGAAAGCGAATGTTTCAAGAGCATGGCAGCTAGGACCGGGATTCTGCGCGTCAATGAGCGAAATAAATTGGCTCAGTTTCGAGCCACTAGTGTTCACGCTTATTTTAAATGAACAATGAATCTTGTGTTCCATAAAAGGATGTTATAAATGGGTCAGCAGCAACAATGTTTATTATACCTATTCTAGATTTTTGCGTCAGTTAGTATTTTAGACCGTAATTATAATGCACGGATTCATTGCACGTAATATCAACAGCAAAACAAAGTATTAGGTATCTGGTAGTATCTGTCGGAATCTCTGTCAATCTCTATGAAATTTTCGTATTTTCAAGTAACAAGTAAGGTGTTTCCTCAAGTTTAAACAAGCGATTTTTGTGTGATAAATTATTCCTCATTATAACTTTCTTGAATGAGGTGTTTTATCAAAAAGGTAGTGTTGGGAAAATATCCAAATATCAATGTTCACAACAGAATCTTTTCATCGCCGATTTTCTAATAAAAAGTTCACTGATATAAAATATCGCTACGGAAAAAATCGTCAGTGAAGTTCAAGAGTGCCGATGTTTGGGAACATTATTCGGTTCAAGCAAATATCGGAAGAAGAAAAGATCGCTTGCGAACTTTTATATCAACGAAAATATAGAAAAAAGTTCACCTTATGAAAACATCTTGCACGATCTTCGAACAGGGGATTTCCGAGGGATTTTCAAAGATTCCAAAAACCTGTAGATTAACATGATATAAAAAACTACGTTCTATAATATTACGGCGATAGCTCAACAGGATAAAGCGTCAGGCTACTTTAGTGTCAACGAAGCTTTCTTCAGAAGCCATCGTGTAAATAAAAAATTCATCAATCGACAAAATTAAAATGGGAAAGAATTAAAATGGTGCTTGAATGGTATGTTGTCAAAATATATATATGGAAAAAAGCAAATTCTGATATGGTGGCCGGTTCTTAACAACCCGTTGTTTGTATGACCGAGTATGAAAGTTATATATAGTTGAGCTAATGTATCTATAGTTGCATGTCCCATAGGAGCCGTAATTAGCAATGGCTATATTAATGATACATGTTAGTGGTAATGGTACAAGAAGTTTCACATACATAAATTGGTTAATAAACAATCTTAACATTTTTTTATCATTTTTGGGATTAAATGCTTTCGTTTAATATATTGCCATCGCCCATAGAACTTTTCATCGATTTTTTAGCAGAATTTTCACTCAAATATTCTAGTTCTTTGCACACATACCAAAGATACGTTGAACGATTTCCCATATTTGCAATTAAAATTCTAGGGCAGTTTATAAGACACGTAGAACAACTTTCAATATTCTGCTTTTATTGCACTATATTATTAGTCTAACTAATACTATCGTTGTAATGCAGTACAAGTGTAGATTTTCAAAAAAATTATATTAGAATTAGGACGAAATATTTTTTTGTATCGCTACGTCGCTCGAGAATAGGCAAAAAAGCGTAAAATATCTGGCATTTACTGACCCAAGCATGACTAAAATGCGACTCACACCTTAAGTGCGGAACTATTAAACTATTATGTATTTACTTTGTTAGCATTACTAGAGCATTCGAAATTGATAAATTTTGAGAGGAAAATGGAATATGTTGAGGATAATTAGTATTGTCTGATATAATATTACTAAATATCCATAAAAACTTATTTCATCAGGAATCAAATCCTATATTTCTGTTTATCAGAAAATTTGAATCACCTAATTGGACTAAGAATAAAAATCACGGAAGTGTACTAGATTCCAAGTGTATGCATGAATACTTACAGGTGAATTGATTAATATATGTATAGAATACGAAGTTTACGTTAATTTTTGGGATAAACGTAGTCGTAGATCGTATTCCTTTTTCGGATCGAAATGAAAACAAAAGAACATCCTCACGTCACGAAATCAACTATAGGTTTCAAGGTTTACACAAAAAGATTTTTATTCGATGAGGTCGTAAACATCCTCTGATACATAAACTTAATATTATAAGTTTTACAAATTATAAAATCACGGTAAACAGATAAACGTTCTTTGGAACAATTTAATATGTACTGCAAAGACGGTGGATTTGCCATTTTGAACTTCTTTGCTATACTCGTACCCAAAAATGTTAGGTTTTAATTTTAATTCTCTCTCTTATTATTCCATCGCATGGAAATTTGAGAGAAAACCAGCTAATTTATTTAAATGATGGCACAAAAGAAAAATGCCGTCAAAAGATTCCAGAACTAATTATTGAGGGGTTACACCACTATAAAGCACGAAAAATAGGCATATTTCGGGAATTTATCTTGACGCAATAATGAGATGAATCGAGATCTTGTTTAACTTTTATATATATATATATATATATATATATATATATATATATATATATATATATATATATATATATATATATATATATATATATATATATATATATATATATATATATATATATATATATATATATATATATATATATATATATATATATATATATATATATATATATATATATATATAAGCTCTATCTCGTCACAAGATTTGTTGGAGAATTGGGGATTCGTTCACGATTATAAAAATGCGTTCCAACCCATTTATGTAGCCACGAAAGAGATGCAAGGCCAACATGTATCTTTATTTCTAAATTTTTAAATTTGTAACTTTTTAAATTTATAATTCTTTAGATTTTTAAATTTTTAAATCTTTAAATTTTTTAAATTTTAAATTTTTTAATTTTTTTTTTCGCCGGAAAATTCTAAACTTGCTCATACGACCCTATTTCATGCTTTTCCAAACTTTCTTCGGTAAAAGTTCCTAATCGCGCATTTTTCGAAAAATGGGTAATTTTTGCCTTTCTCAATAGAAAGGTGTTGCAATTGCTCTGAAAACCGACTTTTTAACGGAGGTCCGGAGGGCCGAGTGACATATACCATTCGATTCAGTTCGTCGAGTTCGGCAAATGTCTGTGTGTGTATGTGTGTGTGTATGTATGTATGTGTGTGTATGTGCGTATGTGTGTGTATGTGACCAAAAATGTCACTCATTTTTCTCAGAGATGGCTGAACCGATTTTGACAAACTTAGTCTCAAATGAAAGGTGCAACGTTCCCATAGGCTGCTATTGAATTTCTAATAGATCCGACTTCCGGTTTCGGAATTACAGGGTGATGAGTACGAACACGCAGAAAATGTCGATTTTAATAAATTCTGCAATGAATGTATAAAGGTGAAATTTTTTCCAAAATATGACCACAACTGCTTCGATTTGTAGTATTAGGTCACTAACATCCATTCAAAGTCTATTTGGCCACATTGGCCACCATCATCGGTTCCGGAAGCCCCGGCGGAAGTATCTAAATTCAGAATAATAGTCACATCGGTTTCTGGCTAGACCGATTCGACTAAACTTGGCCTCAAATGAAAGGTATTGCGTCCCCGTAAATGGCTATTTAATTTAATCCCGATCCGACTTCCGGTTCCGGAGTTACAGGTTGTGGCGTGCGACCACATAGCAAATTGTGATTCAAACCGATACTCCGATGAAAGCAAAAAAGGTAAAAATTTCGCTAAAATGTCTCTCAAACAACTTAAATTTGCTGTTCTAGGTCACCGACGGCCAACCAAACTTTCGTTGACTACATGGACCACCATAGACGGTTCCGGAAGTGCCCGGGAAAAGCGGCCATCTTTTAAAATTTACGAACTCACATCAGTTTCCCGGAAATGGCTGGGCCGATTTTCACAAACTTAGGCCCAAATGATAACTATAATATCCCCATAGATGTCTATAAAATTTCGTACGGATCGCTTATATTGGTCCGGAAATATAGACTAAATCGTCCGCTCACATATAAAATTCCTATATAAGCTGGAACTCAATTTTTTTTTTTCAAAGGGGGGACCCCATGAATTTTCAGAAATCGAATTCGTATTTTTGATGCCAAACATATTTAAAATGCACGAAACGTCGAGATTTTATGTTATCTCGAAATTATTTTTTTTATAAAAATCGAATTTTGGGGACTTTGTAGATTTCGCACCTTTTTTCAGTTCAATATTACCGTGGCTGTTTTTTCTTTTCCAAAATTTCAGAACTCGAATAATGATTTATTTTCCTGTATATAGTTGTCATGTGATGTATAATAATAAAATGTAATATATGAATTTAAAAGCTTTTAATGAATTTAAACAACGCACACATTCTCGTGATTCATGATTGAGAAAGGCACAATTGCACCGCTAGGTGGATTAAAATAGGTTTTTCAATTCAATATTACCGTGGCTGTTTTTTTCTTTTGCAAAATTTTAGAACTCGAATGATTTTTTTTCTTGTATATAGTTGTCATGTCGTGTATAATAAAAATGTAATATATACATTAAGAAGCTAATAATGAATATAAACAACGCAAAAATTCTCGTGTTCATGTTTGAGAAAGGCACAATTGCACCGCTAGGTGGATTAAAACAGATTTTTTGGAAATGGTTTTAAATGCTCTATTTAAGAACAATCAATGGAAAAAAATCGGGGGGAAAGCTTTAAAGTAGTTTAATCTAAAAAAAGTTGTTCTTACTAACCTTACCAATGGTAGTATTGCGCATGAGAAAGCCATATTTAGGGCGAAGGTAGTGTGATGCGGCTTCGCCGCATAGTTGTGTCCGCCAGACTAACAAACCTGTAATCTACTGGTGGTTTAGATCTTGCTATCGAAGGGTGCAAACAAACCTGTAATCCACTCGTTTGCTCGGTATACTCAAACATAGGGGCTATCCCTAGTTTAAGTCCGACTGAGCGGCATTGAAGTCGGACAGCACTCGAAAGAGTCGATGAGGCGTAGCCACATTCGGCAGTGACAATATTTTATTTTTGTTAATAAATACTATCCTATTGTTACTGAATAAAACATTGTTATTGCCTAATATGGCTACGCCACATCGCTTCTTTTGGTGCTGTCCGACTTCGCTGCCGCTCAATCGGGCTTAAACTAGGGATAGCCCCTATGTTTGAGTATACCGAGCAAACGAGTGGATTACAGGTTTGTTTTCACCATTCGATAGCAAGATCTAAAACACCTCGTCCAGCGAATTCACAGTGGCTTTGCGCCGCTTTCAGTCCTTGGACACAACTATGCGGCCAAGCCTACCTACCTTCACCCTTAACGTCACTTTCTCATACGCAATGCCACTATGGCCCTTTAGAATCATTTCCACAAAAAATTAACCCTTTTTTCGAGAAAGCCGCGATTCGGAACAATTACCAAAATAACTGTTGTGCTAAAAAGTACACTATTCACTTGCATTCACTTATTTATGCATCGATTTTAACGTAAATTGTTGCCGCCGCGCTGATTCAACGCTATGCAACTGCTCAGTGATGACATTCTTCATACGACAGCCCTAGAAGACAGTTTAACTAGTTTGGTTGAAGAATGTTACCACTTTGTGGAGGCTGTCGCCGCGACAGTTTATGCGAAACAGCAGACATAAAGAAATGGTAAACTAACAGCCCATTCGGCTCACTACGCTGAGCGCAGAATACTTTCAACAAAACGAGCGCGAGACAGACAGTAGCGAAGCAGTATTATTCTCACAAGATTGCGCTGTTGCCATTACAGTTCGGCTTGGCGAATGAACGTGCTGTAGCAAGAGAGCGTTGAGCACACATAGAGACATCCGATTGCGTTGCAAAGCGACAGTAGAAAAAAGGCAGTCATATTGGTAAGCCTGATCCAGATAAATTCAATTTTCATCAACGATGTAGACACTTAAGCATCGTATAAAGAATAACTTTTGAACCAGAAGTCTCAGCCTATTACACTCTTCGGGGAAGTTGTACATGGTACTCGTATCTACCGAAATTAGGTGTTTTATCCCCGTAAATGACTATGAAATTTCACCCCGATACGACTTCCCCTTCCGGAGTTATGGGTTATGGCGGGCAGTCACAAAGCAAATTCCGATTCAAACCGATATTCCGATGAAAGAAAAAAGGTAAAAATTTCGCTAAAATGTCTCTCAAACAACTAAAATTTGCAGTTCTACGTCACTGACGGCCAACCAAACTTTCGTAGACTACGGTCATCTTTAAAAATAAACAAAATCACATCAGTTTCTTGGAAACGGTTGGGCTGATTTTCACAAACTTAGTTCCAAATGGAAGGTATATCATCTCCATAGACATCTATAAAATCTCGTACGGATCGCTCATACGGTTCCGGAAATATAGACTCTACCGTCCGGCCACATATGAAATTCCCATATAAGCCGGTACTCAAAAAAAATTAAAGGGGGGACCCCTTGCAATTTCAGAAATCGAAAACGTAAATTTTTTTTGATGATGATCGATTTTTTGGAACTTTGCCGATTTCGTACCTATTTAATTTACCGTGGCTGTTTTTTTTTCTTTTACAAAACTTTAGAACTCGAATAAGGGATCATCCATAAATGACGTAGCATTTTTTGAGTGATTTTTAACACCCCCCTCCCCCATTCGTAACATTTCGTCACAAACCTCTAAATACCACCTGGTAATTACGTAGCTTGATGGTAACTCTCCCCCTCCTTGTCCCCGTATAATTAAAAAAAATAAAAAACGATGTTAGTTATTCCCCTTCAAAAAAGCTACGTAGCATGACATGACCCCCTACTCCCCTGTCGTCACACATCATCGCAAAATACAAAACTCCCCCCTACCCCATAAAATGCTACGTCATTTATGGATGATCCCTAATGATTTCTTTCCTTGTATATAGTTGTCATGTCATGTATAATAAATATGTAATATATACATTTGAAAGTGTTTAATGAATATAAACAACGCCAAAATTCATTCTATCTTCTGACCACGCACAAAGCAGAAGGCACCAGTGAATCAAGCCAACTTTTGCTCTATATTAGTGCACAAACAAATTGTATCGTTGCCCCGGCTGCGGAGTGAAATGAGTTTGCCAAATGAAACAAAAGTGCCCGTGCTATAGGATAACACGATTTTGATCGACTTCAATAAAACTCGTGATAGACCCACATTGCAAAGAACAACATGCAACACGAGGTCGAATTTAATAACACCAGAATCAAGATCCCCGTGCATATGGAAAACGACATTGTGGACGTGCGTATCCATGATTTGGCCCCGCGCACTAGGGAAGATTATATCAAACGAATCATGTCGCAATATGGAGAAGTACAATCTATTACGAATGACACCAGGAGAATTTTTTTCACCGACATACACAAAGGCGTTCGTATTGTGAGGATGCGAGTAACTAAACCAATACCTTCTTGCATGACTATCGAATGCAAATCACCGAAGAATGGGGTGACCTATAAGCAAACAACGCTAATCACATATCCCGGGCAGACCTCAACATGCCAATTCTGTAACCATACAGCCCACTACGGAAAAACATGCGCCGAAGCAACTAGTCAAAACTCATCTACTACAGCCAACTCTAACAAGCAGACCTTCAGCATAAACCAAAAACAACGATCCAATCAACCAATATTGCAGGTACAACCACGACAACCGCTCCCAAACCAACAACTAGCATGGCCAATAAAGAAGCAAATGCCGATGAAGACGGATTTACAACAGCGACCCGTAGAAACAAGAAACAAATAAGAACCTCTGATCGTGAACAGCAAGAAAGCAGTACCACAGACGAGAACGATAACGCGAGAGAAGGCAGACTGAATGACCCCCAAGCGGTTTCACCGCCAAGGAAAAGGATCTCAACACGTAGTAGCAAACTGCGTCAACGAGATATGGCAGACCGACATTCTTAATTTTTTTTTATTTTTACTTATTGTAAAAAAAGTTAATAGACCCACGGCTCAAAATTTTCGTGTTCATGATTGAGAATGGCACAATTGCACCGCTAGGTGAATTAAAACAGGTTTTTAGAGAAGAGATACAAGATGTTTCACTTTGTCAGCTTCAAAACAAAAATCACTATAATGGTAAAACCGTGATTAAAGTAACAAATAAAAGTGAAAATAATAACAGGTAAGGTTTTTGGAAAGCCTGAGACTCCTATTTTATGCAATGATTTTTATGTGCATGGGAACAGATAATTTCAAGGCGCTCACCACTTTTGTGCGGAATAAGCGTACGGGTCTATTCAGACTATTCTACCAACCACCGTTCAACGGCTTGCGGCTACGTACACGATTTCACACGCCATGGTAAAGAAAATACATGATGCGCTAATCGACCGTCGCCTAGCGCTGCCATGGTGTGGTAGTGCAAATAAACTTTTATTGTACCAATATGTAGCTGAGGTTTCAAACTATGACTGATGATTTCTATCCACCTAAAAAGGCGATTTGCTTAGGTAGGGCCGAATAGCCCCGGGTCCCCTATAAATATCCTGTGCAAAATAAAAAATGCGATTTTCTCGAATTTGAGTTGGTTCGTCTGTTCGAGCTCATTGAGCGAATTTTTATGCGAGGGTCAAAATCGAATCAAAAAGCTGGCAAAATCAGGGGGAAATAGAGAAATCGGGTCTTCGCTGTATTATAAAGATGAATGAGATAACCACTAAACTAGAAGTCGCCATCTTGGATTAAAACATGGATTCCGGAATGGAAATCCGATATCCATTTATCAACGCCATTCAAAAAATTCTCACATTGTTTTGGTAATTGGAAATTTTACTAAACCGAAGCGGCCTTCTTGGTTGTCAAAAGGGCCTCAGACATCGATATTTGGCAACTACTCGTCAATCTTGTTCCAAAAATACCCATATTGATCGGATTCTAGAGAATTCCAATGAAACGGACGTCTTGGTTTTCAAAATGGCCTCTGACATCGATCTCTATAACGCGTTCATTAGGCCAGCTCTGAAAATATGCATACTGATTGGGTTACAGAGAATTCCGTATGACCGGAAGTCGCCATCTTGGTATTCCAAATGGCTTCAAACATCGATGTTTGGCATCTACTCGCAGTGATGGCATTTCACCCTAGTGATGCACTGGCGCGTAAGTGTGATGCCTACACAGAGGATACAATGATCACACACCACAGAAAAAAGCAGAACGCTCTTTCTTTCGGAGCTGTATAGACCGATTTCAAGTGTGCGCTGGTGTTGAGGTAGTTGGGAGCGAGATAACCGTGCTCTCTTACTCTTTAAATTCTCTGTGGCGCGCTCAGATAAAGTCACCACCGCGCGCGCCCCAGAGTCGCTGTGGTGTATTCACTGGCGTGGTTTCACTGGCGTGGTTTCACTGGCGTGTATTCACTGGCGTGTGATCTTTGGTTTGTTTTCGTCTTACAAGCGGCATTGCGAGTGAGATTGATTTTATTTGCACAGGTTGTTACGTTGTGTGGATGGCGGTGGCTTATTTCAAGCTTATATTATTTTCTACTGAAGATTTCATACAAGTTGCTTGATAAAGCGAACGAGTTTATAAAGTATTATTACTCTACTTGCAAAACTAAAAGTACTCGGTCCTCGGAGCAAATTGAGAAAACTTTTTACGTATCATCGTATAGAGAGTTTTATAATGACCAGAGGCACCTGATATGCAAACTCGTGTTATAAGTATTAATAGTTTTGTTATAACTTAATCCTACAAGTTTAAAACGAAATCTTAGATTTCGTCGACAGGCTTGACATATTCAGTAAAATTACGCTTGTGACGATAATTAATTTACATACAACAATTGAGCGTACACCAGTTATTCATTTGTTTATTTGTCTATTATTTTGCCTGGAAATCGTTTAAACAGCAGGCGAAAGCGAATGTTTCAAGAGCATGGCAGCTAGGACCGGGATTCTGCGCGTCAATGAGCGAAATAAATTGGCTCAGTTTCGAGCCACTAGTGTTCACGCTTATTTTAAATGAACAATGAATCTTGTGTTCCATAAAAGGATGTTATAAATGGGTCAGCAGCAACAATGTTTATTATACCTATTCTAGATTTTTGCGTCAGTTAGTATTTTAGACCGTAATTATAATGCACGGATTCATTGCACGTAATATCAACAGCAAAACAAAGTATTAGGTATCTGGTAGTATCTGTCGGAATCTCTGTCAATCTCTATGAAATTTTCGTATTTTCAAGTAACAAGTAAGGTGTTTCCTCAAGTTTAAACAAGCGATTTTTGTGTGATAAATTATTCCTCATTATAACTTTCTTGAATGAGGTGTTTTATCAAAAAGGTAGTGTTGGGAAAATATCCAAATATCAATGTTCACAACAGAATCTTTTCATCGCCGATTTTCTAATAAAAAGTTCACTGATATAAAATATCGCTACGGAAAAAATCGTCAGTGAACTTCAAGAGTGCCGATGTTTGGGAACATTATTCGGTTCAAGCAAATATCGGAAGAAGAAAAGATCGCTTGCGAACTTTTATATCAACGAAAATATAGAAAAAAGTTCACCTTATGAAAACATCTTGCACGATCTTCGAACAGGGGATTTCCGAGGGATTTTCAAAGATTCCAAAAACCTGTAGATTAACATGATATAAAAAACTACGTTCTATAATATTACGGCGATAGCTCAACAGGATAAAGCGTCAGGCTACTTTAGTGTCAACGAAGCTTTCTTCAGAAGCCATCGTGTAAATAAAAAATTCATCAATCGACAAAATTAAAATGGGAAAGAATTAAAATGGTGCTTGAATGGTATGTTGTCAAAATATATATATGGAAAAAAGCAAATTCTGATATGGTGGCCGGTTCTTAACAACCCGTTGTTTGTATGACCGAGTATGAAAGTTATATATAGTTGAGCTAATGTATCTATAGTTGCATGTCCCATAGGAGCCGTAATTAGCAATGGCTATATTAATGATACATGTTAGTGGTAATGGTACAAGAAGTTTCACATACATAAATTGGTTAATAAACAATCTTAACATTTTTTTATCATTTTTGGGATTAAATGCTTTCGTTTAATATATTGCCATCGCCCATAGAACTTTTCATCGATTTTTTAGCAGAATTTTCACTCAAATATTCTAGTTCTTTGCACACATACCAAAGATACGTTGAACGATTTCCCATATTTGCAATTAAAATTCTAGGGCAGTTTATAAGACACGTAGAACAACTTTCAATATTCTGCTTTTATTGCACTATATTATTAGTCTAACTAATACTATCGTTGTAATGCAGTACAAGTGTAGATTTTCAAAAAAATTATATTAGAATTAGGACGAAATATTTTTTTGTATCGCTACGTCGCTCGAGAATAGGCAAAAAAGCGTAAAATATCTGGCATTTACTGACCCAAGCATGACTAAAATGCGACTCACACCTTAAGTGCGGAACTATTAAACTATTATGTATTTACTTTGTTAGCATTACTAGAGCATTCGAAATTGATAAATTTTGAGAGGAAAATGGAATATGTTGAGGATAATTAGTATTGTCTGATATAATATTACTAAATATCCATAAAAACTTATTTCATCAGGAATCAAATCCTATATTTCTGTTTATCAGAAAATTTGAATCACCTAATTGGACTAAGAATAAAAATCACGGAAGTGTACTAGATTCCAAGTGTATGCATGAATACTTACAGGTGAATTGATTAATATATGTATAGAATACGAAGTTTACGTTAATTTTTGGGATAAACGTAGTCGTAGATCGTATTCCTTTTTCGGATCGAAATGAAAACAAAAGAACATCCTCACGTCACGAAATCAACTATAGGTTTCAAGGTTTACACAAAAAGATTTTTATTCGATGAGGTCATAAACATCCTCTGATACATAAACTTAATATTATAAGTTTTACAAATTATAAAATCACGGTAAACAGATAAACGTTCTTTGGAACAATTTAATATGTACTGCAAAGACGGTGGATTTGCCATTTTGAACTTCTTTGCTATACTCGTACCCAAAAATGTTAAGTTTTAATTTTAATTCTCTCTCTTATTATTCCATCGCATGGAAATTTGAGAGAAAACCAGCTAATTTATTTAAATGATGGCACAAAAGAAAAATGCCGTCAAAAGATTCCAGAACTAATTATTGAGGGGTTACACCACTATAAAGCACGAAAAATAGGCATATTTCGGGAATTTATCTTGACGCAATAATGAGATGAATCGAGATCTTGTTTAACTTTCCGGCAGTGCACGCTGCTCTGAAAATCTAGCGAACCCGTCTTAAAGCATCAGCGGCTGCTCGTTCAGTGGGCCATAAGCGTCACTTCCAGAGGGTTAATGAGATATATAACATTACTTTACTGCAAAAAAAAAGATTTATTCGAGTAATTTCGTCACAAGATGGCGGCTGTGCAGCACTTTCCCGTCGGGGAGTTTTTTTTGGAAGGGGTCCACGGCCGGAACTCTATGTCCCGTAATTTTTTATCCAGAGCCAAAAACCAAAGCTTTTTAAACTTCTTAGAATGACAGCAAGCAGCATACGTAAGATTTTTTCTATGTCTTGATTTTTCACGAAATGGCACATTTTTTAGTCGAAAATGTGTTAAAAATCGACACAAAATTTGCATATTAAAAATTATGCAATGAAAAAATTAAATCCCACGTACATCGCTGGAGAAAGTAATCTTGAACATGCTGTAAAAATTTTAGGCTGATCAAAAATCATTTGTTCGAGTTACATTTCCGGCCAGATCAAAAAAAAACACGGTTAACGTTTTCAGTATACTCGAGGTATACATAAGAGGCGTTGCGAAAAAATTTGAATATTTATTTATTGTTTTCGCGATTCATTTTTTGGAATATCATTTTCAGCATCCTAAAGCACCAGTAAACAAAATTCAACCAATAAATAAAAATTAAATGTTTTAAAAAATCTACAGTGCTGTAACCCCTTGAAAGCACTGTACCGGTCAAATAGAAGCGCTTCTAAATTGGCACGTCATTAATTTTAATAACGCGCTACAGGAAAAAAAACAAGTAACAATGTGAATTCTCGTCAACGTTATCTTGTTTTATGTGGACTTTATCTCGGAAAAGTTGGACATCGGATAAGCCTCTTCTCGCGTGAGTGAGAGAGAATTATAATACGATAATAATCGAAAACGTGTGTAATACCAGGACATTACTTGTAATGGATCACTTTACTTTTTGGCGTCGCCTAATTCGCAATCAAAATAAGTTAAATTACCATTGCGTTATTCAGTCGAACAAAAAATAGGCCGTTCCTAATGTGGATGTACAAATCCCGTCTTACATCTGTTATACGATTAATCTGATACTACAGATCATTATAAAACTTTGTTTATACCAGCCGATACATTGATACGTAAAACGTTTTCCTTGTTTGCCCCTAGACTCGAATACTTCAGGTTTCCCACGGTAGTGTAACAACACTCTATAAACTCGCAAGCTTTACCAAGCAACTATGAAATCTTCAGTAGAAAATCATATAAGCTTGAAATAAGCCACCGCCATCCACACAACACAACGCAACAACCTGTGCAAATTAAATCAATCTCACCCGCAATGCCGCTTGTAAAACGAAAACAAACCAAAGATCACACGCCAGTGAATACACGCCAGTGAAACCACGCCAGTGAATACACCACAGCGACTCTGGGGCGCGCGCGGTGGCGAATTTATCTGAGCGCGCCACAGAGAATTTCAAGAGCTCTTCTCCACACTCTAGATCGTTCCAGTGTTGGTTGTATGAAAATTTACCTCTGCCATCAACGTGCGCTTACACATATCAAATACGGTGGTGTATATGAACGAAAGAGAAGCGCTCTCGTTTTGCTTGCCAGAGTGTGGGGAGTAATTTCAATTTCTCTTTACTGCACAGAAGATAGGGACATCACTGTCTACTCGTCAACCCTTCTTGATGGGGTTTTAGAGAATTCTATTGAACCGATAGTCGCCATCTTTGTTTTCAAAGTGACCTTAATCATCGATATCTGACGTCCACTCGTTAATTCCGTTCCAAAAATATCCATATTAGTCTTCAAAATGACCTTAAATGACCTTAAACATCTACGTCTGTCATCCAGTCATCAATCCCGTTCCAAAAACACCCATATTGATTGGGTTTTAGACAATTCTACTGAACCGGAAGTCGCCATCTTTGTTTTCAAAGTGACCTTGAACATTAATCTAACATCCAATCATCAATCCCGTTCCAAAAATACCCATATTGATTGAGTTTAAGAGAATTCCACTGAACCGGAAGTTGCCATCTTTGTTTTCAAAATGACCTCCAACATCGATATCTGACGTCCACTCATCAATCCCGTTCGAAAAATACCCATATTTATTGGGGTTTAGAGAATTCCACTAAACTGGAAGTCACCACCTCGGTTTTCAAAATAACCTTAAACATCGATATTTGTCGTTTAGTCATCAATCCAGTTCCAAAAATACCCATATTGAGTGGGTTTCAGAATTTTCACTGAACCGGAAGTCGCCATATTGGTCTTCAATGTGACCTTAAACATCGAATCAGACGTCCACTCATCAATATAGTTCGGAAAATATCCATGGTGATTGGGTTTTAGACAAATCTACTGAACCGGAAGTCACCATCTATGTTTTTAAAGTAACCTTAAACATAGATATCTGACATCCACTCATCAAGCCCGTTCCAAAAATACCCATATTGATTGAGTTTAAGAGGATTCCACTGAACCGGAAGTCGCCATCCTTGTTTTCAAAATGGCCTTAAACATCGATATCTGACTTCCGTTCATCAATCCCGTTCGAAAAATACCTATATTGATTGGGTTTTAGAGCATTCTACTAAACCGGAAGTCGCCATCTCTGTTTTGAAAGTGACCTTAAACATTAATCTGAAATCCACTCATCAAGCCTGTTCCACAAAAGCCCATTGAGTTTAAGAGAATTCCACTGAACCGGAAGTCGCCATCTTTGTTTTCAAAATGACCTTAAATACCTGATCTGATCTGACGTCTACTCAATATCTTTCGAAAAATACCCATATTGAGTGGGTTTTAGAGAATTCCACTGAACGGGAAGTCGCCAAATTGGTTTTCAATATAACCTTAAGGCCCCCGTCGGGCTTCTTTTTCTTCTTATCTATTAAAATGAGGACGTCAATATACTGCCGTTCTACGCCCAATTGTCCCATGTTGCAAAACTGGCAACTGAGAAAAACGCGATTAAAGATGAAAATTGTATTAGCCATCTGGAGGGATACGGTGTAACAAATAAAGCTTTATTGTCCAAAATTACGTTCATGGCAATCGTTTTCATTATAATCAGTCCAGTTTTTTATTATAGAGATTCAATTAACGTTAGTTTTTAAGAAAAATGTTAAGTGGGACTGTTATGCCGAGAAATCGAGCGGAAACCGGAAAGTTCTACGCATATCAGTCCCATAACGATCTTTGTAAATGATGCTCATAACTCATTTTTTTACAAAAGTGTATGAGTTTTTCTGTTACTCGGGAGATTTGTTGCTTTATAAAAATTGGACATAGGGTAAAGTACCTATTTTTACACTATTTAGAAGGGTACCTCACAAGATCATTAATTACTCTGCCTACACTCGATGGAGTGCATTAATTTGGCATTCACAACCTTACTTCGTTCTTAAGAACCAATCTAATAACACAAATGGCCTAAAAACGATGAAATGCTAGTGTTTGATCGCAACTAAAGTTCCAATCGAGTGCTCCAATTGTCGCCTTACCATTTGATCCAATTTGTTGAACAAAGATAGCAAACGCTGCACTAACCAACGGCTTCAAATGGGTAGCGTGATAATAGAAACATTGCGAAAATAGGCTCATTATCCTCAATGCGTTCGCCATGTTATGCAAGCGACGATAGTTATGAAGAGCTTTACAGGATTGTTCTCACTGCTGTGATTAATATTGCCACTGCCATTTTTAATGATCCTGTATTTTTCCATCAATTTTTTCAGTGCCCGACATCTAGCGTAATGTACTTCTTAACTAAACGCTACGTAATTATTTTTTTATTGCGCACTTTTTTGGGATTTTTGTTAGTGGGACAATTATGCGTAGAATATCAACAATGGGACAAACAGACTTGGTATTTTTTCACGAAGTCTTCGAACAAACTTTATGATTTGGATGTGTTTTCTGAAAATATACATCAAAAAGTACTGTTTGGTTAAAAAAGTGAAAATGACCAAAAAGCAACATGGGACAATTATGCGTAGAACGGCAGTATAATATGCATAAATGATACTCATATCCATATGAATGCATGCGTGCAAGCAAATGAAATGAATGATTTTTTCAACCCGCTTTTTCTCTCGCTTTTCTCTTAAAGCTACCCAAAGCCGTGTGGTGTCCGGCGGGCTGAAATCTTTTTGCACTATTTCAACCAAGAATAGAACCTCTGGGAACTGCTCCCATGTCGTAAGAGGCGACTAACAACATGCTAGGAGTTCCTAGGCCGAGGTTTTGTTCCGTACCGAAGACTTAATCTGGGCGGACCTTAAGGTTTTCCATATTACCCTCTTTCCAGTCTGTATTTAGTGAATCACTGACATATACCTTTTCTGATTCGCCTTTCTTGATTGTGTACCAACGTTTTAAGTTTCTTCTGGCGGTTGTATATTAGCCGTAAATGACGAAATCTAATTCTACACTAAGTAACAGAATATATTAATATACCGGCACTTCCACGCCAAGGTTTAACTTCCAAAGCTTTGGCTTAAAAACCGTTTTTTAAAAAATGGAAACTTTCATGCAGGAAATTTATTGAATTGGCCTAAGATGGAGCTGTCGAATTTCACAAAAAGCTTTTTATGTTGCAAGTGATCTGTAGTTGTGTTAAATTAGGTATTTTCCTATTATATTTGGAACCGTCTACCGACAAATCTACATTTACGAATACCTCCAAAAGTGACTTCTTGAGGTCTCATGAAGGCCTGACACTAGCTTTATGATACTTTTGCTTTTCTAAACAGTAATAAAAATCTCAACATTCAAGAACTTCACTTTGTCAGAAAATGTAGGGCCATCGGAAGCTAAAACTTCGTAAAATCGCACTCCTGGTCCTTTTTTCAGTGCAGTACTCTACGTCACTCGTTCAAATTTGCACCGCTCTTATGGTAGTCGGTATTTGCTAGTATTACTGTTCTCCCATCCATTCTGGTAGTCAAACGGTGGGATAGCAAAATTCTTACAAGTTTCCTATCTCATGCCTCCACGCGATTCTAAGTCTATTGATGACATTTGGTCCTTAGACCGCAGAATGAGAGGGTGCGAACAGAATGAGAGGGTGCGAACAGATCTAGTCGAGAAAACATTGCCGTAAAAATGAATAGTTGATCGGAAATTAGCCCCAATACGACTAATCTGACTAGTATCTATGAACACGGCTCAATACGTATTGAAAATTCGCCGCGTCTGTTTTTATGAACCTAATTTAAAGCTCCGTTATTGCTAACAAGCCCGTGCATCAGATTAACAATCCTTTATATTTCCCTTCAGTGTTCGGTATTATCGCTCGTATACTTGTATTCCACAAACAATCCGATATGGAAAATAAGAAATACTTTCCTTGATTTATAACATCTCGCGCTATTTTTGCCAGTATAATATGCTGTCACTTGGTAGTTTTCAAGCCAATAAATATATCGTAGAGAAGAAGTAGCGAGTTCTGTCCAAATACCGTTGCAATAAATAGTGATCCGGCCCATTACGCAGATAAGATTAGCTTTTCCAGGCAATACTCCCACGATCGGCTGTGTGGAGTTCAAATTGTTTTTGTTTAGGGAACATAGTATACTCTCGGTAGCCGGCTGCCCAGAGTTTAAAAATAACCAAAAACTAAACAAGATCATCTCTTTTTCGAGTGATCGTGCACTCGAAGACTAACTAAACAACTACCTAATAAAATATGCTTTACAGGTCGCATCGTTTGCTTGGAGCGAATCCTAGACCTGATACCCTTCCAAACCACCAACTCCGCGACACCTATGGAAGAGTCTGATGAATCGTCGTCCTTCCGTTAAGTAGGTGGAGCATCAACACTTCCTGTCTACCTTATCCTTTATCCTTCCCCGTGAACGATGGAGATGGGGGCGGCCGGCAATGATGGCTATCATGCTGTTGAGGTTTTAATATGGGTCGGATTGGTATGAATTCCTACTTACCACTTCCTAAGCAACTCTTATTAGATAATCAGCAGTCAAACATGATGAAGTCAGTGTGCAATCCGCCAAAATCATCGTCACAACGCAACGCAACGCAACGCAACGCTTTTCTCTTAAAGCTACCCAAGTAAAGTATACCAACAGGTTTGTAAGAATCTGAGGAAACTAATGGTAACAAGTAAAACTGGATTAGAAAAACTTCATAGCAGCGTTTTTCAATTTTCCCGTCGTACGTATTATACCGTCTCTTGTACTGCGCTGTAGAAAAGCACAGGGTTTGTGCTAAATTAGTACTTCCCGAAAGCTTGGTGCAAAGTCTAATTATAAATCACGTCACACTTGTATTGAGGAAGGGGCAATCAAAAATTTCAACACTTTGTGAAGTATAGTGGAAAAAAGTAATCTGAAACATGCCAAATATATTTCTACCGAAGAAAAAAAACTTGGACAAATTATTCATGACTTATTTACCAGGGAAATAACCAATGACCCTGTAAAAAGGGAGGGGGTAAATGTAATGAAATTTTTGCGTTAGGGGAAAGTGAAGCATCCCCGTTTCCAAGAATCTATGAACAATTTTCGCTTTTTTGTAAGCATGAATGCTCCGTCAATCACCATTAGATGATGTAATACTTCGATTGCGACATAAGACAAATCTTAAATCATAAAAAATACAAAATCTAACGGGTTGTCAAAGAACTGAAGATGTTATAAGATTCAAGCTATATGAAATAAGCATGTGTCCGGTAATTGAAATATGCATACATCTCCGTAATATTTAACGTTTTTCTAACTATTTCGAACATAAAAACAATTTACCAAGACTTTACAGTTTCCATAAAAAATCTGCGAAAATAGCCCTACAGAATGGGGCAAAATGAGCACTACGCAAATCTCATATGAGTTTATGCACTAAATCCCGAAAAGTTATCCCTATGTAAACGTTTTACACCTGAAGTTACTACGAACGATGAATAATTATATTTGCTCGAGAAACTTACTCGCAAAGATATTATTAAAACAAAATGGAAATTTATACCTAATAGTTCCGAAAATGCTGTTAAAAAACTATAAGATGAAGTTCATTGACAACTAAATGTCACTAAATCAATAGAAAATTCTTATTAATTAAAGGTGAAAAAAAAATTAAATTTTGTGATAAAATATAATCTTTTACGACATGATCATATTGCCCAAGATTTTTACCAAGCCAAAGGTCGATCACTACAAACAACGATTATTTTCAAAGATTTTGAATTTTCTTCAGCACGTTTAGTAACTACATGTAAAGAATATGTTGTATTTTACCAATAGAGGGAAATTCGGAACTATTTGTATGTTTTGCTGCAGATATATTTGCCTTCAACCTTAGGGTGCTCATATTGCCTCTCTTTCGCTACATCTTTTATGAATTGCTCGGTTAGTATTTTAGAACTCAAAGATAAAGCTTTGTTTGTGGAGAAATCCCAAAAAAGTTTCGATTGCCAATCTCTTTCATATTGATACTATAAATTTATAAAAAGATTTTTAAATTACTCATACTAGCTACAAGAAGCGCTAAAATATTGCACCAGTATAATAAATTATGATAAAAGAATGATTTCGCTTCGAAAACTACTTTATTTCTTTTGAGCTTTATGGCTTTATGTTATGAATATATGCTAGCAATCGGATTGTTGATATCAATCGATTATTCACCTCTGGCACGCATTTTTTCCTAAAATATTAAAGCGTTTTGTCTGTTTTTTATGGGTTCTCACAGGTATGTTTTGCCCAAATTTTTGCACGGTTTCTCAAAATACCACGATTTTCTACATACTACGCATAACATTTACTTTCAAGTAATGATTGATTGACCAAAAAATATTGAATCTACGAATATGAGTTATGAATTTTTGAACAATGCAAAATATGGTTCTATTCAAAAACGTAAAAAAATCTATTGCCAAATTCTGATATGTAACTTGACCAGTTATTTCAACGGATATCCAAGTGAATTCCCAACGTTCAGAGCTGAATAACTACTTCTACTAAAATAAAGCATCTACAGGTCGGACTCGATTACAGAGGTGGGTAAGAAAACCAACCGGTACGTACATACACTGGTATTGTTCTCAAAATCTCAACACGTGTAAACGAGTGATGCACATCGTATTCGGTTTGGATTTCATTCACACGGTAAACGAAAGAAAAACCTCCACCGACTCTCAGTTTACAAAACCATACCGAGCCACTCAGCACCGTTTACATGTGTGTACGAATTTCAACTTGTGTTGATGTATTCTCAGCAGCGGTTTCGGTTTGGTTTTAGAAAACCGGGCCTGGTTTTTCTGTACACGGTGCTTCGGTTGAAAGAAGAAGCAGTAAACTCGTCTGCAGTGCTGCCGAATAGACAACTGAATTGAGTTCAATTAGTTGTTGAGAGTCAATGGGGTAATATAGAAATGGCTGGTTCTGAGCAGTTGTTAAAAGTTCAACAATTGTTTAAATTGAAATTAAAGAAAACAATGAAATCAGCGATGTCAATAAAGTAACAAAAACAATAAAATCAATTAAATTAATGAAATCAATTAAATCAATTAAATCAATTAAACATGACATGACATTAACACTCAATGCATTCAAAGTGGCCTGTATTTATATCGCCAATAATCGTATCAATGAGATCTAATCCACGTCTGGTTGCGCTGGTTAAGCGATTCTCGAATAATCTCGAGCACACACTCGCATTTTGTATACATATATCCTTATTATTACTGCTACAGCGCATCGTATTGATACATCTATCCTTGCACAGAGGCAATTGCGTGTATGTGTGTGTTATTTACATATGGTAAGCAACTCAGACGCAAGTGGGGGGAAACTCACGATTAGGTTCTTATTTACTGAGTGCTGGTAACACGAATTTCAGTTATTTTTGCTGGTACTGTACATCGTTTTGAAACATCTACAAGGTTTGGTCGCGTACATTCGAGTTTAGAGAAAACCACCACTAAATTATTCAATTACAAAAAAAACTTAATTCATTGAGAACAGCAACCAACTAACGAATAGCAAAAACACTTTCATTTTATAGACCGCCATTAAAAACTAAGTTTCTTTAAGGAATAAATATTTCCGGCGATACCAGTCGATGTGTGTATGTAAATCTACTGCAGAACAATTAAATTTTTAAAAAATGTTGAGCAATAATTCGAATAAAAAAAATTTGATCACATTGTGTCCAATCCCGAAGTTGTCTGTCTCATTACAACAAAACATGTAAAACGACCTTCAATCATTAATGTGGATATTGGTCCACAATATAACCATGCTAGTTGTTAAACCATCATGAATAGGCCGCCATTTTGAATTTCTAATTTACGACGCAATTCAAGTTTCGTTTCCTTGGAAATATATGCCTATTTAAATATGCATGCTTTTAAATGCTAAATTTTCGTGAAAATAACACCATATTGGGATGCAAAATGACGACGAATAACAATTTTTAATCTCTACACAACTTTTCGATATCAAAAATACCCTTGTTTCATGATATTTTTTACCATTAAACCGTTATTGAATACCAGTAGTATTGAACATAGCTCGCCATTTCAGATCTCTTCAGAATATCTTGAATATACCGTCATCTTAAATTTTGATCTGCTATCATAGGTATAAAAATAGCGGAGGCTATTAAATTTCCTTTTACTTTCGATTTTTGGGCAGTTTCATACCAAACATACCCATATTGAAAACTTCCTGATGATAAATCATTATGAAAATGTCGCAATATTGAGTTAAGGAACGCCATTCATGACCAAGAACATAATTTATTTGAACAGAAATATGTCTGAAGACATTTTTTCAATTACCCAAAAGATACCTTATATTATAAAGAAATTTGTTTAGAATTTGTTACGATTTGCTTTACGAACTCTACGCGTACTCACACTTTAACTACGGTTTACGGTACACTTCAACACGAGCATTTGGGTCGTTTTCTGCGGTCTCCAGGAGAATTTCACTTAGTGGACTTTCTTCCCTCAATACGTGGTCTCTGGGCAAATTTATAAAAACAAACTAGCGGACTAAATTAACTCAAGGACATCACATAATTATAGAAAACAGCTCATATAGACAAGACCTTACATTTATTTAAACAGAAAACAAAAATACTTGCGCATAGTAAACTTTTATTCTTAACGTGCAGAAAATCGTTGCGGCCGGGACGAACGTTGGTCGACTTGCTGCTTCTGGCTTTCCGGGGACTGGGCGACGATCGGGAACAGGACCAAGTACAGCTGACAGGGTATTTAGACCGGGTACTTCCGTCGGTCGAGATCCAGTTGTGGCGGCAACTCGGCCGTGTAACGGTGGCCTGCGTTTCCGAAAGATGGTCCGGGAGTGGTACACTGTGCACACAATCTTTTCGCGCGCGTCTTTGCACTATCGAGTGGGGTTTACAGCTGGTTTAATATAAACTTTGCATCAGCCGTCTCCCGTAATGGCGTCATTTGACCACAATGTCGCACTCGCACTTGGGGAAAAGTTTTTCCTAGGCCTTTGCCAGCGGAACACTACACTTTGACCCCACTCGATTGATCCGGCCAGAAATTAACAATCCTGTAGTGATTCTGGCGGATCGTGCTTCGGATCTTTCAGATCCCACTACAATTTACCGTATCACTAGTGAAACGCACTATCCCAGTATCACGAAGGGACTACGCTGCCGCGGGTCATCACTCCTCGGACCGAACTTTCTTAATTGATCCCGTTTTCGGCGCGGGAAGCCCTTTTTATTTCCCCGCGCCCCCGGAAACCATCTCCACTCACGACGATCGATGACCTCTTCTTGTATATAGCGTAGCAGAAAAAAACATTGTTTACAAACGTGTATGGGTTGGTGCCCCGATAAAAAGTTTAACTGAATTTTTAGATCGGATTGGTTGCATGCATAACCTTTACATTGTATAATTTTACTTTTCACCAAATAAACAAATGAACAAAAATGTAAATAAACTCTCTGACACATAATATAAACAATGGAGTAAATAAATAGTGTAAATAAATAAATATGGAATAAATAAATAAATAAATAACAAGCAAATAAATAAATAAATAACCAGTAAATAAATAAATAAATAACAAGTAAATAAATAAATAAATAAATAAATAAATAAATAAACAAGTAACTACATAAATGAATAAATACTGACGGGCACCAACCGAAGACTACTAAACATGAAATAAACATCCTTCAAACATGTAAACACGGAAGCTATGACATTTATTTCACATTTAGACATTTACTGACAATATTTACAAATATAACAAAATTTTCAAGGGGTCTATATCAAGCTGGCCCAGCGACCACGGATTTATTGTGACCAAAAAAAACACAGGTCACAAATTCTTAATAAAAATACTAGCAGCACTAGCACAGCCGATAAACATCAACCCGAATACACAACCGAAGTTTGGTTTTGTTATTCTCGTGTTTCCTTCCCATACTCGTGCACCGGTAAACGAAAATCAAAACCCAACCGCGGTGCTGTGTAAACGAAACTCGGTTTGGTTTTCGTGTCTCATATAAACACAACCAGCGATGAGACCGCACGCAATGTAAAGGAAACATAAACACTTGTGAAAATTTGGTTTACCGTACCGGTACTCAACCGGTATTTTCCCACCTCTGTTCGATTATCCGTGATTCGATTATCCGGGGAAAATGATTCGATTATACGTGTGTTTGAAAAAAAACTAATTTCAACTAGAATGTCTGATTGTAGTGCTAGTTCGATCATTGCAGTCAATAGAACTTTTTTTCGGGGGATTACAACTGCCCATAATCGTAAGTCAGTCCCATGTAGATAGGGAATCCCATAAACCATGGGACTGACTTGCGATTATGGGCAGATTAGGAGTCTAGGGTTAACCTCCTCTCAAATTTTTGCCTGCCTCAAAAATAGCTTATATATGGGTTATTCCGACAAAAAACCAAAACCAGGAATCGTCCTTCACGAATTGGAACCTCTTTTGAAGAAATTGTTCATCTAGAGCAGGGGTTTAACTTATTTTACCATTCCTGTAGGAAACCTTTATATATTGGTTCAGTGAGTCAAGAATAAAAATGCTACCTAAGAGAATGCACGAACAGAGTTCAAATTGAAATACTGTGCACTATGGCGCTCATTCAATTGAAAACATTTTATTTCTTTTCTGACAGGGTGGTTAGCAATTTTTACCAAAGGGGCAATGATAAGGGTATTCAATATTCGGAAAGGGGTACATGGAACGAAAAAGGTTGAACACTGCTGATCTAAAGCCAATATATAATAACCTAAAAAAAGAACAGAACAAACGAAACTGTTTGCTTCGGTAATCAGCACAAAAATAACGTGCGAATATAATAACACACAAATAAAATTTGTCCGAATGACAATATCTGCTTTCTGTCAAAAGTTACATAGGGGTGCCGACAACCAACCAATGCCGGCAACCGACCATTTTCCCCTACTCATGTGAGAGCAAGGATGTGAAGTATACTGATCGCAAAACTAGAAGTGGCAGAGTCATTAGAACAGGTTTAATATCTTACGGGCTTAACTTTTGTCTTCTGCGTCGAGCTTAGGCAGCATAACTACAAATCACTCAAATCCACCAACATGCTGCTCGTAAAGACACACGTTCCTCTTTACCGTGAGAACCGACAAAAGAAAAGCCATTTTTAATTAGCTCAATCAGGATGAGTTCAATGTTATCTTCGTGTGATCATATTTTGAAATGCTGGCGGAATGGATTTGGAAGTGGAGGGGGTGGGGGCTTGTAGAGTAAGAGTCGAGGATATGTCCGAAATCCTTTATCTTATTTCGGTATGCGGGGTGGATGAAGGAAATGCAGGTGTGGGAGTGGTCGAAGAGAGGGAAGATGATGAAGGGGGAGGTGTAAGAGTAAGGGTATGAAGGTGGTTGATGCAACACCCAACTGCATATTATAACATCCATTGGAGACTTAAATGCAACTGTTCGTCGGGTTGAAAAGCTGACACAATTAAGGGTAGAATAAATCACGGACAGATAAAATCGTGAGCAATCAATCATGTCTTTACTATATTTACCAATATCCTAATCTGAATTAAAAGCATCAAAGCATTTGAAAATACGCACCGTATCTGCTGCCGTAAGATTAATACCAAGACCACCTGCGCGCGTTGATAGCAAGAAAACAAAAATGTCGGCTCGATTCTGAAAATCAGCTACCATATCTCGTCTAGCGGATATTTTGCTAGAGCCATCGAGCCGCATATATCGGTGTTTTCTGTGCCACATATATTCCTAAAATAATACAAAATTGAACAATCAGACGAGCTAAAAAATATTATCGATTATTAATATTGGCTTTAACCACTAAAGAAATTCGCCTAAAGATATAAAAACATTTCAAACAATTCCTACCTCCAGTAGATCGATCATTTTGGTCATTTGAGAGTAAATAAGAACACGATGCCCTTGAGCTTTTAAACGTGTCAGTAACGAATCTAATACAGCAAGCTTTCCTGCATCCGACACAAGGGTCTGTTTATCTGGGATAATAATGTTGGACCATCCAATCGCAGAAGGGTAAGACAGTTGTATTGCATTCATAACAAGGCGCAATCCATCCTCGGAATCACAATGTTCATGCCTAATGGCAGTCCATGCAGCTTCACGACTCTCACAACTAGATGCAAAAATAATACGTACTATAATATTTTACTTCAATAACTACACTGATTTTAAATTGAAAAAAAAACTTACTATTGCTTCCTCCCCGAACTAACAACACGCGGTATCAGACCGTACACAAATCTTGGCATCTCTGTTGGCCAGCATTCGAGTTTAGTTACTGGACTTAAAGTGTGCTCGAACTCTGGTAAAAGCGCAACGTTTACCATCGTGGGTTTCGCGCAACCGTGCTTGTCTTTAAAATGTACAGGAAGATCTGCTAAATTGTTAAAATCCATACTATTAGTAACTTTCGTTAACTGCTTTTCTGCGTTTGTAAGTTTGAGCATTTTCCGGCTCCTTAAGATTCTATGCTCAATTGTTTCTTGCATAGAATGAATACTTTGCTGAGTATGAGCATATATTGTGTTTTGACTTGTTGCAGTAAATATCAAATCGTTGAGTGGTGTATGAAAACTCGAAAATAACGTGTTGGTCCATTGTTCAATCGTCGGTTCTAGTAGAATGCTACTGATGGTCGACTGGCGTTTCCACCAAATCCATCGATAATGCAGCAATTTTAAGTACTCATGCCATCGATATAAATGTTGAAAGCTAGAAAATAAACATTTTGGGGTTGATTAGTTCAATTCAATTCAAATATGTAATAAAGGTGTAAGAAATGATAATGTAATGATTTTTTTCCATACGCTTATTTGACACGGCATTTGCAAAAGCTTTTTACGCCAGTTTCTTTTTTTACATAGCGCGTTACAAAAATCCTTAAGACTAATTCTAACTATACTAGTAATTTGTCTAAAACTAAAACTGAAATCACTTTATTGTTTCCTTTTTTCGGTTCATTGTTGTATTTCATAATGATCTAGTATTTTCGGGTGCATTTATTTACTTTTTGTTTCTATTGTCTAAACTAAAAAACTGAATATTCTAGGACACTTTAATTGGTGAATGATTAGCCTTGGATGAGAGTATGAGGAGATGAATTTAATTAGATTTTGATAGACGCTGTTTTTAGAAAATGATAGATAAGTTCCATGTATAGAGGATCGCAATACGCCAGGATGTCTCTAACAGGAACATGGATTGGTCTTCCTCGGACTTGTAAAGAATCTATTAATTGTGATCTGGCTTCATGATATTCATGCAGGACCAAACAACATGCTCAATGTCGTGGCAACCCTCTCTCCAAGCACAATGATTACCCTCAGCGAGCCCAATACGACGCAGATGCGCGTATAATGATTGGACATGAGCCTAGACATCACACGGATGAAGTCCCGACTTACATCCAATTCTTTGAACCATGCCTTCGTTGATACTTTGGGGATAATTAAGTGTAGCCATCGTCCCAAATCTCCATTGCCCCAAGATGTTTGCCAACTAGCAAGCGTCCTATGTCGAGAAGCGCTATAAAATTCATTGTAAGCGATGGGTCTTTCATATATTTCGCCATCTAGTGCACCAATCTTGGCTAAATTATCAGCTTTCTCATTGCCCGCAATAGAGCAATGAGCGGGGAGCCACACTAGGGTAAATTTATAACATTTTCTTGTTAGGTTACTCAGAGATTCTCGCATCTTCCCCAAAAAGAATGGATCGTGATTATCAATCCTCTTTGAGCGTGTCGCTGCAATTGTGCTGAGACTATCAGTGAGGATAAAGTAAGGGTTCGGGGGTAAAGTATTAATTATTTGCAAACTATAGTGAACTGCTGCTAGTTCCGCTATATAAACAGAGGCGGGTTCTGCAAGTTTGAGAGAAATTGAAAAATTATTGTTGAAAATACCGAAACCAGTGGCCTCACTAATTCGTGGCCCATCAGTGTAAAACATTTTAAGGCAGTCTATGTGTTGATATTTACTTGTGATTTTTTTAGGGATCTCCCGCGAGCGTAGACGATCCAGAATTCCACGAATCTCTGCTTGCATGGACGTGTCGAAGAATAAAGTGGATTCAGGAGTATCTAGTATATTGACGTATGTGGGAACATACCTAGCAGGCGTTATTTCTTGTGACATATGATTGAAATACACTGTCATGAATCTGGTTTGGGGTTGAAGCTCGACAAGACATTCAAAATTTTCAATTACCAGTGAGTTCATAACCTCACATCGAATAAGTAAACGAGGGGAGAGATCCCAGAATCGGTCTTTTAAAGAAAGAACTCCCGCTAGTTCTTCAAGACTCATCGTATGGGTCGACTGCATGCAACCTAAGGCGATTTGTAAACAACGAAAGTGTATCCGTTCCAGTTTAATAATGTGAGTGTTCGCAGCTGAACGGAAACAGATGCACCCATATTCCATTACTGAAAGTATTGTTGTTTGATACAATCTTATCATGTCACTTGGATGAGAACCCCAACATGATCCAGTTATTGTTCGCAGAAAATTTATCCTTTGTTGGCATTTCGTTATTAGATACCTAATGTGGCCTGTGTCTTTAGAATCGAACCAAATTCCAAGGCATTTAAAAGTCAGGACTTGGGCTATCGTTCTACCAACCAGCTGAAGCTGAAGCTGAGCTGGATCACGCTTCCTTGAGAAAACGACCAACTCTGTTTTCTCCGTAGAGAAATCGATGCCCAGCTTTAAAGCCCAAATTGATAAGTTATCCAAGCTATCTTGCAATGGTTGTTGGAAATTTATAGCTTTTGGTCCTGTGGCAGAAGCCACACCATCATCTGCAAGTTGTCTTAGAGTGCCTGGGCGGACAATACAATTATCAATGTCATTCACGTAAAAATTATAGAGAAGGGGCTTAGACAAGAGCCTTGTTGGAGGCCCATGTAATTTATTCTGAGTGTCGCCAAATCGCCATATGAAAAATGCATGTGCTTTTCTGACAATAAATTGTATAAATAATTATTTAATATCGGTGAAAGACCACATTGATGTAGTTTCTCCGAGAGAGCATCAATGGACACCATTCCCATTCTCAGATTGATGCTAATCGTCGACAGGTTTTCAATGTGATCTTGCGTGGCTTAATTTTTGTCGGTTGTCACGGTAAAGATAGACACGTCTACCTTTATCAGAACACATGTTAGTGAACTCGGGTGATTCGTAGTTATTCTGCCTAAGCTGGACCCTCATTAACAGAAGACCGGATTAAGCCCGTACGATATTAAGCCTGTTCTAATGACCCTGCCACTTCTAGTTTTCCGGTCTGTTTACTTCACATTTTTGCTCTCACTTGAGTACTATGGCTCTAAGTTTCATAACTTTCCCTGCCCAGTAATCTCTAGCTAATTGAATGTCGTTAAAATGCAAAAAAGAAAATGTGACTAACATAGTCGAAATAAAAAGGAAAAAAGAAAAAGGAACTGATGGGAATCCATCGGCAGCGGTGGGTAGCCGCTGTAGACACAGCCATTACCTTACATAATGTAGCAAACCCGCTACGACTGTAAGCACAGTGACAATAGTCTAATAAAAATCTATCCCGGCATTCGAAAGGCAAACAGAGATGAACAGCAGCAATCATCATTAAGATTGATGCTAATCGTCGACAGGTTTTCAGTGGTGATCTTGCGTGGCTTAATTTTTGTCGGTTGTCACGGTAAAGATAGACACGTCTACCTTTATCAGGACACATGTTAGTGAACTCGGGTGATGCGTAGTTATTCTGCCTAAGCTCAACCCTCATTAACAGAAGACAAAGATTAAGCCCGTACGATATTAAGCCTGTTCTAATGACACTGCCACTTCTAGTTTTCCGATCTGTTTACTTCACATCCTTGCTCTCACTTGAGTACTATGGCTCTAAGTTTCATAACTTTCCCTACTCAGTAATCTCTAGCTAATTGAATGTCGTTAAAATGAAAAAAAGAAAATGTGACTAACATAGTCGAAATAAAAAAGGAAAAAAAGAAAAAGGAACTGATGGGAATCCATCGGCAGCGGTGGGTAGCCGCTGTAGACACAGCCATTACCTTACACAATGTAGCAAACCCACTACGACTGTAAGCACAGTGACAATAGTCTAATAAAAATCTATCCCGGCATTCGAAAGGCAAACAGAGATGAACAGCAGCAATCATTATTAAGATTGATGCTAATCGTCGACAGGTTTTCAGTGGTGATCTTGCGTGGCTTAATCTTTGTCGGTTGTCACGGTAAAGATAGACACGTCTACCTTTATCAGGACACATGTTAGTGAACTCGGGTGATGCGTAGTTATTCTGCCTAAGCTCGACCCTCATTAACAGAAGACAAAGATTAAGCCCGTACGATATTAAGCCTGTTCTAATGACACTGCCACTTCTAGTTTTCCGATCTGTTTACTTCACATCCTTGCTCTCACTTGAGTACTATGGCTCTAAGTTTCATAACTTTCCCTACTCAGTAATCTCTAGCTAATTGAATGTCGTTAAAATGAAAAAAAGAAAATGTGACTAACATAGTCGAAATAAAAAAGGAAAAAAAGAAAAACGAACTGATGGGAATCCATCGGCAGCGGTGGGTAGCCGCTGTAGACACAGCCATTACCTTACACAATGTAGCAAACCCGCTACGACTGTAAGCACAGTGACAATAGTCTAATAAAAATCTATCCCGGCATTCGAAAGGCAAACAGAGATGAACAGCAGCAATCATCATTAAGATTGATGCTAATCGTCGACAGGTTTTCAGTGGTGATCTTGCGTGGCTTAATTTTTGTCGGTTGTCACGGTAAAGATAGACACGTCTACCTTTATCAGGACACATGCTAGTGAACTCGGGTGATTCGTAGTTATTCTGCCTAAGCTCGACCCTCATTAACAGAAGATAAAGATTAAGCCCGTACGATATTAAGCCTGTTCTAATGACACTGCCACTTCTAGTTTTCCGATCTGTTTACTTCACATCCTTGATCTCACTTGAGTACTATGGCTCTAAGTTTCATAACTTTCCCTACCCAGTAATCTCTAGGTTATTGAATGTCGTTAAAATGTAAAAAAGAAAATGTGACTAACATAGTCGAAATAAAAAAGGAAAAAAGACACCAATTCATTTTTTCTGTGTGTACAGGCACGATCACTGTCGATTTCTGCCACCGCGGTAGGCTAATTAGCCTACCCGCGGTTTGCTGTCAAAACACCACTTGTCGAGGATGCCGTTGACCACACCTCCGACGGATCAACTGTCGACTCACACTTAACAAACTGGTCTCTCTCCCACAAAACCGCATGCAGCGTCTCGCACTCCGTCGTTCTCTCGAGAACAAAACCTTCCACCTGGAGGCACAACCGTCTCAGCCGGTTGCAAAAACTGTTATGAATGTAATGATTATGGTGTTGTATTATTATTGGATGATTGGGTTGATTATGTCTCGATTATAGATGTTTTAACCTTTACAGCATTCTTCGTTTTGTATTTGTATTTGTTAAAATTTTATTCATCTAACATTCAATGTCTTAATGAAATTTCCTAAAACTAGTGTGATTCAATTTGTCTTCTAAATCCAGATGCGGTGAGGTTAAAATCAAATAATTTCAAAGATAACTGCATTTCAAAGCATTCTCAGTTCAATTTTAAAAATGTCTGTAGTTTCAATTTGGGCCGTTAACCCGAACAGAATGAAATAACAAGATTATAACAGAACACATTTTTTTTAACATATTGCGTTATAAATTAGGTCTCGTTAGTAGTTAAAATAACAGAAATTTATGACAAGTAACAATGCGAGTTATAGTTTTGAAATATTTCTGTTATGTGTTTCTGATCGGAAAGTAATATGCCACTTTTGGTCTTTTGCGATGCAACTGACGTTAAAGATACATAACCAAAAATTTTACCCACTTTTTATTACGTAAAATGATGAATAAATATTCTTTTATGAAATTGAATTAATAAGAACACACCTTCAACTCAATCAGCAGCAATCAGTTCAAGATTCAGTAGGTATAACGGCAAGAAACTTCACTTTAATTTCAAAGTACCAACCTCACGAGCTTGATCAAATGTAAAATAGGCGAATATAACCAAATTATTACAAACCAAAGTAATTGTAAAACCCGTTTCGAAAATAACCAAAAACCCAACAAAAAGTGCAGCGCTTGATACGCGCTCTATAATTGCCATTTGATGTTCATGTAGATGTTATACACGACGCGACGAAACTGCAGAGAAACATCAACAGGTATGTATGAAGAACGACTAAAATGTGGCCACTGGTTGCTTTAAGTTTTACAATTTGTAACCTCTACAGTGCTCAGTTGGTGGTTGGAGGAGGTTTATGCTGACACTCGTGTTGTTCGTACACATACTCACCACGAAACTCCTTCACTTTGGGAACTATGGGAAAAAGGACCATTCATTGTGTTGCGATATGGCTTTTGGTAGAAAAAGTGACTCACGTTATAAATATAAAAAAACAGTTATTATAATTACTAGAACTACTTGTTTAAAAGAACTGTGTGAGCCGCTTGCTATCGCAAATAAGAGTGAACGAAATATGACACTCGTGCACCGGTCACCGACGAACGCGTTGACATCTTTCATGATGACATCTCTGTCACCTGATGAGCCCAGTGGCTGAATCGGTTGGCGGAGGCACTCCCAACACCTCCCCCTTTTTAATACAGATGATACGGATCATACCTCGCTGGCAGTCTTCGTAATCTCAAAGACTGGCGAGGAACCAGTTGTTGCTGTTGGTTGCTCAGGGGACGGCGCTCGAGATACTGATGTGCATCTGACTGTTGCTCTGGTTGTTGGTTTGACGGTTGTGTTGAAATCGCAGAATTATCACCAACTGACTCAGGTAATGTATCACTCGTTATACAACTGTCCTGAAAAATGTTTAGTGGGATCATTGAACCCGCTGCCTCGTTTGCCACATACTGCTGATTATCCAACTGTTGCCGGGCTCTGAGTTGGTTACAGTGAAATCGAATAAGACTTTGTTTCGATGGCAGCCAAACGTTGTATAACACTTTTTCTATTCGTTCAACAACCGTTCCAGCTTCCCAGTACCATTTATTATTCCGGAACAGTTTTGCCCAGATGGTATTTTGCGGCTTATAACATCTAGCTTTTGTACCATGCTTTCGGTCAAATTGATCCGCTTGGCTGTTGTGACTTCCCTTACTGAACAGAGTTGGTGGACGCAGTAGCTTGAGAGAGGTTCGCACGGGTCTGCCAAATAAGATTTCAGCGGGAGACTTCTCCCCTGGTGCGTTACGGCATGGCGAAAAAATAATAATGTAATGATTATGGTGTTGTATTATTATTGGATGATTGGGTTGATTATGTCTCGATTATAGATGTTTTAACCTTTACAGCATTCTTCGTTTTGTATTTGTATTTGTTAAAATTTTATTCATTCAACATTCAATGTCTTAATGAAATTTTCTAAAACAAGTGTGATTCAATTCGTCTTCTAAATCTAGATGCGGTGAGGTTAAAATCAAATAATTTCAAAGATGGCTGCATTTCAAAGCATTCTCAGTTCAATTTTA
The DNA here is from genome assembly GCF_030247195.1 of Topomyia yanbarensis. Lineage (NCBI taxonomy): Eukaryota > Metazoa > Arthropoda > Insecta > Diptera > Culicidae > Topomyia > Topomyia yanbarensis. Next base: position 202,087,040 of record NC_080672.1, on the reverse strand, counting down.
AAAATGTCTGTAGTTTCAATTTGGGTCATTAAGCCATATGCCACTTTTGGTCTTTCGCGATGCAGCTGACGTTAAATATACATAACCAAAAATTTTACCCACTTTTTATTACGTAAAATGGTGAAAAAATATTCTTTTATGAAATTGAATTAATAAAAACACACTTTCAACTCAATCAGCAGCAATCAGTTTAAGATTGAGTATGTATAACGGCAAGAAACTTCACTTTCATTTCAAAGTACCAACCTCACGAGCTTGATCGAATGTAAAATAGGCGAATATAACCAAATTATTACAAACCAAAGTAATTGTAAAAGCCGTTTCGAAAATAACCAAAAACCCAACAAAAAGTGCAAAATAATATTTCAGCGGGGGACTTCCCCCTGGTGCGTTACCGCGTGGCGTAGACCTGTATCACAATATGAACGTATCGATGGCTTCATCCACTGTTTCTCCCCTTGTAGAGATTTTGCGAAGTGCTCATTTGAAGGTATCCACGAATCTTTCTCCGAGGCCGTTACTTTGTGGATGAAACGGGGCCGTTTTCAGGTGTAGAATTGCGTTGTCGTGACAAAACTTCTCGAACTGTTCACTGGTGAATTGGGTTCCATTGTCTGTCACCAGTGTCTCCGGGGCTCCGAACCTGGCGAAAACGCCACGTAGCATGTGCAGGGTTGCCACACTAGTGATGTCCTTTGTCTGGATAACTTCGGGCCACTTCGAGAACGAATCCACTAAGATGACGTAGTACTGACCTTTTATAGGGCCAGCGTAATCTAGATGTATCCGTTGCCAGGGTTTCTCTGGAACGGGCCAAGACTCCAAATTTGTCTTTCTGTCGGTTTTTGCCACATCAGCACAAGCGTTGTAGGCTTTGACCAATTTGGACACATCTTCGTCGATATTTGGCCAGTAAACGTACTGACGTGCAATAAAGCGCATTCGTTCAACACCAGGATTCCCCTTATGCAGTTGCTGAAGTACCCGTTTACGGAACAATTGTGGCACCACTGCTCTTTCGCTGTACATTAGGCATCCTTCTACGACTGAGAGCGTCTCGTCGCAAATAAAACAGCTGTATTCGTGGATCCGAAATATTTGTCTTCTTTGAAGGCCATCCATTATTAACATGACGAATAACCTCCTGCAGAATATCATCAGCTTTTGTTTCTGTTGTAACATGCTTGAACGAATGAGGTATGGGTTCCAGTGCTTGGTTGACAACGTTTTTATCCGTGTTCTTCAGTTCCATGGTTGCTATGACGAAATCCTCTTCCGGTCGAATATTGTTATTAATTAGGCGTGAAAGCACATCTGCATACCCAAAGGAGTCAGTTTGTAGTCTGTTTGCTGTGTAGCGAAGTGAAGCGCAAGACCGTCAGTTGTCTTCTATAAATTCGTCGTGTTTTTATTGCTTTTTATCGGTGTTTTAAGTCGTTTCGGGAGGAGATTATTGGTGCATTTGGAAGCTCGTCAAACGAAGATTCCGGTGATATTTTTGGAGTGTCGGTATACGTGTACTAACTTGCACAGGAGGTGATTAAAGAAACGTTATAATTACACCCAAGCGAAGTGATACAATTGTGCTGCTTGGCGGGCGACCTACGGGTCAGCAACACCACAACGCTACAAAGCGGTGCCTGCACGAGAGCGATAAGCGAAGAGAATGAAAAAGTTTTCTGCTACGGCCCGTGTGGAGTGATACTGCATTTAAAGTGTACAGATGATATCGACAAGCATGGGCTGAAGACAATGGCAACAAATCGCTGGTTGAAATATTTGTGCCATGGCTGTCGGAAGCATCAAAGCGGTCTCAACGATATTTTGGCCAAATGTAACAGCATTCTAGTGGAAATAACTGAAAGTATGAAGTTGTGGGAAAATGAAATGAGCGAGAAGATTGAGTCATTGGAAGATGCTATTGGGTCACAAATACAACGTGCAGTTGAAAGTGTCAAGCTAGAAATCTTGCGGGAATTAACTGAAAACAGAAAATTGGATGCCACACCGGCTGGTCCGAGCAGGAATCTCAGGCCTAGAAAACGGCCCAGAGTTGAAAATGAACAAAAATTTGGTGAAGATACCTTACCTTAGTACAACAATTACAATAATCACAACTACAACCAAAATAGAAACAACAATAGCAACAAAAACAACAGCTACAAGTCCAATAATACCACCAACAACTTCAATAGAAACAGGCACAACATAAACAATAACGACCACAACGGAAACGGAAACAACAACATTAACAGCAGTAACAACAACAGCAACAACAATAATCACAGAATAAGCAACTACAACAGAAACAGCAACTACAACAGCAACAACAACTACAACTACAACAGAAATAACAACAACCACAACGAAAACAGAAACAGCAGTTACAGCAACAACAACAACAGAAACAGCATTTGCAATAGAAACAACAATGGTCTTAAAAACAATCACCATAACAATCAACATCATTGTTCATCTTGCTCCTGTGAACGTTCGTGTTTTCGCCAATTTTAACGCACTTCTCAGAGGCAGACCAGGACAAGCATGACGCAGCTGGTAACAGTACAATAGTTTGAAACAATATTTTACGAATAACGAATCACAACCAACTTCTTCGAAAGCCACTGAAATTTTGGTTTACTGCCAAAATGTTAATAGAATGAGGAGCGCCGTAAAGATGAACGAAATCCATAAGAATATATTGGGCTCCTCATTTTCGACAATTCTAGGTACCGAAACAAGTTCAAGTTTTTTTATTATTTTTTCAAGTTTTTGGAAATCCTTGAAATCTCGGAAATTCTAGAAATTTTCAGCTCCTTAGGAATCGTAGGAACTTTTGGAATCTTGAGAATCTTCAGAAACTTGGAAAATTTGAGAAGCTTGAGAATGTTGGGAATTTTGTTAGGTTCGGGGATCTTAGGAATCTTGTGAATCCTACGATAATTGGGAATCCTAAGAAACTTGGAAAACTTGAGAATCTTGGCATTTTTGAGTCTTTTTGATCATAGAAATCTCGGAAATCTGGAGAATCTTGCAAATCTTGGGAGTCTTGAGGATCTTAGGATTCTTGGGAATCTTCAGAATATTGGATAACTGGGGAATCAAAAAAAACTTAAGAATATAAACAAGCTTGGAAATCTTGTGAATGTTCAAAATCTTATGAAGCTTGGAAAGTTTGGAAATTTTCAGAATCATGGGAAGCTCGGAAATTTTAGCGAATCTTTTGAATATCAGGAAATTTAGAAATCCTGGAAATCATCTCTGGAATCGTGGGGATCTTGATAGCCTCGAAAATCTTTAAAATCCTGAGAATCTGGGGATTTTCGAGAATCTCTAGAATCTTGAAAATCATGTGAAATCCGAGAATCTGCGAAATGGTAGGTATCGTGAGAATTATTGTACTTTTTCAAGTTTTTTATAATCCTTGAAATCTCGGAAATTCTGGAAATTTTCAGCTCCTTAGGAATCGTAGGAACCTTTGGAATTTTGAGAATCTTCAGAAACTTGGAAAGTTTGAGAAGCTTGAGAATGTTGGGAATCTTGGTAGGTTCGGGGATATTCGGAATCTTGTGAATCCTACGAAATTTGATCGTAGAAATCGCGCTTGGAAAGTTTGGAAATTTTCAGAATCATGGGAAGCTCGGAAATTTTAGCGAATCTTTTGAATCTCAGGAAATTTAGAAATTCTGGGAATCATGGGAAGTTTGGAAAACTTGAGAGTCTTGGGAATCATGCAATCATAGGAATCTCTGGAGTCGAAGGGTTTTTGGGATTCTTTGGCATCGTGGAAATCTAAAAACCTTTGGGTATCTTAAGAAGCTTGGGAATCTTGTGAATTTTTGGAATCTTGGGAATCTCTGAAAACTTGGGAAAGATTTGATTTTTTGTAATCTTGGGAAACTCGGAAATCGTGAAAGCCTAGGAATCTTGGAATTTGGAAAGCCTCGGATTCTTGGAAAGTTTGGAAAACTTGAGAATCTTGTGAATCTTGGAAATCGCGCAATCATGGGAATCGGAAAGTTTGGAATGAGGATGTAAAAAGTGAAGAGGTTTTTGGTAGTGACTATAATGTTTTTAGAGATGATCGTGATTTACGACTAACCCAAAGAATGTTAGGCGGAGGAGTTCTCATCGCAGTTTCATCTATATTTAATTCCGATCTTATTGTCTCACCAAAATTCAAAGAATTTGAACATGTATGGGTTAGAACACATATCGCTGATGAAATCCACATTTTTGTTTCAGTGTACTTTCCACCGGATCTAGTTTGCAAATCAACGTATGAGATTTTCTTTCAAGCAGCTGAAGAAATAATCTCTAATTTTCCTCCAGAATTTAAAGTTCATATTTATTATGATCAGCGCAACTTAGATTTTATTCCTGACTCTGAAAATGAGAGAATTCTACTTCCTGTCGTTGGTGAAAACTAAACATTACAATATATGTTTGAGAAAATTGCATTGCTAGGATTTAATCAAATAAACCATATAAAAAATCAACACAATCGTTATTTAGATCTGCTATTAACAAACATTAATGAAGATTTCTGTGTTGATGAATCTCATTCTCCCTTATGGAAAAATGAAACGTTTCACACAGCAATAGAATTCTCTATTTTTGTGCACAAGAATCATAATTTCATTGATTGTGACTTCGAGGACGTCTTCGATTATAGAAAAGCAAATTATGAAAATATTAAATATAAATTAAGCAGTGCTAATTGGCAGTCCCTTTTAAAGAATCAAGAGAACGTTGAATGTGCAGTGGAGATCTTTTATAATATTTTATGGCAAATAATACAGGAGGAAGTTTCACTCACGAAAAAACGACGAAATCATGCATCCAAAAATCCAGTTTGGTTCAACAAGGAAATTATTAATTTGAAAAATCGGAAGCAAAAAGCTCACAAAATTTACAGAAAACACAATAATCAGGATAATTTGGAAAAATACCTTAACATTCGTGACCAACTAACTTTGGCTATTTCTTCGGCACTAACTGTATATAATGCAAAAACTGAAAATGAGATCAAGTCATGCCCAAAAAACTTTTTTAATTACATCAAAACTAAGTTGAATTCATGCAACTTCGCATCAAAAATGTCTTTAGATGGGAAAGAGGGTGAAACTTCAAAAGATATTTGTAATCTCTTCGCAACATTTTTTCAAGAAACTTATTCTAACTATTCAGACAATGATCGTGACTTTGAATATTTTTCTTATTTTCCTGATTATTCAAGGGATGTTGGTGTCAGTCACATTAACGTTCAAGATATCTTGTCTGGTCTCAATGATCTAGATGCCACTAAAGGCTCAGGACCTGATGGAATTCCACCTGCTTTCATAAAGAATTTAACAACTGAGCTTACGTCACCTTTATTCTGGCTGTTCAATAAGTCACTAGAATCTGGAATTTTCCTAAAAGATTGAAAAACATCTTTTTAATACCTATTTATAAATCGGATAAAAAATCTGATATTCGTAATTATCGTGGAATTGCCATTCTGTCTTGCTTTCCCAAACTTTTCGAATCCATCATAAATAAAACCATTTTCAACCAAGTCAAACATAAAATGACAAATTCTCAACATGAGTTTTTTAAAGGCCGTTCAACTAGTACAAACCTTTTAGAATTTGTTGATTACTCGTTAAATGCCATGGATAAAGGAAATCATATAGAACCTCTTTACACTGACTTCAACAAAGCTTTCGATAAGCTGGACATTCCCATGTTAATATTCAAACTTGAAAAATTGGGAAACGAGATGAGACTCCTCAATTGAATTAAGTCGTATTTAACAGATCGTCAGCAAATAGTAAAATTCTATGAGATGAAATCTGATATAATTAAAGTTACTTCGGGGGTTCCTCAAGGTTCACACTTAGGACCTCTTCTTTTCATTTTATATGTCAATGACATCTCTCTTATTTTAAAAAAACATTAAAATTCTCATATATGCAGATGATATGAAGCTATTTTTAGAAATTAGAAATAATAATGACGATAATGTTTTTCACAATGAAACACAAATCTTTTATACATGGTGTTGTAAATGTTTACTGGAATTAAATGTTAAAAAATATAATCTCATGACTTTTAGCAGAAAACAAATCACGGCTTCCGTGTCAATTACATTTGGTAATCAAACCGTTCAGAAATGCGATGGAATAAGAGATTTAGGAGTTATCTTAGATAAAAAAGTAAAATTTGTGGAACATTACAACACAATTGTTCATAGAGCTAGTAATATGCTTAATTTTATAAAACGCTTCGGATATCACTTTCAAGATCCTTACACAATTAAAACTCTTTACGTAGCATATGTTCGGTCTATTTTAGAATATTGTAGTATTGTGTGGTCACCATTCATAAAAAAACACGAAGTGAGAATTGAGTCAATCCAAAAACAGTTTCTATTATATGCACTACGCAAGTTAAGATGGACAGTATTCCCTCTTCCATCTTATGAAGCACATTGTATGTTGATAGATATTCAAACATTGAAAGAACGTCGGGACTATGCTATGATCTCTATGATGGCTGTGTATAACGAGCATAACATGTTAATATTCAAACTTGAAAAATTGGGAAACGAGATGAGACTCCTCAATTGAATTAAGTCGTATTTAACAGATCGTCAGCAAATAGTAAAATTCTATGAGATGAAATCTGATATAATTAAAGTTACTTCGGGGGTTCCTCAAGGTTCACACTTAGGACCTCTTCTTTTCATTTTATATGTCAATGACATCTCTCTTATTTTAAAAAAACATTAAAATTCTCATATATGCAGATGATATGAAGCTATTTTTAGAAATTAGAAATAATAATGACGATAATGTTTTTCACAATGAAACACAAATCTTTTATACATGGTGTTGTAAATGTTTACTGGAATTAAATGTTAAAAAATATAATCTCATGACTTTTAGCAGAAAACAAATCACGGCTTCCGTGTCAATTACATTTGGTAATCAAACCGTTCAGAAATGCGATGGAATAAGAGATTTAGGAGTTATCTTAGATAAAAAAGTAAAATTTGTGGAACATTACAACACAATTGTTCATAGAGCTAGTAATATGCTTAATTTTATAAAACGCTTCGGATATCACTTTCAAGATCCTTACACAATTAAAACTCTTTACGTAGCATATGTTCGGTCTATTTTAGAATATTGTAGTATTGTGTGGTCACCATTCATAAAAAAACACGAAGTGAGAATTGAGTCAATCCAAAAACAGTTTCTATTATATGCACTACGCAAGTTAAGATGGACAGTATTCCCTCTTCCATCTTATGAAGCACATTGTATGTTGATAGATATTCAAACATTGAAAGAACGTCGGGACTATGCTATGATCTCTATGATGGCTGTGTATAACGAGCATAACTATGATGGCTGTGTATAACGAGCATTGTGAAAGTATTGACCTTACCATGCCCCGAACAAGTTTAAAACAGTTTTTCAACTCTTTACGGCATCATAGTACATAGAAATAGTATACAGGATAGTATATAAGCAATTAATATTTGTATAATGTAGTCTACACTTGATTGACGAAATAAATAAATAAATAAATAGATACTGCACCCCCTCAAAATAATTTTCGGTTCCAGTCTTCTGTTGGACAACGTACTCCCGGTTCCGTAGCTGATATCCATCAAGCAATCTGCAATCCAAACGATGATGAACTCGCGACTGTTTCTCCAGGTAAAACCAAAGTGTATATATGTCCTCTCGAAGCTACCTTTGATACTGCACCCCCTCGAAGTAATTTTCGGTTCCAGTCTACCGTTGGACCACATAGGGTAAAGACCTAATTTTGGCCCCATTAGGGAGGGTGCCACACTATTCTATTAATTACGCAGCCTATAATTGTTGAAATGCGCTTAAATTGGCATCAGTATCCTTGCTTCGTTCCCAAGAACCAATATAATAAGAAAAAGTCCTGAAAATGGGGAAATACTTCTGTTCGAGTGCCACTAAAACTCGAATCGAATGCTTCTATTTTCGCACTACCATTTGAGCCAATGCGTTGAACAAAGATGGCAGACGCTGCTCTAACTAACGGCTTCAAATGGGTAGGGCGATAATAGAAATAGGGCGAAAATAGTCTCCACACCCTACTCCCGGCTCTGTAGCTGATATTCATCCAGCCATCTGCAATCCAAATTATGATGACCTCACGACTGTTCCTCCAGGTAAAGCCAAAGAGGGTATATGTCCTCTCGAAGCTACCTTTGATACTGCACCCCCTCAAAGTAATTTTCGGTTCCAGTCTACCGTTGCACAACCTACTTCCGACTCCGTAGCTGACTTTCACCTAGCTATCCGTGACTCAAATTATGAAGACACCACGACTGTTTCTCCAGGTAAATGCTAGGAATGTATATGTTCCTCCGAAGCTAGACATACAGATACTGCCTCCCTTGAAATGAATTCCCGTTCCCAGCTCAGAATATACTACCAGAATGTGAGAGGACTACGCACAAAGATCGATGAGCTGTTCGTAGCTGTATCCGACGCAGAGCACGATGTCATTAACTCAACAACTCACTGCAAACGATTGACTGGGTGACTTTGCTCAATAACGCAACCGATGTAAATGACGCAGTAGAAAAGTTCTCATCGATTCTGACCCAACTGTTTGAAATATATGTCCCAGAACCGCGTCCTAAACCAAAACCACTTTGGTCCAATCGACATCTCCGAGAACTTAAACGACTGAGGGCAGCCGCGCTTCGGCACTACACCAACCGACGAAATCCCAATACAAAGCGGGAATTCATATATGCTAGCAACAATTACAAAGCTTATAACCGCTTCCTATACTCTCGGCATGTATTACAACCGCAATCTGACCTTCAGCGAAATCCCAAACGTTTCTGGTCTTTTGTAAATGAGAAGCGTAAAGATAGTGGACTTCCTTCTAGTATGACTTTGGCAAATGAAACTTCTAGCACGACTCGCAGTATCTGTAACATGTTTGCAAAACATTTTTGGAGCGCATTTGAAACAGTTCCGACTACTGCAGAACATGTTAAAATCTAACTACGAGATGTTCCCAGGGGTGTGATGGACCTAGGTAACATCCATTTTACGGAGGAAGACATTGTTGCTGCTATTGATAAATTGAAATCTTCGACTTCGGCTGGTCCTGATGGGATTCCTGCCTTTATTTTAAAAAAGGTGTGCGAGTGCCCTTTCCCCTCCCCTAAAGCTGATTTTGAATCTATCTTTGTCGCAAGGGACGTTTCCTCTATGTTGGAAAAAATCGGTTATGTTTCCTGTTTTTAAAAAAGGTTATAAGCAGGACATAGCAAATTATCGGGGCATAACCTCTCTCTGTGCGGGGTCCAAGTTATTTGAAATTCTAGTAAGCAATATATTGTTCCGGGAAGCCAAAACATGTATATCAACAGATCAACACGGGTTCTTCCCACGTAGATCAACATCCACGAATTTAGCACAATTCATTTCACATTGTATTAAAAGTATTGAATGCGGAGCACAAGTGGATACTATTTCTACAGATCTCAAAGGAGCGTTCAATCGTGTTGATCACTCGCTCCTACTGGCGAAGATAGAAAGATTGGGTGCCTCACTCAACTTCACCAAGTGGCTTAAATCATACCTTGTAGGCTGTACCTTATCTGTCAAACTAGGAAATGTCGAGTCACATAACTTTACAAATTTATCAGGTGTGCCCCAGGGTAGTAATCTTGCACCCTTGCTGTTCTCCTTGTTCTTCAATGACGTTTGTAATGTCCTTCCACCAGGATGCAAACTTATCTATGCAGATGACCTTAAACTGTTTCTTATTGTACGATCTGAATTGGCCTGCATTGAACTACAGCGACAACTAGATGAATTTTGTAACTGGTGTACTCGAAATCGGCTGACTATCAGTGTATCCAAATGCTCAGTAATTTCTTTAACGCGCAGAAAAAATCCAATTTTGTAGTGTTATACTATCTCAGGGAAACTACTGGATAGAGTGTCAATTGTCAGGGACCTTGGTATACAGCTAGATTCTAAAATGACGTTTAGAAATCACTATTCCCACATCATTGCGAAAGCCAACCGGAATGGTTTTATCATTAGAATAGCCAAAGAGTTTACTGACCCATACTGTCTGAGAGCACTGTACTTCTCTCTTGTACGCTCCATCCTGGAAGCTTCAGCTGTCATTTGGTGCCCGTACACAAATGTATGGATTACCAGAATTGAATCTATACAAGCTAGGTTTCTCCGATATGCCCTTAAAACACTGCCATGATGCAACCCGATAGAGTTGCCACCTTACATTGAACGCTGTCGTCTGCTCGACATGGACCCTCTTTCAAAAGGCAAAATATATCCAGAGCCGTGTTTGTAGGGAAAGTTCTAATTGGTGAGATAGATGCCCCAAATATACTTTCTCAGATTAATGTAAATGTGCCCCCTAAAAGTATAAGATCATGGGATTTTTTAAGACTTGACTATCAAAGTACTGATTACGGACAGAATCAACCCATAAGGGCGATGTGTGGCGTATTTAATAATGTTTATGAATGTTTTGACTAGAGTTGTGGTACCGGTAATACCGGTACCGAAAATCCCGGGAATACCGACCTATTTTTGGTACCGTAATACCGGTACTGAACAAAAGCCAGTACCGGTATATTCGGTACTATACAATTTTTTATGATAAATATGTTAACTCTGCAGGGATATCTGTTTCAAAATATCTTGCAGACCGATAACGTTTGATTATATTAATTTGCCTTCTAGATAAATCGTTGAGATAACACCTTTGTGTGGGAATGAGGTGGGGCCATCATCATAGTAATTCTAGAAGTTAAAGTTTTATTAGCGACATTCTGATTGGTTTCCATTATTCACTGGGTGGCGCGTAATAAGACTATGGTCTAAGTCATGTCTGTATTTGATTTGCTCTTAAACCTTTATCTATAATAGAACGAACAGCGATTTAGTAGCTAACAGTTTTAGACTTGGTGAACTGCTTCAAACAGGGCGATTTTTAATTATTGGTGATCGGAAAATTCAGCAAAACTCCATAATTTAACAGGAAAGCAAGGAGCCTGGATATGCGTTAGAGAATAGTAGGCAAACGACATAAAGTTCGAAACCAAGTTTCAGAAAAGCAAAAGAGGAAATGCGATTAACCTGCTCGGATTTAATGCCATTCTCGCTTTGATTTACTGTTGTTAATAGGGTTTCATACATTTACCATCTGTTCAAGTCGACGAAAGTCGCACCACTTAGCGGTTATTGATTTCAAAGTGGCCTAGATTTCGAAATAAAAGAAGGTGCCCTATACGAAAAATATCTTCTGTGAAATGAGTCTTGCCATTCCGAAGCAATTAAAAACAATAATTATGTTTTTTGATCAGCAAAAATCAATCATCTGAGAATAAGATCATCAGTTTGAACATTATATTTCAGTTTGAAGCTTTTTTGGATTTTTTTAAAAAAATATTCGGGTATAAGTACTTTACCGGTACTACCGGTACTGAGGGCTTCAGTACCGTAGTACCGGTTCTCGCCAAAAAGGGTCGGTACTGCGAACCCTAGTTTTGACTTCTCTGTATCAAGTGACGTTTTTAAAAATAGGCTTAAACGGCTAACTTAGTGCATAAGATGTGATTTAGATAGTGATTTTGATTTGTTAGAAGTATCATTAAGTTCAGTAAATTATAATGTAATGTAATGTGTAATATTGTTTAATATGTAAATGTGAAAAGATAATGAGGTTTTTACGCGCATTTGGAGGTTGTTCGATGGACTTACTCCAAACGGGCTTTTCTTCATTTTATATTTTATGTAGACCATGTAGGTCAGATAAAAAATAAAATAAATAAATAAGTGGGAATACCTTTCTTGCATCCAAAGATGCCGAGGAGTGGCTTATGGTCGGTTTCCAACGTGAAGCTCCTACCAAAAATCATCCTGTGAAACCTGGTCACTACAAAAATCAATGCCAAGCCCTCCTTCTCAATCTGGTTATATTTACTTTAGGCCGATGTGAGGCTTCGAGATATGTGAAAAATGGCTTTTACTGTGCTGTCGGGGAACTTGTGACCGATTCGAGCACCCAGTTCAAACATCGAAGCATCAGCTGACACAATTATTTCCAGATCAGAGTTGTATTGCGTTAGCAATAATGGTGATTGAAGAACCTTTCGAAAACGGTCGATCTTTGGGGACCACTCAAATTTTGCACCTGTCTTGAGTAACTGGTCCATTGGATGTCGCAAAGCTCGCATTTCCTTGACGTATTTGCCGTAATAATTAACGGCACCCAGGTAGGAACGAAGCGTCAGTATATCATGCGGCGATGATAGAAGCAATTTTATGCGGATCTGGTCTAATCCCGTTACCATCAAGTACTTCTCCTATGTATTTCACCTGTTGCATTCCAAAGTTGCATTTTTCGATGCGAATAGTGAACGCGTACTCTCTCAGACGCTCTAGTACAAGATAAAGATTCCGCTTGTGATCTTCTTCTGTCCTACCACCGACGAGGCTAGCCTCATCGACAACAACCTGTAGATATGCATCGGACAAATCAATGTGGCTGAAGATTCGACAATTGGCCATTTTGGCGAATATATCCTCTGGCAACGGTAACGGATATTAAGCCGGTTCGAGAGCGTTGTTGAGACCCGTTGAAAAATCGGCACAGATTCGAAAGGATTCATTTGGCTTCCGAACAACGACGATAGGGGAAGCCCAATCAGCAAAATCAACATGCTTTATGATGCCCAAACTTTGAAGACGGCTGAGTTCATCCTCCACTACGCTTTCCATGCTGTATGCAACCGATCGCTTTGGCCTAAACACCGATTTGGGATTTCCCTTCAGCACCAGCTGAACCGCAGTTTTGTTGCAAAGACCCATCTTCGAAGTAAACACCTCGGGGAAACGTAAGTGCTGCTACGTTCTGTGGGTGCTGGCTCCTGATTTGACTGCAGAACGAAATCATCGTGTGGTTCCACAATTCGATCAAATCCAACCAGTCAATGCCTAAAATGTCCAGATTGACATTAGAGTTAGCAACGAAACACTTACCCTCTTTCGTGGTGCCGTTAATTGTAACATTGCACTGTATCTCAGAAGATAGTTTTAGTGGTTCTCCTGACGCTGTTTTGGCATTACACTTCGCTGGTTTCGTTTTAGGTCGACCGAGCTTGATCCACGATTGATGTGAAAAAATGGAAATGTCAGACCCTGTGATCAACTGCAAGCGAAGCGGAATGTTGTTGATGTTATCACTTACAAATTTCCGCCCTCGGCTGACTTTCCGCACGGTTACTGTTTTTGTTGTTGTTTCTCGTTTTCTCCTCTTCTGCTCTCTGATGGTCGTTGTGCTCGTAGATCTTTTTTAAGATAAAAAGGAGCAGTACCCTTCTTTGTGTTCATGCTTGCCACATTCATGGCACTTGTGATCCCGAAACCGGCAGTCCTTGTTGTAATGCATACCCCCGCACGACCAGCAGGGTGTCCTGGACTGTTTCCGGTTGGTGCTGCTGCTTCTCGAAAACTAATTTTGACGTTTAAGCTGGATTTGTTTGTGTGCGAATTTGTTCACTGCAGATGATAGATTTTCAACCAGCACTGTGTCCTGTTTTAGGTTAACCCAATTGTTGCACTGTTCTACAACTAGCTGGAGTGTCAATTCCGCCGCTTCATTGAGCCTGGTTTTTGTTAGGGGAAACTTTGCCACTGCGACCACTATTCAGGTTATCTTTTGTGGCTGCCCCTGTTTGCTCTACATGATACAAATTGCCCGAATCCAATGTAGTTGGAAGCGAGTTGTTTGTTTGTCCACATGTGTCGTCCCAACCGGGTAGTATTAATGTAGCTGAGGATCCGTTTGGGACAGGTATGCCATATCTCGTGAGGCCTCATAAGATGCCTTCCGAAGTATCGCTCCCTTCGATGAAATAGTACTGCACACTGGCAGAGAATACGTTCGGAGATCTCGGGCTCGTAGTTACAAAATCGACAAATGTCATCTTGACTTTTGCCATTTTTGACATTGAAAATGTCTTACTGCACTATCTGGGGCAGGGTGTCATTTTAAAATCTAAAATCAAACGATGTCACGTTTTTGCGTCACTAAGCGATCGATAGCCTAGAAATTTTGCTTACAACAATAAAACAGGAATTGATAGCAATAAACAAAAACAGCAGTTTGACTGGAAGTGTCGTTGCCATTAAAAATCACATTACCTCGCTATTTGATACAGCAATGACGACAATGAAAAATAATGTCTATAGCACGCTGAAAACGGTAACGTCAGAGCTATCAGCTGAACTGCGCATCATGAATGATGAAATAAGCCAGCTTAATCAACTGTCTCTGGACACAGTGGCTAGTATTACTACGACGTCAAACCCGAAGCTGGGGATTGATATTCTTGACGAACTTAAGTCTCTGTCAGCAAACATATCCACCAGTCAAAACTTCACAAATTCTGCGCTAACTATTGATATCCTTGACGAACTTAAGGCGCTTTCATCAAACATAACGGCAAGTCAAAACGCTACATCATCGCTTGATTCGTGCCCCAGTTTGGAAACCGAATTAAATAACGACAAAAATATCGATAACTCAGGTTGGCGCGTTTTGGGTACAAGGAAAGTATGGAGCGATTACGATGCACGCAAATTAAGAAACCTGAACCAGCAAAAACAGGCCGAAAAGGCAAGAAGACGTAAAAAAAGATCGAGGCGAAATAATAATAACGTTAATGAAAAAAACAAAAGCACTACAAATTTTCTTCGAACTAATCAAGAGCAACTCGCAGCGGCGCGCCACTCAGCCAGTTAATAGTAAGCATACGAGTAATACCAATCGCAGCAGCATTTAAGGCCGGCAGCACCCACTATAACAAGAACCATACGAGTAGTCACTACAACAATAGTTTCCTGCCACCGGATAGAGTGCTTCTTGCGGCTGCAAAGGATCATTTCTCAGGACCCCCCACGATCTATAGGCCAACAATTCAGTTTCAAAGTGGACCAACATTGAATCCCTATCCAGTGGATGATTTATCACGGTCGACGCTGCAAATGCACCCAACATCGGAGCGCTCGACAACAGTTTTGTGTAAGGCGTGCCATTCTCAACATTCGTGTTTTCGACGACATTGACGCATTCCCTAGAAGAAGGAAATGACGAGGACACCGCAGTTTCCAAGATTCGACGCCATTTGAACGACAACAAAAAGAGGTGATCTCGACTCCTCAAGTAGAGTCATCACACAACTCCGCTAGCGAATGACGGATTTCAATAGAAGCATGTCTGTAATAACATACGTACATGGAACTATTGAGAACCAGAGCTACAGGTCCAAAGCCCTGGTAAAGGAGGATGGTTGTGATGATCTGGGCCGCGGTCACCACGTAAAGCAAGATAGGTCATAACGCCAATTCCAAGGCGTGAAGCGACCCGTGCCGAGAGATGAGTGATCGAGGAGGTGAAAAAGATGCTCGATCGTTAACGGAGCCTGTGGGGGTACCTGGGCAACCCCCACAGTAAGCGTTCCTTACCAAGTTACTGCGGAGCTCGGGCATGGCGGACATTTATTCTCGCGCTACTCGTGGGTACAAACATGGAGATAAACAAAAACAAAACAAATAAACAAACGGAGGTGCCAAACCCCTTTGCTAGAGGTGGTTTGGCGAGGTCTCCCCCCCCCCCCCCCCCCGTGGAGAGAGTAGTGGAGCGACGAGTGCTGCATCTGATAGCACCAGTGACCCCCCCAGCAGTGGTAGGAAATAACCCTACCAACGCACTGGACGGGCCACTATCCGCGATGCGCAAAGTGGTGGAGCAGCTCGATTCAATAATCGAGTTCACTAGCGCAAAGCAAAACATGAGCAAGGAGTTGAAGCAGAGCCTCCTGGTGCTCCGGAAAGCTGTTCGTGTCGCAAGACAGGAACAGCAGGCTTACGCCAAGAGGGTGGAATGTCGGGAGAAGTCCAACAGAGAAACCCAGACAGTGGCCTCCCAGAGGGAGGGAAGAGAGAAGGTCGATACAGGTACTCAGACAGCGGCCTTCACCTTCTATGGAGCAGCCATGTCGCTCGAAGCGGCGGCCGAGTTCCCCTCGAAGGGAAAAGGCAAGGGCAATCGCAAGACGGCGTCGAACGCGAAGCGCCCTAGGAAGCCGCCAGGCGAGGGTGCAAAAACCGACACCACACGGCGTGCAACCGTTAAGGCCAAACGCCGTTTGGCCGAGGTAAGCGAGGGCGAGAGTGAACTCGCTGGGCAGAGCGATGGTACCAGCAACCCTGCGCAGCCGGGGCTGGTCACCAAGAAGAAGCCGGCATCGACCCGCGGCCCGCGAAGAAGGCCAAGGATATAGGCGAGGCTTTGTGGTTAAAAACCGACAAGGACAAATACGCCGACGTCCTAAAGTCGATGAAGGCGGCCGAAAGCCTCTCGGCCCTTGGGCAAGATGTGCGTAGCGTGAGACGCACCAACACGGGAGAAATGCTTCTGGTGCTGAAGCGAGGCGCACAATCTAGTGCGGTGTACAAGGCCTTGGCCCAAGAGGTCCTTGGCGAAGGCACCCAGGTCAGGTCGCTAGGGGCAGAAATGACTCTCCACTGCAAGCATCTGGACGAGCTCGCGACCGCCGAAGATGTTGTCGCAGCCATCAAGAAGCAATGCGACGTGACAATCGAGCGGGCCTCTCTGCGTTTTAGAGGGGGACCCTCTGGCACCCAAGTAGCCTACCTCAGGCTACTGAAGGCGGATGTCAAAAAGGTAACCGAGAGTAAGCTGAAGATCGGTTGGTCGGTATGCCCAATTAGAATACCCCAGCCGCCTTCAGTGGATAGGTGCTATCGGTGCCTTGAGTCCGGTCACAAATCCTACGAGTGCAAGGGCATAGACAGAAGCAAACTATGTCGTCGCTGCGGCGAGGAGGGGCATAAGGAGCGGGGTTGCACTAAGGCGCACAAGTGCCTTATCTGGACCGCTAAGAAGCAAGCCCATAAACATGCTATGGGCGGACCTTCGTGTCCCTTCGGTGAGGTAAATAAGAAGAAGCCGTGAACGTCACACGGCTAAATCTTAACCATTGTGCAGCAGCCCAACAGCTGCTGTGGCAGTCGGTCTCGGAGTCGAGGACAGATGTCGCCCTCCTATCAGACCCGTACAACATCCCTGCCGGCAACGGCAATTGGGTGTCGGACGGGTCTGGAATGGTGGCAATCTGTACAACGGGACGGTTTCCGGTTCAAGAGGTAATACACTCCTCCGCCGAGGGTGTTGCGATTGCCAAGATCAATGGTGTGTTCTATTGCAGCTGCTACCAAGGTGGCCAATAGAACAGTTCAACCAGATGATCGACAGGCTCTCGTCAGACCTAGTGGGCCGCAAACCGGTAGTCAACCGGTCAACAGATGACAGCGTGAGTGGGACAACTCCTCGAAAGGTAGGTGGACCCACCGGCTGATACCTAGCATATCGAGCTGGGTGGGAAGACCCCATGGGGAAGTTCACTTCCACCTGACACAATTCCTGTCAGGCCATGGCTGTTTCCGACAGTACCTCCACAGGTTCGGGTACGCGGAGGTCTCAGCCTGCTCGGACTGCCCAGGTGTAGACGAAACTGCCGAACACATACTGTTCGTATGTCCTTGGTTCGACGTCGAAAGAAGAACAATGCTTGACGTCTGTGGCTGGGACACAACCCCTGATACCCTTATTCAGCGGATGTGTCAATCGGTGGAAAACTGGAACGCAGTCTCGGCTGCTACCACCCAGATTGCCTGTAAGCTACAGGTTATCTGGCAAACCGAGCAACAGACGACGGGCACGGCTAACTAGTGATTGGTTAGTTGGAGCGAAAAGGCCAAGCGCAAAAAAGGGAGCGAATGGTCTGTTCATGCTGAGGCAGGTTTGGCGCAGTGACTGGCAACCGCGTAAGGGGTAAACCCAGCCACCCCGAAGCAAGACAGAAGAGTGAGTGTATAGGCGTATAAGTGGACTGCCTCATGCCAAGACGGGAGGGTCGTAGCGTAGTATGTTGGGACTTAGCTATCGATGCCTCATGGCGTGGCCGAGGAGTGAAAGGGTGAGCATCCAAGTCAGTCTCACACGGAATGTTAAGGGTGAGCACAAAAGTCAGCCTCACATGGTATGGTAGAGGCTAGCACAAAAGTAAGCCTAACAAGGAATGAAAAAGGTGAGCACACAAGTCAGCCTCGCATGGTATGTCAGAAGTGGGGCCTAAGAAAAATGTCCCACATGGGAAGCCAGGGGGAGTGAAAGAGGTATATTAGAGTGGCACGATCGAGAGTGAATCAGGTGATAGGGTGAGCACCCAAGTCAGCCTCACATGGTATGGGTAGGGCGAGCACAAAAGTAAGCCTAGCAAGGAATGAGTAAGGTGAGCACACAAGTCAGCCTCGCAAGGAACGAAAAAGGTGAGCACAAAGGTCAGCCTCATGTGGAGTGTTTGGGAGTGAATCAAGGTGCGATAGAGAGAGCACCCAAGTAAGCCTCATACAGGACGTATGAACGCGTGAGTGAGAGTGAATGAGTACATTAAGTACAGCCATCCCCCCAGAAGTAATACCGAGAGGTAGTTTCTGGGAGGAACGATGGCGGAGTCCAATGGAGTTTAGTCGGTATTAATGGCAGCGTCACCATTCGAGCCCGACACGCCCCCAGTGCACTCCGTGCGGTAGCTTGGACCCTACCAATAGCACGTGTACTGGGCTAGGACGTAAATGTCTTCTCCATTGTAAAAAAAAAAGTAGAGTCGTCAGTAGAAATTTTAATTTTAATTTACTGCCAAAATTTTAATAGAATGAAAAGTGCATCGAAAATGAATGAAATTCAAAAGAAAATTTTAAGTAGCTCCTATACAATTATTTTGGCTACAGAAACTAGTTGGGACGAAAGTGTTAGAAGTGAAGAAGTTTTCGGAAACAACTACAATGTGTTTAGAGCTGACCGAGGCATTCATATGTCTGAAAAGCAGTCGGGAGGGGGAGTTTTAATAGCAATTACATCAAAATTTAACGCAGAAATCATTACTACAAGGAAATTTAAAGAATTTGAGCATGTGTGGGTTTAAACCCATCTGGCAGGTGAAACACATATATTTGCCTCTGTGTACTTCCCCCCAAATAATGCCCGCAAAGATACATTTGAAAAGTTTTTTCTTATTGCCGAAGACATTAGAACCAGGCTCCCCCCAGAGGTAAAAGTTCATATTTATGGTTACTTCAATCAACGAAGCATTGACTTCTTTCCAGACACTGAAAATGAAAGCATCCTACTTCCAGTCGTTGGGGATAACGCAACTCTGCAGGCCACATTCGACAAAACTGCATGTTTAGGACTTAACTAAATTAATCATGTTAGAAATCAGCAAAACTGTTATTTAGATTTATTATTCACAAACATTCTTGAAGTCTTTTGTGTCACCGAATCATTAACTCCACTATGGAAAAATGAAGCGTTTCATACAGCAATTGAGTTTTCTGTATTTGTACATGATAACAAAAGACCCGATGACTGCGAGTACGAAGAGACCTTTCAATTTCAATTGGCAAATTTTGACAACATAAAACAAAGACTAAGCAGTATAGATTGGCAAACGTTATTTAGAAATGAAGCAAGTATCGAAAATTCAGTAGACGTCTTTTGCACAAAATTGTTTGATATAATAGTTGAACAAGTACCACTGAAAGAAATTAGGCGACAAGGCAACACAAAATATCCAGTTTGGTATAACGAGCAATTTAAAAATTTAAAAAATCGTGAACAAAAGGCCCACAAAAACTATAAAAAAAATCAGAAATGAAAGGAACTTATTTAACTATTCGGACATTTGCGATCAACTAAACCTATCCATTAATATAGCATTTGAAGAGTATAACTCAAAACCAGAACTTCAAATAAAATCTTGCCCAAAAAATTTCTTTAATCATGTTAAAAATAATTTGAAATCGGAAAACTTCCCTTCAAAAATGAATCTTAACCGTTGTGTGTCCGACGCGGTACCCGGGTACCTTTTCAAGTTTCAATTAATTAAATTCCTATGTTTTATCCATAGCTGGAAATTGAAATTTTGTGACATCTTAGAACTTCACTAAGTCAAGCTTTTGGGTTAATAATATTGTTGATATAGTAAGGGTGGGAGTGAGGAGGGGCTCCTGAATTTTTTTACTACGTAACAGGCCGACGTGGGTACCCGGTTACCCACAAAACTAAAATGCCCATAACTAAGGTAATATCCAACCGATTTCGATACTTTTGGCCGTTTTGGATTCAGAAACTCATCCACTTTTGGACTTGGTAAAAATGAATGGGGTTACTTCATTCGGTTCCCGGGAATCCGGGTTTCCGGAAGCAGGTTCCAGTGCTGGGGTACTATTTGCGAACTTCAATGGAATACTAGCAATATGGGTATCAAAATTCTTGGAATTGCATCAGTAGGCTGTATCTCGTGGTTTTTGAACCATTTGATGATTTGACCCCGGAACGGACATTCCGGAGCAGGTTCCCGTGGGGCCGTGAGTGGCCATTCCATTCCAATTCCCTTTTTCAAATTGCCATAGGGTCCCGTAACAATAAAAAACAGACTTCCGAGACAATTTGAACAGTTGTGATACTCATATTGCTAGTACATTATTAACATTTACAAATCATATCCTAGTACTGGAACATTACTCCGGAAAATCCGGATTACCAAAAACCAGATCCATTATTCCGGTTCTATTGTACAGAATCAAAAAGTAGACGAGTTCCTGAATCCAAAACATCTAAAAGTGTCCAAATCGGTTAAAGGCAGCCATAGTTATGAGCATTCCAATTTGTGGGTACCCGGGTACACTCGTTGGCCTGTTAAAGGTGTTTTTTTTTGTTGGACACATAACTGTTAAAGAAAATGTCGGTGTCAACTCGGACCAAATCTGCAATCTTTTCGCAACCTTCTTTCAAGACATCTATACCACATTTTCTGAAGAAGATCGTGATCGCGAATATTTCGGTTTCTTCCCAGAATTCACCACAAACATTGGCGTCAATCATGTCAGTGTGCAAGATATTATGGAGGCTCTAAACAAACTAGATGCCTCCAAAGGTTCTGGACCTGATGGGATTCCACCCGTATTTATGAAAAACTTAGCGTTGGAACTCACAGCTCCTCTGTTTTGGCTTTTTAACATGTCGCTTGAATCTGGCATTTTCCCCAATTTATGGAAAAGCTCGTACCTGGTACCCATTTTTAAAAGTGGCAAAAAATCTGACATATGTAACTACCGTGGAATTGCCATTATGTCATGTATGCCTAAACTCTTTGAAGCAATCGTTAACGAAAAACTATTCAATTAAATCAAAAACAGAATTACCAACATGCAGCATGGGTTCTTCAAAGGACGTTCAACTAATACAAATTTACTAGAATTCGTCAACTACTCATTGATTGCAATGGAGAATGGAAACTACATTGAAGCTCTTAACACAACACAATCATCAATAGAGCAAATAACATGCATGGATTTATAAAGCGTTTTAGTAACAATTTTAATGATCCATATACAATGAAAACATTACACATCTCGTATGTAAGGTCAACACTGGAATATTGTAGCATAGTTTGGTCACCTTTCTCAATCACACATGAAGAAAGAATAGAATCAGTACAAAGGCAATTTTTATTGTTTGCGCTTCGCAAAATAGGTTGCACACGATTCTCTCTCCCATCTTATAAAGCTCGCTGTATGCTCATTAACATCCAAGCACTAAAAGAGCGCCGAGAATATGCAATAGTTTCATTTCTAAACGATATCATTTCGTGTCGTATTGATTCAGTCGAACTTCTATCTAAACTTAATTTTTATATGCCTTCCCGGCAGGTACGAATCCGAAATACATTTATAACAAACAATTATCGTACAAATTATGCCAAGTTTGGACCATTAAATCAGATGATGGCAACCTTCAACAAGCACTGCGAAGCTATTGACTTAACAATGACGAAAAGCAAATTAAAAAAAATATTTCAATTCTATTCGCTTATAAAGAACATCCTAAAGTAGTGCTATGTAAACCAGATAGTGTTTAGTTTAGTTATTAGTATTTTATTTTTTAAGTGTATACTATATTTTATCGTTGTAACAAAACGGTCTACTCTTGTTTGACGACAATAAATAAATAAATATTTTGAACGCTAATAACTTTGTTATTTATGAACGAATTTCCGTCTGGTTATCACCAAACAACCAGGAATTAACTGAAATTATGTTTTATTGCTATAGTGTTTTTGTATTTCAATAGCACACTATTGAAAAATAAGCAAAAATGAACAGATCTCGAAAACGTGAAAACTCCCATACATCAGTTAATCTATCCCCGGCAGCGCCGTCAATAGGGAGCAGCTTAGTGATTCAAACGAACATGAAAAGTTATAAATAAATGTGCCGCGTGCCTGTTTGAATCAGTTGTTGCTCTTTTGCCAGACAAGTAAAATCGTGCCTACAGCATCTCGTACGACAGATGTGAGCTCCCAGCACACTACGCTTCTATGAATGACGTCATCCTCGACTATTTAAAGAATATCATTTCTCGAGCGACTTCATTCTCCCGTCGAACGTCGGGCTGTAAAGAACAGCAGTAGCAATCATGCATGTTGACAATGCGCTGCGATGAGTGCTGCATTTGATCACTGCTACCGCTGGGGGTAACCCGATGTAAATAGCGCGCGGCTGGAAGAGTTGGCAAACCTCAGTTGAAGCTGACTAATTGTTCCATTCTGCATGTTATTATTGTTAAATTAAAAGCCTTTTTAAGGCCTATAACAATAACAAACAATAAGGAATAAAATGGAATATTTCCAATCATTAACAGCGATAATCCAATTGCGCAGTTTATATTCGTTATTTGTTGCTTGTGCGTATATTGAAAATCTGAAATTTGCAACAATCTGTTATTTGTTTAAATTTATCCTTCCGAATCAATACAAAAATGTGCAGCTACTTAAAATATATTTCCAGGCTGAAATTGGTGAAAACCTGTAATTTATTAAAAATAATCTTTCGGAAACATAATCCAAAATTCTGCAATGTTTCAGAAAATTACAGGATGTGGCAACACTGCTAACTAGCGAAAGCCGTACTAAAAAGAATCCGCAAATGTTTTTTTCGTTATTCTGCATGATGGCAGTCCATCCATCAACAATTCGAAAGTGATAAAAGCCGATGTCACGTTTCAAACTATCAGTATTTCAAATTATCTGTTGAAGGGGAAGGTTGTTTGTTTCTTTCCAATTTTGATTATTTATCCGATGTAAGTAGCGCGCGGCTGGAAGAGACGGCAAACCGTAGTGGCGGCCGACTGATTGTTCCATTTCGCATGTTATTTTTGTAAATTTTCAGGGCTATAACCAACAATGAAGAACAAATTTGAAAAATTTCTGAGAATGACAGCGATAACCTAATTCCGCCGTTTATATTCGTTACTTTTTGCTTGCGCGTACATTGACAATCTGAAATTTACAACAATCTGTGATTTGTTTAAAATTATCCTTCCGAAACAATACAAAAATGTACAGTTATTTAAAAGTATATTGCCATGCTGAAATTGGCGAAAACCAAACCAAATACAAAAGTCTGCAATATTATAGAAATCGGAGGATGTGAAAAATCCGCAAATATTTTTTCGTTATTCTGCATGAAGGCAGTCCTTCCGTCATCAGTGCGAAAGTGATAAAAGCCGATGTCACGTTTCAAGCATCAGTAAATCATATTAGATGCTGAAGGGAACTCATTGTTCCATTCTGCATGTTATTTTTGTAAAACCAAAAGCCCTTAGTTAGTTTAGCCCTTTTCATTTCATAGCACGCGTGTTTGTGGATCCCACAAATAGTTCTTTTCAGGATTGCACCAATGGACCCCAAATATAGAACATTTCAGAATTTATATTAATTAAACCACCGAATATATAAAGATACATATGTTAAACTGTCTACGTTTACGAATAATTTGATTTATGACCAGTTATTTTTCTATCGTACTTGCGAACATTTAATTTGATAGCAGGTATTTAAAAGTAGATGTAAGGTTTTGTTTGTGAGCATCATTAATTTATGTTCCCATTTCGGTTTTAAAACTTTTTTAAAACTTGAATTTGTCACACTACAGGCTATCGATTTTAATTTAAAAATTCAACAAATAATTTAATTTGAATTTGGCCACGGATAATGCTTGCTCATAAAACTGGCTGCATTTTTAATGTCATCGTGGTCGTGTCTTGTACACAACCCTTAAATTTTTTTTCAGATGATGCTTAGCAATGTCCCGTAAATAAACCTGTGATTATACGTAAGTCTTTAAGTTTAAGATCCATTAGTTTTTTGGCTTTCGTTGTATCTGGATGTATGAATTTCTAAGCTTGTCGAGCACCTTCTATGTTCTATGACACCTAATTTCTATCTCTCTCCGTTGAAAAGTTAGTGTTGGCGCCATCTATGCGGTCACAGATTGAACTAAAATTTTCTAACCAAAACATAACTCGTAGTATATACTGCAATTCTTCCGAACATACTATTCAGCTAAATCTAACCATTATTCCATAAAAATGTTTAGTTTGTTAGAACCTAGTACTGATACACTATCATGCACTGCTAGGCCCCATGCAAAACTGACTCAGACATCACTTCGTTAAAAGTTTAATAACTTTTCCTATTGGAGTCGGATCGCTTTGCAGTCTTCAACAAAGTTGTAGATAATAAAATTACCTTTTTAAGTTTCACTTTTGGTGATAATCTGATGTATACAGTGCCACCTAGCGGCGAAAATGTGAGCAAGAGGGTTTTCTCCATGTAAATTGTCGAAAAATCCCATACAAACTTCAAGCACGTTGGTCCGGTAGCTAGACTTGTCCGATTCGCTTCAAATTTGGAGCAAGTACTCCTGGTGGGACTAGGAATCGACTCAGGGGTGGGCCGATTGAGTTTTCAAAAATTCATTCTTTTTCTGGGCAGTCTATTGTACAAGCGTGGTGGCGGTATAGCACTTTATGTGAAAGAGGGTATTCAGTGTAAACCAATCCTCGCTTCCACAATATCGGAAAGCTCTTCTGCAAAGGGTGAATATCTTGCAGTTGAACTGCGCGTGGGACTTGAAAACATTCTTCTGGTTGCTGTGTATAAGCCACCGAACAACGTTCTGGCTCATACTCGTTCAAGCTGAATTATTGGATCTACTATCGTCTTACGAAAATGTAGTATTTGTCGGTGACATCAATATTGATATGCTGCAGCAAAGCGAAAGGAAAAATAACTTGGATGATGCTTTCAACACGGTTTCTTTGAAAGTTGTTGGTACCGAACCTACGCATTTTCCTAACAACGGATGTTCATTATTGGATATTGTTGCAACAAATATGTCCGATCGTGTAAATTGTTTCAATCAAGTAGCTGTGCCCGGACTCTCATGGCATGATATGATTTTCTGTTCGTTTGATATATACCTCAATCGCAGCTGAAAACCTACCGTGATTATTCCAATGTCGATGGGATGGCTTTACGATCAGCGATAGAAAATATTCCATGGAATAATTTTTATAGCATGACCAGCGTCGATGAGCTAATAGAGTTCTTCAATGTTCATGTTGTTAGCGTTCATAATTCTCGCATTCCACTTAGAACAATACAACTACAAAGACAGTTCAATGGATGGTACAACGAAAACATTCGCAAAGCCATTGTTGAACGTGAGCAGACAGGATGCTTTAAAGAGATTTACAGAACTCTGAGAAATCGTGTAACCATGCTTATTCGTAAAGCTAAGCAAGAGCAGCTTAATAAGTATTTTAGTCCTACGGAATCTAGCAACACTATGTGGAAAAAATCATTAGGAATATGTAACGCTAACCAAAAAGACGAATGTTCGTTTGACCCTGATGCTGTTAATATCAAATTTGTATCTAACTTCACTTCAGATCGCACAGAAGAACTATGCTATGATAAAAACCAGCACGAACCCTTGGATAGTTTTGCGTTCCATCCTGTCCATCTGCATGATGTTGTCAATGGCATTTTTGATATAAAGTCCAACGCTACAGGAACTGATAACATTTCACTGCGGTACTTGAAGCTCATAATTCCGTTTATCGCTGATCAGCTTGTGTATCTGTTTAATAGGATAATTGCTACATCAACATTTCCTAGTTTCTGGAAAAGGTCAAAAATAATTCCGTTGCGTAAGAAAAGACGTGTAACTTCTATTGAGAATCTTCGTCCTATAAGCTTATTGTGTACAGTATCAAAAGTGATGGAAAACATTTTGAAACAGCTTACATAACACGATCCAATTTCGGACTGGTCAGGGGGTAAAAACAGCGCTATTGAGAGTATATGACGATATTGCGGTTGCAGTCGACAATAGGAGCAAGGCGGTTTTAGTTCTGTTGGACTTTTCTAAGGCATTCGTCACCATCTCACACAAACGTCTATGCTATAAGCTCAGTGAACGGTTTGGTTTCAATCTAGCGGCTGTTACATTGGTCGGGTCATATTTGAGTGGAAGATTTCAAAACGTGATTTGTGGAGGAAAAGAGTCAACCAGCATTCGTGTAACCTCTGGTGTACCGCAGGGATCTGTTCTTGGACCAATACTGTTCTCTCTCTACATTGATGATTTGCCGAACGTCCTGAGACACTGTAGAGTGCAAATGTTCGCGGACGACGTTCAACTAATCTGCATGAAGTCTGGATTGTCAACATCTGAACTGGTAGAATTGCTGGATGAAGATTTGAACGCTGGGGTTTCCTGGGCTTCCGATAATTATCTTTGTATTAACAACTAATGAAAACTAAAGCCATGGTATTCGGAAGGAACGCAAACATGAGGGGCCCTATTCTCACCGTCACCTCACCTCCCCTCACTTGAGTCACCGTCACCTCACTTACCAGTCACCTCACCCACGAGGAAGTATTCCGAGACTCACTTTAGGTGAGGTGACTGTTGGGTGACCGTCGTCACCCAGGTGACTCTCAGAATCGCAATTTTTTAAGTCACCTCACGGAAATTGTTAAGTGACTGCTAGGATCACTCAATCACTGCCCCGCATATTTCGAAAGTTCATTGTGTCGATTGATTGATTGGTAGGCATTTTGAAATCCAAGATGGCGGCTTCCGGGAACCATAAAACACGTAAAACCACCATCAATATGGGTGTCATTTGAAAGGTATTGATTAGTGGAATGCGAAAATCGACGATTGGCGCCATTTTGAAATCCAAGATGGCGGCTTCCGGTTACCATAACACTTAAAACCACCATCAATATGGGTGTCATTTGAAAGGTATTGATTAGTAGAATGCGAAAATTGACGATTGGCGCCATTTTGATATCCAAGATGGCGGCTTCCGGGAACCATAAAACACTCAAAACCACCATCAATATGGGTGTCATTTGAAAGGTATTGAATAGTGGAATGCGAAAATTGACGATTGGCGCCATTTTGAAATCCAAGATGGCGGCTTCCGAGAACCATAAAACGCTTAAAACCACCATCAATATGGGTGTCATTTGAAAGGTATTGAATAGTGGAATGCGAAAATTGACGATTTGCGCCATTTTGAAATCCAAGATGGCGGCTTCCGGGAACCATAAAACACTTAAAACCACCATCAATATGGGTGTCATTTGAAAGGTATTGATTAGTAGAATGCGAAAATTGACGATTGGCGCCATTTTGAAATGCAAGATGGCGGCTTCCGGGAACCATACAACACCTAAAACCGCCATCAATATGGGTGTCATTTGAAAGGTATTGAATAGTGGAATGCGAAAATTGACGATTGGCGCCATTTTGAAATCCAAGATGGCGGCTTCCGAGAACCATAAAACACTTAAAACCACCATCAATATGGGTGTCATTTGAAAGGTATTGGTTAGTAGAATGCGAAAATTGACGATTGGCGCCATTTTGAAATCCAAGATGGCGGCTTCCGGGAACCATAAAACACTTAAAACTGCCATCAATATTGGTGTCATTTGAAAGGTATTGAATAGTGGATTGTGAAAATTGACGATTGGCGCCATTTTGAAATCCAAGATGGCGGCTTCCGGGAACCATAAAACACTTAAAACCACCATCAATATGGGTGTCATTTGAAAGGTATTGAATAGTGGAATGAAAAATTGACGCTTGGCACCATTTTGAAATCCAAAATGGCGGCTTCCGGTTACCATAAAACATGGTGTTTTATGGCAAGTGACTAAGTCAAATACGTATTTCAGGTAAATAGTGTGGAGGAGGAAGAAGAAAACATGTCATTCACAATAGAAATACGTTAAATTTCATGCTCTAGTTAAATGGTTTCAATCCTTGGGGCAGATCACTCTAGGAATGTATAATAAATTTGCATCAAATTAGAAAAAAATGCATTTAATTTCCATTTTTTCATCAACTTTGCACTCGCTCGCACAAAAGTTTGTGGGCTAGTTTTTGTAGGGTTTTGACGGCTTATACGCAATGCAAAATACATTGCATGCAACGCAAAATACATTTTGAATTTCTGTTTTGATGGAAAGAAATGCATTTAATTTCGCTGATTTTCAAAATGCATCACAAGTGATCTGCCTGATCCCTAACGATCAAGGTAGGCCTTGATTTTCATGATCTATTCATTTTTCATTTAACACTTGTCAGAACAGGAACGTTATACCAAACAGTTTTGGTTCGGTGGACAAGCTAACTGGCTGATCGACGGTTGCAGGACTTGAAGGGACCCGCCCTTACACGATTTGCTGCTCATCAAGTCACATCGATCTCAAGTGTGAGTTTCCAAAATTTGTTTGTCTAGGTTATGCTCCCGTGGCTGCTTTACCTGTCGAAGTATTATCCATCAAAATGCACAAATTTTCAAAAGGGCTTCGAACGACATTTTTAACCGTCTATGTGACACACATTTAATTGTACATTATCCGGTAATTATTTACTTTAGGTACTTTTTCCCCTGTAAGTGGAAAACATATTTTTCTTTCGTGAATATGCTACATTTGTATTCAAAAGTCATAAAAAGAGGGTGGAAGGACAATACTTCTAAAGTTTATTCATGAACTTCATAAATAAGTTGTACCGACTAACCCAACTTGCAGTGATATTGTGCTGCAGAAAGTGAGGTTTTGGAGGAAGTTGATGTAACGCCGCATAGCCGAGTCCAAGCATCCGAAGAGGCACAAAGCTGCTGAGGATCCGCACGACGAGGTGGCCGCGTACTTGTCATCGTAAACGCAAGCAAACCTGTGATCCACTCGTTTGCCCGGTATACTCAAATATAGGGGCTATCCTTAGTTTAAGCTAGCTTCGCCCAAAAGCTTGTTTTAGGTAGCACAATAACCCTACGAGTAAGGTTAGTAGGTACAACTATTTTTTAAGCCCTTTGATAAATTTGATGAAACTACAACACTAAACTAGCATACAAGAAAAACATGTTTTCCGTGTACAAAGAAAGAAGTACATAAAGTAAACAAATACCCATTATAATCGTATTGTATTAATCGGATGTCGCAATATTTGATTCAAAATTATTTGAATCGTAATCTCTCTTCATTATTGCAGACATTTAATGGAGATTACGATTATTTCGTTTAAAATCAGAGTAACCATCTAGGAA
This sequence comes from Topomyia yanbarensis, assembly GCF_030247195.1. Taxonomy (NCBI): domain Eukaryota; kingdom Metazoa; phylum Arthropoda; class Insecta; order Diptera; family Culicidae; genus Topomyia; species Topomyia yanbarensis. The sequence continues at coordinate 202,057,376 of NC_080672.1, read as the reverse complement.
TCCAAAATGTCTCCAATCATCATAATCGACGGTATTCCCAAACTTCTATACTGCAATTGCAAACAAATGGTGTTCCACGTGAGTTGATCTTGTGATTTGACCGTGAAACGCCAGAAGAGATCAATAAAAAATTAACTTTTTTTAATTTAAAAAAGCAGAAAATTTGTTATCTAGTCAATACCAGGTAGAGTGAAGCGCCTATTTTCACCATACTAAGGAGGGAGCCTCACTGATTCATTAATTACACGGCCTACAAACAATGGAATGCGTACAAATTGGCATCAACAGCTTTGCTTCGTTGTTAAGTACCAAGATAATAACATACATTACCATTTGACCCAATGCTTTAAACAAAGATGGCAGACACTGCTCTAACCAACGGCTTCAAATGGGTAGCGTGATAATAGAAACAGCCATAATGGGCTCATCACCCTATTAGGCATTCGATGAGAAGTTATTTGACAATGTACTGGTGAATCCTTCTACGCGCAAGCAGAAGAACTCCTCCGAATAGCGTCTTTTGCTGATCAACCTCGTTTGATGTTGAACCGAATCAACGATTTTGTCGGATGTCAAACGCACCCGAGAAACATCATGAGTACACAAAAAATTAAATAATCAGAAACGTCTCATGGTTCGCCTAATCATTGCTGAATAATTTCCATTTTGCTAGTTTCAAGAAGGTCAAGATCTTTCAAACGTTCCAGCTCAATCTGCCCGTACAAATTTTACGTCTTATTGAAGACAGACAGTTTTGTATTAATCATCTGCGTAGCAGTATTTACAAAAGGAAAGTGCTCCAGAATCAACAAAACGATTGAAAAAAGAGTTCCATCGAAGCTTGGTTTAGCGATTGCGAAGACGAGAAGGCTAGTGATTTAGCTGTTCGAAGAAGAAGGATTCGCGATGCATCCAATCCATTGGATTTGCCAGATGAAACGTAAGTACTCCAACTTCACACAATCATTGTATATGTCTAACATATAAAATATATAACTTCTCATTCACAGCTTTGTACAGTACTTCCGTGTGTCCAAAGACCTATTTTTGTAAACATAAACATCCGAACGAGCATCCTGATTCTTTGGCGCACGATGAAGAGAGAAAGGCTGAGCTTCTCCTCTAATTGGAACACTTAGGGACACTTTTTATCTCGAAACTATAAACAAATATTTGTGACCGAACCGAAACAAAACTTATGGCAACAGGAAAACCCACTACAATTTGTAATGGTTTTCTTCTTAACGAAAAATGACAACCGCCCTCTTATATATGCCGTTTTCGATGGCTGTGAACCGGTGTAGTGTTTTGTACTTTCAATCAGAAGTGTCAATGGAACATACCCAGTTTTCTTCACTTCTGCTAGAAAGTTCAAAACCAGTGCACTCCACTACATCGGTTCACATCAATCGAAAAACCCAATAGAAAAAATGAGCCCACCCGAACCGTCTTGGTTAGCATGTATGTATGTCCATTCATATTACAGCTATTGATCACAGTCTATAGAGAACAGTTGCGCAAAGAGTGAAGTCAAAAAAAATCTACCTATCGAGCACAATTGCAATCCATCTCTGATACCTCTGCAGCAAAGTTGGATTCTAATTTTGCTCGATAGGTAGACTTTTTTCGGCTTCACTTTCTGCACACTCTTTGCGTACCTTTATACCAGAGTTTTTAATAGTAGAGTTGCGTAAAGAGGATTGGCAACATTGGACCAATCATTGGTCTTATTTAAATTTTGGCAACCTTTTATTTTTAGTTAAATTTCAAATGAATTCACCCGAACGCTTCAATTAGAAGTTAACTTTGTAGTTTTGAGTGTTTTATGGTAACCGGAAGCCGCCACCTTGGATTTCAAAATGGCGCCAATCGTCAATTTTCGCATTCTACTAATCAATACCTTTCAAATGACACCCATATTGATGGTGGTTTTGAGTGTTTTATGGTAACCGGAAACCGCCATCTTGGATTTCAAAATGGCGCCAATCGTCAATTTTCGCATTCTACTAATCAATACCTTTCAAATGACACCCATATTGATGGTGGTTTTAAGTGTTTTATGGTTCCCGGAAGCCGCCATCTTGGATTTCAAAATTGCTCCAATCGTAAATTTTTGCATTCCACTATTCAATACCTTTCAAATGACACCCAAATGATGGTGGTTTTATGGTAACCGGAAGCCGCCATCTTGGATTTCAAAATGGCGCCAATCGTCAATTTTCACATACTACTAATCAATACCTTTCAAATGACACCCATATTGATGGTGGTTTTAAGTGTTTTGCATCCCGGAAGCCGCCATCTTGGATTTCAAAATGGCGCCAATCGTCAATTTTCGCATTCTACTAATCAATACCTTTCAAATGACACCCATATTGATGGTGGTTTTAAGTGTTTTATGGTTCCCGGAAGCCGCCATCTTGGATTTCAAAATGGCTCCAATCGTAAATTTTTGCATTCCACTATTCAATACCTTTCAAATGACACCCATATCGATGGTGGTTTTAAGTGGTAATCATGGTAACCGGAAGCCGCCATCTTGGATTTCAAAATGGCGCCAATCGTCAATTTTCGCATTCTACTAATCAATACCTTTCAAATGACACCCATATTGATGGTGGTTTTAAGTGTTTTATGGTTCCCGGAAGCCGCCATCTTGGATTTCAAAATTGCTCCAATCGTAAATTTTTGCATTCCACTATTCAATACCTTTCAAATGACACCCAAATGATGGTGGTTTTATGGTAACCGGAAGCCGCCATCTTGGATTTCAAAATGGCTCCAATCGTAAAGTTTTGCATTCCACTATTCAATACCTTTCAAATGACACCCATATTGATGGTGGTTTTAAGTCGTTGTATGGTAACCGGAAGCCGCCATCTTGGATTTCAAAATGGCGCCAATTGTCAATTTTCGCATTCTACTAATCAATACCTTTCAAATGACACCCATATTGATGGTGGTTTTGAGTGTTTTATGGTAACCGGAAGCCGCCATCTTGGATTTCAAAATGGCGCCAATCGTCAATTTTCGCATTCTACTAAACAATACCTTTCAAATGACACCCATATTGATGATGGTTTTGAGTGGTTTATGGTACCCAGAAGCCGCCATCTTGAATTTCAAAATGGCGCTAATCAATTTCCGCCATTCAAAAACTTCCCAGCTGCCATTGGCCAAAGAAAAACGTTACCCGAAAATTCTAAAAAGAATCTAAAAATAAACGCAACACTTTTTGGTTCTAGTCACCTAGATTTTTTAGGTGAGAATTTAGTCACGGGCCCTATTCTCACCGTCACCTCACCTCACCTCACTTGAGTCACCGTCACCTCACTTACCAGTCACCTCACCCACGAAGAGGTATTCCGAGACTCACTTTAGGTGAGGTGACTGTTGGGTGACCGTCGTCACCCAGGTGACTCTCAGAATCGCAATTTTTTAAGTCACCTCACGAAAATTGTAAAGTGACTGCTAGGATCATCTACTACTCACCCGGATATTCCGAAAGTGCATCGTGTTGTCTACCAACAAGCTTAATTTAGTTGAAAGTTTTATTGATTGGCGCCATTTTGAAATCCAAGATGGCGGCTTCCGGTTACCATAAAACACTCAAAACCACCATCAATATGGGTGTCATTTGAAAGGTATTGATTAGTAGAATGCGAAAATTGACGATTGGCGCCATTTTGAAATCCAAGATTGCGGCTTCCGGGAACCATAAAACACTTAAAACCACCATCAATATGGGTGTCATTTGAAAGGTATTGAATAGTAGAATGCGAAAATTGACGATTGCCGCCATTTTGAAATCCAAGATGGCGGCTTCCGGGAACCACAAAACACTTAAAACTACCATCAATATGGATGTCATTTGAAAGGTATTGATTAGTAGAATGCGAAAATTGACGATTGGCGCCATTTTGAAATCCAAGATGGCGGCTTCCGGTTACCATAAAACACTCGAAACCACCATCAATATGGGTGTCATTTGAAAGATATGGATTAGTAGAATGCAAAAATTGAAGATTGGCGCCATTTTGAAATCCAAGATGGCGGCTTCCGGTTACCATAAAACACTCAAAACCACCATTAATATGGGTGTCATTTGAAAGGTATTGATTAGTAGAATGTGAAAATTGACGATTGGCGCCATTTTGAAATCCAAGATGGCGGCTTCCGGTTACCATAAAACAATCAAAGCCACCATCAATATGGGTGTCATTTGAAAGGTATTGATTAGTAGAATGCGAAAATTGACGATTGGCGCCATTTTGAAATCCAAGATGGCGGCTTCCGGTTACCATAAAACACTCAAAACCACCAATAATATGGTGTCATTTGAATGGTATTGATTTGTAGAATTTTCCATACGTTACGAATATCAAAAATGCACAACTTTTTATGCGCACGACACCAAGAAGCGTGCGTTGTTCAATCAGCAGCAGTATCATCATATTTATCATGCGCCCTAGAGATACTGTTTAGGGAGCTAATCAGAAACTAGTTGAATCTTAGTTCTTGGATATTTATAGCTATAAATATGCTGGTTCACACGCATTAAATGATTCAGTTTGTTATACATCGTCGCACAGTAAACTTTTTTTTTCTCTTGTTTGCTTGGTGGAAACATCATCCAAGATCTTCATTAGGCCATTGTTCGACGTTCTACCGAGTCGCTTAAAGGCTGTTTAGTGCATCTACTTTGTAAATAATTATTAGCGCTGTTCTTTTCAGAGCGGTGCAAATTACTAACTACAGTGAAGTCCCCGTGTTTGTCCACTTCCGAATTTTTCTACAACAGAGTTTGTCAGCTTCTTGACCCGATTTTGTCAGCTACATTTAAGACAGTCTTCTGATTTCATTCCCCTATGTTACACGATGGAATTAAAGCGAAAGCCTTTGTGTAAGTGTGTTAAGAATTCAAAATATCGATGTTCTTAAAGTATTTAAAAATTTTCAATATTTTTTCAAACTGATGCGATAATAGACCGATTCCGAAGAGTATTTTGGGGTTTTATTTCATACCTTAGATAGTCCCAAACAATCTGAAACCAATATGTTCAGATTTTGTCAGTACTAAATACATAATGGGGCTCACCAGATCGGTCATTGTATTCATTCTAAAAATTACAGAGAAAATCACAGGCATCTACAGGACAATGCAGCTTGTAGCCAATCGATTAAGTGCATCAAATTTTATAGCACACCGCATTGAATTGAAATATTTGTTGATTAACCCTTTCATGCCCAACTTTTTTCTAGTGCATGTGGGGTTTCAAAACTATTTTTCTTTGAAAACGGTGGGTCAAGAAACACGAAAAGCCTATTTTCATAAAGATAGGTGCTTCCATAGCAGTGTTAGAAGCTGGTCAATTTTTACCTTCTAATGCTCAATACAATTCTCCTAGAATAATTACAATAGTCCAATTACGTGGAAAACGTAGCCAACGACAGTCTAAATTGATAAGTTTTCTCAATGTTCAATAATATTGCACCATAACGAAGATATATGAAAAAAATCATTTTCCGTCGTCAACGTAAACTGCCCCTGGCAGCACTGCTCCATCGGAATCCAATCAGACTAATTGCAATAACTTCAGTGCTAGAGCTGATCCGGCGGCGTAGGCGACATTTTTGGCCGGCGGCGTTGGCGGCGTCACGTCGTTGGACCCTACAGGCGGCGGCGCGCTGGCCTGTGTCGGCGTGACGAATATTGACGCCTATGTAACTAAAAAAAATTCTTGGCAGTACAATTCCTTTCCTAAATTTTCGGTTTCTCTTGTAACAGACTTTGCAGCACATACAAACAGACGTTACAGCTTGAAGAAAATTCTAAAAAAATCATCGCATACGATGTACTACGGACATCTGTTTTTTTTCTTCAACTGAAGCTCCAAAAGTGCACACCCTGCTTGCCAAATGCAAGATAATAAATGAAAGGTGGAACTATTTTTACAGTTGTAAAATTTGAAGAACGAAATTGAATACTTGTCGATGTCGCATACTACGACTTCGCATGAAATAATGATTGCAATGGACAAATTTGAAGAATGCAGAGTAACGACTGTATTTCAATGGCCCATAATAATTATTTATTGTTCTATATTTGGGAAAAACGCTTAAAACGGTAAAACGGTTTTTGTTTTGTTTGAGGAAATTAATTCTTGTTATCGTTTCATTGTTTTTTGTTTCTATTTAGTCTTCTTCACCGTCGCTCTTTTAAAATCCCGCATTACTGCGCAGAAATGTCACTTTTAATGATCGTGTAAGGGCACCTTTCAAGGCAGACACACTACTTTATTTTCCAGGCTGACGTTTACTTTTACTTCTCGTAAGCACAAAATCGCCACGATGATAAGGCATACGATTCCGTGGCACTACATTTTCCTTTCAACGTAAGATTTGGTTCTTGAGTGCAAAGTATGCTCGATGTATTGGAATCATACAGATCTACACCCTGACGAAACCTAAATATACAGTTACTATCATTCATAATAATTCCACGACTTGATGTTTTAGCTCCTGTGGGGTTGAAACTGATCACTAAATAAGCCTGATTGAAACTGGTCTGAGCGTATCTCTAGTTTTCGTAGTACCTGTACCCCTCTGATTTCTCCAGCAGTTCCGGGGACCAACAAATTCTAATCCATTGCATACATCTAGTTAGATTCGATGCACCGAATCAATTAAATTACTAACATCCTATTTCACTAACGCCACGCTCGCTGATATGGCGCTTTTTTGTAATTTAAATCGACCGTTTTTTCCACGAGTGATGAAAATTCATCTCGTGTTACGTCTTATTTGTCTGTGATACCGGGCTGATGCAACTGACACTGAAAATCTTTCCTGAGTGGGGCTAGATCACACGATGAATAATTTATTGCCTGTTTCATCTGCAGACAGACTTTCGTGCACATTTTTGAAGAAGCAAAATAATTACTCTCGCGTTAAACTGCATGGGGGACAGCATCGCCGCATCAGTACACCAGCATCGCGAAAAGTCAAGATCACTCTGGCCAACTATTCTTCGACAAAAAAAATCAAAATAGGTTAGTGACCAATCAATGATAAATAAACCTCGTATTGAAAATAATTTGTGTTTTCACAAAACTAGTTCACGTAAAAAAAGATGGCATTATACTCAAATGTTTAGTAGGTGGTTGTGTCTGAATATGTTTAATATTTTTATGATTCTAGTTTATAACTTGATGATTCATTGATTTGTATTAACTTTATGGACTAAAAAAGTCAAGAATTGAACGATGTGCAACGATTTTCGTAAATTCTCGTCGTGTTATCGTGTTATATTAGTCTTGAGCTTACCGTCGGATTTTTTACACAGAGTCACGTATTTTATAGTTTTCGTAATTATTTCACGGGCATGAATTGTGGCTAGGTAATGTTTGGTGCTCAGCGCAGTTTCATTTAATTCCGAACATTACACTGAATCTTAACAAAAGAATAACAGGGTTACATGTCCTAGTAGTTTCCTTGTACCTAATGCTCGCGTCTATGAGACTGCTGGCTAGCAGTTGTACACAATAGCTCACATAGAAATTTCAGAACCAAAGATCAGAGCGAATAATCCATTAATAATAGCCTGCGTTCCTTGTAATTGTTTGCGTAAGTATATTAAGATTATGTGGAATATAATTACTTCATGAACTATATCATGAACAGTTTCACGAGCTCGAGTGGTGAATCGTGTCTAGTATACGAGCTCGAGTGTCATGAATCGATTAAAAAATCGATGAATAATAAACTACGTTCCAGTGAAATTGATTGCGTGCAAAGATTAGTATCAGGCACATAATCGTAAATTTCATGAACTATATCTTGAAAGTGGAAGTGTTTTTTTTAATTTGTGAACCATTCCACGCGCACGAATGGTGAATTGTAACTTATATGCTGGCGATTATAACCAGTTGACGAAGCAAGAATGGATCCATGAATTATATTCCGAGTGTCGTGTAATGATTTTCGAGAAAATATTAAGACTTTGTTAATTTTGTGATCTAATGCACAACCAATAAAAATCAATATGTGATAAATCATGAAACAGTTAATGTCGTACATTCGGACCATAAACAATGTGCCTAGATTTGTGGATAAAATTATGAGTCAACAATTTTCGAGTTCGCGAATTGTCGGCGCGAGAAAAAGGCGTCGGCGGCGTGCCGCCGGTCTACCTTTCGGAGTCGGCGTTTGTTAAAATTTACCGGCCGCGGCGTGGCGCGGCGGCGCACAGGTCTAGTGTGCACCACGCCGCGCCGACGATTGTATGTAAAAATAGTAAGCACATCGGCGAACGCCAGCGCGCCGCCGATTTTTACCTGAAATCGCATTCTACTAATCAATACCTTTCCAATGGCACCCATATTGATGGTGGATTTAAGTGTTTTATGGTAACCGGATGCCGCCATCTTGGATTTCAAAATGGCGCCAATCGTCCATTTTTGCATTCTACTAATTAATGCCTTTCAAATGACACCCATATTGATGGTGGTTTTAAGTGTTGTATGGTAACCGGAAGCCGCCATCTTGGATTTCAAAATGGCGCCGATCGTCAATTTTCACATTCTACTAATCAATACATTTCAAATGGGACCCATATTGATGGTGGATTTAAGTGTTTTATGGTAACCGAAAGCCGCCATCTTGGAATTCAAAATGGCGTTAGTCTTCAATTTTCGCATTCTACTAATCAATACCTTTCAAATGACAACCATATTGATGGTAGTTTTAGGTGTTTTATAATTCCCGGAAGCCGCCATCTTGGATTTCAAAATGGCGCCGATCGTTATTTTCGCATTCTACTAATCAATACCTTTTAAATGATACCCATATTGATGGTGGTTTTAAGTGTTTTATGGTAACCGGAAGCCGCCATCTTGGATTTCAAAATGGTGCCAATCGTCAATTTTTGTATTCTACTAATTAATACCTTTCAAATGACACCCATATTCATGGTGGTTTTAAGTGTTTTATGGTAACCGGAAGCCGACATCTTGGATTTCAAAACGGCGCCAATCGTCAATTTTCGCATTCTACTAATCAATACCTTTCAAATGACACCCATATTGATGGTGGTTTTAAGTGTTTTATGATAACCGGAAGCCGACATCTTGGATTTCAAAATGGCGCCGATCGCCAATTTTTGCATTCTACTAATGAATACCTTTCAAATGACACCCATATTAATGGTGGTTTTAAGTGTTATGGTAACCGGAAGCCGCCATCTTGGATTTCAAAACGGCGCCAATTGTCAATTTTCGCATTCTACTAATCAATACCTTTCAAATGACACCCATATTGATGGTGGTTTTAAGTGTTTTATGATAACCGGAAGCCGACATCTTGGATTTCAAAATGGCGCCAATGATCAATTTTCGCATTCTACTAATCAATACCTTTCAAATTACACCCATATTGATGGTGGTTTTGAGTGTTTTATGGAAACTGGAAGCCGCCATCTTGGATTTCAAAATGGCGACAATTGTCAATTTTCGAATTCTACTAATCAATACCTTTCAAATGACACCCATATTGATGGTGGTTTTGAGTGTTTTATGGACACTGGAAGCCGCCATCTTGGATTTCAAAATGGCGACAATTGTCAATTTTCGAATTCTACTAATCAATACCTTTCAAATGACACCCATATTGATGGTGGTTTTGAGTGTTATTGTAACCGGAAGCCGCCATCTTGAATTTCAAAATGGCGCCAATCATCAATTTCCGCCATTCAAAAACTTCCCAGCTTCCATTGGCCAAAAGAAAAAGTTACCCGAAAATTCTAAAAAAAAATCTAAAAATAAACGCAACACTTTTTGGTTCTAGTCACCTAAATTTTTTAGGTGAGAATTTAGTCACTTTTTTTCATCTCACGGTGACCGTCGTCACTCAAAATGACTCTGCGAATCGCTCTGCCAGGTGACTTCTGTCACCTTGGGTGACTATAGTCACCTAGGTGACTGCGGTGATCGCTTTTTTCGCTCTCACCTCACCCAACTAGGTGAGGTGACGGTGAGAATAGGGCCCCACTTTTTCCATTTCACGGTGACCGTCGTCACTCAAAATGACTCTGGGAATCGCTCTGCCAGGTGACTTCTGTCACCTTGGGTGACTATAGTCACCTAGGTGACTGCGGTGATCGCTTTTTTCGCTCTCACCTCACCCAACTAGGTGAGGTGACGGTGAGAATAGGGCCCAATATGTCTTTTAAACAAGTACAATAGACATTTTTTGTATTAATTGATATCACATTTGACTTTATTTCCAAACATGGGAGTCACATTAACCCTTGAAGGCGCAAATTGTTTTTATTTCAAATTTCATGAAAATTGTCTAATAGTATCAATTAATTACAGTGATAATTTTGAGATGGTTTTCGCAATGTTGTTTTAAAACAGCGTTATGCATTTAAGGGTTAACTGTATTTACACTATATGTGTTGTATTTAATGATTATAATTAGTATAGAAATGTATTATATATGTATAACTGGTAACAGTGTAACTAGTGTCTGACGGAATCAAGTCTTTTAATAAGACTCAGAGTGTGTGCATGCATGCATAACAAGACTACAACATTTTCAATAGAAGCTTAGTAACATTGTGAGCCTCTTTCTCTTTCGATTATTACGACGCCATTACAAAACATGGCACTAAATTTTCAGTACATATCGAAAGCTGACCATATTGCGTCCCAAAACCGTATTTATGAATACAAAACTGATGGTCTTCAAATAGATTGTTTTAGCTCTATGATGTTTTGTAAATTAGTTTTTTTTGCGATTTTTCCAATTGGGGTGATCCTTGTAGTTAGGGTGTTCAAAGTATCGACTGTTTAGATGTGTGAAGTATACCTGCGCAATGCCCTACAATATGTATAACAGTGCAAAAAAAATTGAAGCTAGTTTGCTGAATAAACAAGGCTATCTACAATGGTTAATTTGCTATGATATTTTTTAAAAGATTTGAAGTAGGGTGGCTCTTGAAAAATAGGGTTGCTTATATTATCTTTTGATGTGGTAATTTCAAATCATTGTTCTAGAGATTTTTGGAACTTTTATTGTAGCACATTTTTATCGTAGCACTGATGTTTCAATCGCTTTTGTTTGGACAGTTGCAAGTGATTTTCATTCACTTTCTTTGATGTGAGATACGACAGATATATGGGTATTAATTCGTGATAACATGTTATTGAATTATATTAAGGAATAAAATTATCCCACTTATTCTCACAGCGATATGTAAAAGAAAATAATCAAAACAATTCTTATTGCAGTTTGGATTCCTATTCGCAAAAACAACTTTGATCTGAATATGCGATAATCGATTCGATTTATCCAAATGCTCTTCTGTAACTCTTCGATGAGCAATTAGAATCAAGCTTGTAGAGAGAAGGAATGAACAGAGAAATAAAAAATACAGGTAAATATAGTTCGACGGTGCTTGTCTTTCCTACCTGTTAAAACTGGCTTATTTATTGCCATCTTTATTACGAGCAAAGAGAGCCATATTCATCCAGAAGAGAAGGAGAGGATTGAAAATGCGCAATAACGAAGTATGCGCAAAAGGATCATGTCATATTTTTGTCTTTTCTGGTAACATGATGCTGCCATTTGCATTACTGCGTTCTGATTGGCAATATACGGCAATGTTAAAAATCGTACAATGAGCTTAATTGAAAATTCACTGTTTATGCCATATACTAGTCTGATGTATTTATATTTTTAAAATAATTTTGGAATCCTCCATTTAGCTTAAACAAAGTAACATTAGAATTATTTAAGATCCAAGTGGCTAATACAACGTTCACACAACAAGTAAAAAATGTGTTTTAACGCTATGTCGATGACATTTTTCTTGTTGCTAATTATCAACACATGTTTTAACTCTGTAGTGTGAACATGGTATACAACGTTATTTCGCTATTTTGCTAATAATGGTGCATACTATCGTGAACGTTATCGAGTTGTATTGTTAGTCTCTAGCCACTTCAAGGATTGAAGAAGCTTCTCTAACATTATATTTAGTAATCAGACAGTTCAGCCAAATCCGACTATTTCAAATTAAATCAAATACTTACAGGACAATAATGGAAGCTTACCTTTTTTGGAAACGTTTGTATTAATTGCTGTACTGCAGCACATGAAAAAGCCAAAAACAATTATTTATTTGCTTCAGATAATTATGTGGTCATTGGAAAAGAAATTGACATTTTAGCTTGGTGGGGCTTTTTATACCATCCTACCCAACTTTGGAATTTGGCAGACCTACTTTGCTGAAAATGAAGTAATTCAAATTATCAGCACGATTACCTAATCAATCCTGAAATACCAAAAGTTCAGTAATTGAGCTGAGAATTTGACAACTTCAAAAGCTGATTTTCAACGAAGTAAATCTGTCAAATGGGTTAAATCGAAATTGCTGAGATTTCAACGTCTTGGATTGCTAAAACGTTCAGTTCAACGAAATTTTGCGACGTCATGCTAAAATTGAGAAAGCTTCAAATCCCGGTTACAAAATAATAAATTACAATCAATTACTTTCTATAATCTGCAATCTGTCTGATAATCAATTGACAGATAAGTTAGCACTGCATCGACATAAAACAGATATCATTCAATATCAAGGCCAAGTAAATAATCGAACAGTTTGGATAAACAGCCAAGACCACCCATCATCGATATCTGTTTTGCATCAGCATTATTAGGATCATAAAATAAACCATACATCCGTCGTAGCAGATAAACAGTTCGTGAGAAGTGTCGCATAAAGATAATAGTTCGTGGGAAATGTAGCTTCTAAATAAACAGTTCCTGAAAGACCTTCCGCATCGATAACCATTCATCAAGGACAGGAGTTCCCTATATAAGTTAATCTTAAAATGAATTGTAGTTAGTCTTAAGTAAAGATTTGAATAAAGAGCACAAGCTCTAAAAAATTATATTTTTTTGACTTTCTCGTTCAGAGAAGTCTTAACTGGCGCCCGAATAGGGACCAGTAGTGTGAAACTAATCTGCAGTAAAAAGTGAAAGTGCAAAGTGAAACCACCGAGTAGATCACAACGTTAAAGTAGGGTGACTACTTGGAAGAAAAAAAAGAACGCACCAGATAGTGAAACTGTTAGAAGTTATCACATCTGCACCTGTAGAGAAATCCATCCGGATCGCAAACGCAGCCGCACTGTTCCAGAACCTAAGTAGCCAGAGTAGCTAGTAACTCACTACTGGCAAAAGGGAGACTTCAGGACGTGCTGAGAAGGAGGAAAGACACACTGCTGGTTCCGCCTGGACCAGGTTTCAATTGCACCCGGCAATTGGTCGAGCAAAGGAGATAATAGGATTCGATACAACCCCGAACGCGCGCTCCAAGTGTTCCACGATTCCGTACGTAAGAGTTTTCGGAACTGGACATCACGTATCCCGCAGTCTTGTGGCATACCCACAGGATGTTCGGACTATTCATGTAAGTAACCTTAAGAAATATATATATATATATATATATATATATATATATATATATATATATATATATATATATATATATATATATATATATATATATATATATATATATATATATATATATATATATATATATATATATATATATATATATATATATATATATATATATATATATATATATATATATATATATATATATATATATATATATATATATATATATATATATATATATATATATATATATATATATATATATATATATATATATATATATATATATATATATATATACAAGTGAACCAAACAAAAAAGTGAAACCAAAAAAGCAATTGATAGAATTAAGAAGTGAAAACCAAAAAAAAGTAATTAACAAGTGAAAACTAACAAGTGAAAGCTAACATAGTGTATAAGGAAAAGTGTACTAACAAAACATACTAACACAGATAACCTAACTAAAGTGAACTAACAAGTAACAACATAATATTTAGCGAGGAGTGTAGTATTAACTTCACCAACAATTGATAACTTAATTAGAGAACTCGAAAATCTCCATATCGACATGGCCCAGGTACAGGTACAAGAGATTTTGGATCGTATTGCGGCACTAGAAGCTGCAAGAGTGGTTCCCGTAGAAGAAGATTATTTGGATCCTCCTCTACATTTGACAAACGCCACTGGTGGTCCAGTAAATCCGGAATCTTTTGAAAAGATTCCAGATTTGGTGAAAGATTTACCTATCTTCACCGGCGATCCAAATGAAATATCTATTTGGTTGAACGATGCCGAAGGGCTCGTCTCCCTTTATAAACCTCACGCAAACAGTTCTCTCGAACAAAAAAATAAATTCCACATGGTTTGCAAAACCATTAGAAGAAAAATACGAGGTGAAGCGAATGATGCACTAGTAGCATCAAACGTGAACATCAATTGGAAATTAATTAAGAGAACGCTTGAAACATATTACGGAGAAAAACGCGACATTGGTACTTTAGACTACCAATTAATGAACTGCCAACAGAGAGGCAGATCATTAGAAGAGTATTACGACGAAATAAATAGACTATTGTCCTTATTGGCAAACCAAATAAAGAGTGACACACGATTTACTCACCCCGAAGCTTCTAAAGCAATGATTGAAACCTTTAATGACAAGGCCCTTGACGCTTTCGTCAGAGGACTTGATGGTGATATCGGAAAATTCTTGAAGAATTACAGACCTGATTCATTGGCTTCTGCATACGCCTATTGTATTTCCTTCCAAGACATAGAATTTAGAAAAAAAAATTGACCAAAGTAAGAATACCAGAAACACCGCAAGGACCAAGAAATATGATTCCTTTAACTACACCCAAGATACCACCAAGAATACCTCCAAGACCAATTCCCCAACTAATCCCAATAAAATCATTTATGCAAAACCAACACATGTATCCAAAACCTTTCCACCAACAGCAAATGTTTGCACGACCCTTCCAACAGCAACAAATATATAATGCCAAACCTTTCCCGCAATCACAATTTTTCAATCCCAGACCTTTCCAACAACAACAAGCTTTTAACCCAAAACCTCAAATTCCGCCAAGAAATAACTTCCAAAAACCAGAGCCGATGGAAGTTGACCAATCAATTCGAACCAGGCAAATTAACTATGGTAATAGACCGCAAGCATCGCACCAACAAAATCCCCCTTTGAAAAGACCAAGATTATTTAACATAGCGACAAATGAAACCCCTTACCCAGAACAAACTACCGAAGAAGAAATAGAATCAACTAATGAAAATGAACTCGTTGAAATTACTTCAGATGATTGGAAACAAGCAATGGAAAGATACCTTCAATTAATAGAATCCCAAGAAACCGAAACAAATACAGATGAACCTGAAGCAGAGTTTAATTTTTTAGAATAAACTCGACATTACCATACTTCTTATACTATGGTAATCCCACAAAACCATTAAAAATTCTAGTTGATACTGGATCAAATAAAAATTATATTCATCCTAGGTTTACAAAAATCTATCACACGGTAAGTAAACCCTTTTCCGTCTCATCAGTCGGAGGAGATATCCTAATAACTAAATACTCACAAGGTAAGTTCTTTTATCCTTATAATGATAACATAATTAAATTTTTCCACATGGCAGAGCTAAAGACTTTCGATGCTGTTATAGGACACGACACATTGAAAGAATTAAAAGCAGTCATTGATACATCAAAGGATCAATTGATTCTTCCAGGGAAACACATACTACCACTACAACAACATCACTTTCAACAAATAAATAAAATAATTATAAGAGATGAACATTTACAAAAACCAGAAAAAATCCGATTACAAGAATTTTTAGAAAATTTTCAAGATTTATTTCAGCCAGCCGATGAAAAACTACCATTCACCACACGCATAAAAGCTGAAATCAGAACTAGCGATGACAACGCTGTATATAGTAAATCATATCCGTACCCACAAGCTTTAAAATCAGAAGTCACAAAACAAATTGATAAACTACTCAAAGATGGTATAATTCAACCATCCCGATCTCCCTACAATTCCCCTGTCTGGATTGTACCAAAAAAACTTGACGCATCCGGAGAAAAAAAATATAGAATGGTTATTGACTACAGGAAAATTAACTCGAAAACTATCAGTGATAGATACCCTATCCCTGATACATCTGCAGTTTCAGCAAACCTTGGCAATAACAAATATTACACTACATTGGATCTTGCATCTGGATTTCACCAGATACCAATGAACGAGAAGGACATAGAAAAGACTGCATTTTCCGTCAACAATGGAAAATACGAGTTTGTTCGTATGCCCTTTGGATTAAAAAATGCACCAGCAATTTTTCAAAGAGTTATGGACGATGTTCTATGAGAACATATTGGAAAAATATGTCATGTATATATTGATGACATAATAATATTTGGAAAAACATTTGAAGAACATTTACAATATTAAAAAAAGGTTTTTGAAACACTTCGTAAGGCGAATTTCAAGATACAGCCAGATAAATCTGAATTTTTAAGATCAGAAGTTGAATTCTAAGGATTTATTGTTTCAGAAAACGGTTTGAAACCCAACATGAAAAAAGTAGAAAGCATCCAAAAATACCCCGAACCAAAGAATCTAAAAGAACTAAGAGCATTTCTCGGCCTTTCAGGATACTATAGACGTTTTGTTAAGGATTATGCTAAAACAGCAAAACCCCTAACAAAATTTTTAGGAGGAGAGGATGGCCATAGCCAGATTTCAAAAAACCAATCCAAAAATCATGCAATACAACTAGATGAAGAAGCAAGAAAAGCGTTCCAACTTCTGAAAGACATTCTATCATCCAAAGATGTACTTTCATTCCCAAATTTCGAAAACCCTTTTCTATTAACAACAGATGCCTCAGACAAAGCCATCGGAGCAGTTCTATCTCAACAGTTTCACGGTGGAGAAAGACCCATTACCTTCATTTCACGCACATTATCCAAAACAGAAGAAAATTACGCAACAAACGAAAAAGAAATGCTAGCCGTAGTTTGGGCACTACACTCATTAAGAAATTTCATTTACGGAACAAAATTGCATATCTATACTGATCATCTTCCCTTGACATTTACATTATCACCAAAAAACAATAATGCTAAATTAAAACGATGGAAAGCATTTCTAGAAGAACATGACTATACGATGCACTACAAACCGGGAAAAGCAAATGTAGTAGCAGACGCACTCTCACGTATCCAAATCAACTCATTGACGCCTACACAACATTCATCTGACGAAGACGATTCATCATTCATACCATCAACCGAAGCTCCAATTAACGTTTTTCGAAATCAACTTATTTTCAAAATTGGTCAAAACTCTAGTCACGAATTAAATATCCCTTTCGAAAATTACAAAAGACACATTTTCACAGAGCCAAGATTCACTGTCGAATTCCTGAAGAAAAAAAATGAGAAGTTATTTAATCCCAGGTATTCTGAACGGAATAATGACAGATGAACCAATAATGGGCACAATACAGGAAATCTACAGATCTAATTACAATCCTAAAATCCTTAAAGTTCGGTACTCACAAAAACTTGTACAAGATTTATCAGAACCAGAAGAACAATTAGTAGAGATTAAAAAAATTCATAACTTCGCACATAGAAATGCTAGAGAGAATTCATTACAACTTATAAAACAGTATTACTTTCCAAAATTAACAAAGATTACACAACAGTACGTAAAAACATGTGAGATTTGCAAAACCGAAAAATACGAGAGAAACCCTCGTAAATTCATTCCAGTAAAAACACCAGTTCCATCATATCCAGGAGAAATCATTCACATTGATATATTTGTGTACAACCTTCAAAATCTCTTCATTACTTCAATTGACAAATTTTCAAAATTCCTTAAAGTCAGAAGCATTAAGTCAAAATCAATACTAGATGTAAAGGATGTATTAATGCAATTACTTTACGATTGGGATCTGCCAGCTCATATAGTAATAGACAATGAAAGCTCTTTTGTATCTAATGTTATAGAACAACAAATAAAAAATTTAGGAATCCAAATTTTTAAGACACCAGTAAACAGATCAGAAACCAATGGCCAAATAGAACGTTGTCACTCCACTATTAGAGAAATAGCAAGATGTTTGAAGCAATTGAATCCAGATTTTTCAGTTAACACATTAATACAAATGGCAGCCCACAGATACAACAATTCTATACATTCATTTATTAAAGACACACTAAGAAATATTTACCAAGGCAATAATGTAGATAACCTTCCATTAGAAGAATTCGCTAGACAAAGAGAAAAAGATCACAACAAAGTTTTAAAGATACACAAAGACAAAGACGAAAAAACAATAGAAAAGCATTATAAAAGTTACGAACCTAACAAATATGCATATGAAAAATCTAATGAAATATCCAAAAGAAAAAGCAGGTACAAAACAATCAAAATCAAAGAAAATCATAACACATATGTCATAGACCAAAACAATAGAAAAATACATAAAACTAATTTAAGAAAAGATACTAACGAGTAAAAATCAAAATTTCTCAAACTTTTAAGACTCGCCCTCTGCGTGTCAATCTTGGAAGCATCACTACAAATTCACGACTTAACAAACAATCCATTAGCAATCATCCCATTAGGACAAGCCAAAATTAAGACAGGATACATTCGAATTTTTCATCCTATAGACATAGTTCAAGTCGGTAATATAATTGCAAGCATCAATGATGAAGTAGAAAAAGATCCTTACCCAAACCCACTTTATGAACTAATACAACTTAAGAATCGCAATTTATATGAAACATTTTTAAAATTAAAACCACTGGTGAAACGCCGAAAGAGACTCGACTCAATTGGAAGAGGATGGAAATGGATCGCTGGAAGCCCCGACGCCGACGACCTACGAATCATAAATGCTACACTAAACTCACTAATTCAAAACAATAATAAGCAGATATTGATATTGATAAATGATGCAATAGGAAAAAGAGTTCAAGACATTACTGACATTACCAACCAAATACTCGTACTAGAAAAGGCAAGAATGAGGAACAACACCATAAAATTCAATCAACTTGTTATTTTGTCTAACCTGAATTCGCTACAAAACCAAGTCGAAACGCTAGAAGAAGCAATCCTTCTTGCAAAACATGGAATACCCAGCAGCAAGATACTTTCGATGAGAGACTTCGAACTCATTGTATCCTTTCTGCAAAGCCATGATATATACATTTCATCCTTTGAAGAACTTTTGTCACAGTCTACAGCACAAGTGACATTGAATGACACACACATCGCGTATATACTAAAAGTACCACAATATTCTTCAAAAACTTACGAATATAATTACATTGATTCCATAGTGAAAGACAACAAAAGAATTCACCTTAAATCCAACTACGTAATTAGGAACAACAGTTATATATACCAAATAACGCAACCATGTGAAGAACATAACAACAACTTCATATGCAATGATTTCAACTTATATCATCCGACCGATTGCATAAACATTGCATAACTTATACAATCCAGTCATTCCAATTGCACCTTTGAAAAGGTATACTCAAATGGTTTGATTAAAAGAATTAATCCAGGTACTATATTAGTCAACGACGCAACACTGGATGTTTCATCAAACTGCAGTAGTTCAAATCAAATACTAAATGGATCATTTTTGATACAATTCGAAAACTGTGACCTACGCATCAATGGAGAAATTTATACCAACTTTGAAACAACTATTTCCGGAATCCCTTATCATCCCACTACTGGATTAAAAGTTTACGAAATCAATACCCTCGACATACCACCGGAAGAATTATTAAAGACACACCAAGAAATATTTACCAAGGCAATAATGTAGATAACCTTCCATTAGAAGAATTCGCTAGACAAAGAGAAAAAGATCACAACAAAGTTTTAAAGATACACAAAGACAAAGACGAAAAAACAATAGAAAAGCATTATAAAAGTTACGAACCTAACAAATATGCATATGAAAAATCTAATGAAATATCCAAAAGAAAAAGCAGGTACAAAACAATCAAAATCAAAGAAAATCATAACACATATGTCATAGACCAAAACAATAGAAAAATACATAAAACTAATTTAAGAAAAGATACTAACGAGTAAAAATCAAAATTTCTCAAACTTTTCAGACTCGCCCTCTGCGTGTCAATCTTGGAAGCATCACTACAAATTCACGACTTAACAAACAATCCATTAGCAATCATCCCATTAGGACAAGCCAAAATTAAGACAGGATACATTCGAATTTTTCATCCTATAGACATAGTTCAAGTCGGTAATATAATTGCAAGCATCAATGATGAAGTAGAAAAAGATCCTTACCCAAACCCACTTTATGAACTAATACAACTTAAGAATCGCAATTTATATGAAACATTTTTAAAATTAAAACCACTGGTGAAACGCCGAAAGAGACTCGACTCAATTGGAAGAGGATGGAAATGGATCGCTGGAAGCCCCGACGCCGACGACCTACGAATCATAAATGCTACACTAAACTCACTAATTCAAAACAATAATAAGCAGATATTGATATTGATAAATGATGCAATAGGAAAAAGAGTTCAAGACATTACTGACATTACCAACCAAATACTCGTACTAGAAAAGGCAAGAATGAGGAACAACACCATAAAATTCAATCAACTTGTTATTTTGTCTAACCTGAATTCGCTACAAAACCAAGTCGAAACGCTAGAAGAAGCAATCCTTCTTGCAAAACATGGAATACCCAGCAGCAAGATACTTTCGATGAGAGACTTCGAACTCATTGTATCCTTTCTGCAAAGCCATGATATATACATTTCATCCTTTGAAGAACTTTTGTCACAGTCTACAGCACAAGTGACATTGAATGACACACACATCGCGTATATACTAAAAGTACCACAATATTCTTCAAAAACTTACGAATATAATTACATTGATTCCATAGTGAAAGACAACAAAAGAATTCACCTTAAATCCAACTACGTAATTAGGAACAACAGTTATATATACCAAATAACGCAACCATGTGAAGAACATAACAACAACTTCATATGCAATGATTTCAACTTATATCATCCGACCGATTGCATAAACATTGCATAACTTATACAATCCAGTCATTCCAATTGCACCTTTGAAAAGGTATACTCAAATGGTTTGATTAAAAGAATTAATCCAGGTACTATATTAGTCAACGACGCAACACTGGATGTTTCATCAAACTGCAGTAGTTCAAATCAAATACTAAATGGATCATTTTTGATACAATTCGAAAACTGTGACCTACGCATCAATGGAGAAATTTATACCAACTTTGAAACAACTATTTCCGGAATCCCTTATCATCCCACTACTGGATTAAAAGTTTACGAAATCAATACCCTCGACATACCACCGGAAGAATTTCTGAAAAACCTTACCCTAGAGCACCGACGTAAATTAGACACGATTCACCTAGTCAACAACTCACTTTCTTGGAAAATTCATCTTTTCGGATCATTCGGATTCGTAACCATGATAGGAGCTGGAGCCATAGCACTATTCTTATTTTTCTCCAGACGATCTACAAACGTCAGCATTAAGTTCACACCAAAGGAAGAAAAACAAATTCAATTCGCAGGATTGAAAACATCAACATCTGAAGAAAATATGCCTCTAAAAACAATGTCCCCTGAACTATCGAATGAAAGAAAAAAGGAAATTGAAACATTTATCAATACACCAACGCCATTCCATACTGCAATGCCACTTTGAGGACAAAGAGTTTTGAAGACGGAGGAGTTAGCACTGCATCGACATAAAACAGATATCATTCAATATCAAGGCCAAGTAAATAATCGAACAGTTTGGATAAACAGCCAAGACCACCCATCATCGATATCTGTTTTGCATCAGCATTATTAGGATCATAAAATAAACCATACATCCGTCGTAGCAGATAAACAGTTCGTGAGAAGTGTCGCATAAAGATAATAGTTCGTGGGAAATGCAGCTTCTAAATAAACAGTTCCTGGAAGACCACCCGCATCGATAACCATTCATCAAGGACAGGAGTTCCCTATATAAGTTAATCTTAAAATGAATTGTAGTTAGTCTTAAGTAAAGATTTGAATAAAGAGCACAAGCTCTAAAAAATTATATTTTTTGACTTTTTCGTTCAGAGAAGTCTTAACTGATATAATTTAACAAATTGAACCTGACACTTGATGCAGACAATGAATCTTCAGGAGGCACCTCGACAAAATGCGGTGTAAACCGTAACTCGAAATTTCCTGGACCAATCGTACTGAATTTTGCAAAGTTTTTCTTTTTCACATAATTGCCCAGGTAACTACAAAAGGTTTTTGCAAAATGTTTAATATTATTATTTTTTCAATAGCCTTTTTCATCGAACTTTAGTTTCAAAGTGCTACAAAAAGTTCAAAAATCGACCAAGAAACAAAAGCTCCATTAGTTAATTGTGGAATGATGTTAAAACAACTATGCAAATGTATCAACGATTGGTCCAGCAGATTTTGAGTTATGGTGTACACCGCAAAACCAGTTTTCGACGTGGCACCTGACTGAATAAAAAAAATAATTAAGGAATCCAATTTTTTGCCGATAATACTTTACACAACCCCCTTTAAGTTCCGACACGATTTAGGCGATTCTTCCGCATTCAACTTTTCGTGTCATTTTTCCAAGTCATCTGTCCAGTCTCAACTTTCACAACTTCTTTCAAACCCTGTTCTATCACTAAGAATTAAATGACAATTTGTTCTACAGTGGAAATGCTAATCGTCCAAGATCTCATAGAAAATTATAAATAGTGAAACAATATAAGTAAGCTTCGATATTATTTAAATAACGGTCAAAATGAGAATATTTATAGCAGATTGTTTGCTGTCATAGTGTTACTTAGGTTGTATGGCATGGCTTTATTTACAATCTTTTATTTAATCTTATTTTGGATTCTTTCGAAAGCAGTAAAAATATAAGAAAACTTCCACTTGCTTATTGTGTTCTTTGTGAGAAGATATAAGTAGAAAAGGGTGCACATTGTGATTATATATTCTTTTCTTTTCCTCTAGTTAAACTAACTAAAAAAGTGTGGGTAAATTAAATAGCTTCGCTCATTTTGATAGTCATAAGTAAACTAACAAACGAAAACAATTTTTATTTACTGCGTCTCTGCATCCAATTATAAAATTTCGTTCTACGGTTTGTTTCAAAATGATTCGACTTCTGCTAACCTGCAATATAACTCTTCGACATGGCATTTTCAAATGAGCGTGCAGCACCTTATGGATAGGACGATAAAGAATATCAAAAAAATGACATTTAAAACTCGATTATACCTGTTTTTCGTACGGGATAAAACTTGCTTACTTGCCCTCATATGGTTTGTGTGCAACATGGGTCATAATATTGCACATAAAGGTCGAAAAGATAATGCAAATTATTGAGATGTATGCAAGAGGAATATGGTGCCCCTTTACACTGTTTTCATTTAGCTTTAAGATGCAGCCATTTCTGCGATGACAGGTACTAACGTCTTAGACCGGACTAAACTCAGGTCTAAAATTAGAGATAGTACCGTGCGGCGGTACCAACTAGCTTCAAGCTTACCGCTATCAGAGAGCCAAGTCTCGCCTCCCTCATAACATGGTTGTGCAATGAAGGTAGATGAAGCATGGCTTTCATAGCGCCTGTGACTTGACCGATTTGTTTCAAATTTTGCATACACATTCTACGTAAAAATACCTAACCCCTACGTTGAGTTTTTGGGATAGTTTTTGAATTGAGGGGGCTTTTTACTAATAAAAGCTTTCTTGAAAAACGGCGATTCCGCCATTTTATTAGTAAAACCCGATTTAATCCACCTAGCAGTGAGATGAGACATTTCTTACACATTTCACTATTGGATTAGTTTGCAGAACTCACGAGAAGTAGGCACTCAACTAGAGGTGGGATGAAAACAGTTTCTAGTCTTGCACGAATAAAATCTCGAATAAAATCTCGAATAAACTGAATAAATTATAGAAATCAACAAAACGACCAAAACAAAAAAGTAAAGCAAAAAATGAAATAATAGGTTTTTAAATTCATAAAATGAGTAGAAAAATTAATGTAAATCAAAATTATAAAATACCCGGATCAAATTAGATTAGGTTATTAAATAAAAATTAAGATTACACCCAGGTTTTTTACGCGGTTTTTTACGAGTTTTTTTACGCGGATTTTCCAATTAACGCGGCTTTTTTACGCGGATTTTCCAATTAACACGGTTTTTGCAAAAATATTCGAAGTCCTTTTAAATGCAAAAGACTTAGACTTTTTTCTGAAAAAAATTTCGAAGTCCTTTTAAATGCAAAGAACTTAGAAGTATTTTGGCAGTTTTTATTTTGCGCGGATTTCGCCATTAACACATTAAGTCCTTTTGAATTCAAAAGACAGAAGATTTTCGGAAAGGTGGAAGAGACGGGTCTGGAAGATTCCTTATGGCCCGCACCCCAACAATATGAGTATTTTCGGAATGGTCTTGAAGAGTAGGTTCCAGAAATTGATTTTTGACGCCATTTTGAAATCCAAGATGGCGGCTTCCGGTTCAGTGAAATTCGCTATAACCCAATCAATATGGGCATTTTCGGAATGGTCTTGAAGAGTAGGTGCCAGAAATTGATTTTTGACGCCATTTGGAAATCAAAGATAGCGACTTCCGGTTTTGATAAATTCGCTATAACCCAATCAATATGAGTATTTTCGAAATGGACTTGAGGAGTAGGTGCCAGAAATGGATTTTTGATGCCATTTTGAAATCAAATATGGCGACTTCCGGTTTAGTGAAATTCGCTATAACCCAATCAATATGGGTATTTTCGGAATGGTCTTGACGAGTAGTAGACAAAGATCGATGTTTGACGCCAATTTGAATTCCAAGATAGCGACTTCCGGGCTAGCCACATTCACTATAGCCCAGTCAATATGAGTGTTTTTGGAATTATCTTAACGAGTAGGTTCCAAAAATTGATTTTTGACGCCATTTTTAAATCCAAGATGGCGATTTCCGATTTCGCGAAATTCAATCAATATTGGTATTTTTGGAAGTTGAAGTTGTAGTACAAATAGTTTTAATTAAACAGTTGAATTTACTTAAATTTAAGCGATATGCTTAATTTGAATAAATTCAAACCCTTAACTCACACCACTTACGTCTCTTTCTTCTCTCTCTTCCATTCTCACCGCACTTTCCTGGATGGACACATAAAAATATTTTGCATTTTCTTGGTTTATGATTAGATCTTATATTTGAGGGTGATTTAGATGATTGCCGAAATTTTTCATGTGAGAATTTCGGTAAACCGGAAGTCGCCATCTAGAATTTTAAAATGACGGCAAACATTGACGTTTGTCTGCTACTCGTCAAAATCATTCCGAAAATACTCATGTTGATTGATTTGTAGAGAATCTCGCGAAACCAGAAGCCGCCATTTGGGAAAATTTTGAAAATCGCGCCAAAAATCAATTTTCATGGAAAACCTTGCGGGGAAGGTGCAGTTTTATTTATTTCTGGTACATACTCGTCAAGACCATTCCGAAAATACCCATATTGATTGGGTTATAGCGAATTTCGCTAAACCGCTTTGATTTCAAAATGACGTCAAAAATCAATTTCTGGTACCTACTCTTCAAGACCATTCCAAAAATACCCATATTGATTGGGTTATAGCGAATTTCGCTAAACCGGAAGTAGCCACCTTTGATTTCAAAATGACGTTAAAAATCTATTTCTGGCACCTACTCTTCAAGACCATTCCGAAAATATCAATATTGAGTTATAGCGAATTTCACTAAACCAGAAGTCGCCATCTTTGATTTCAATATTACGTCAAAAATCAATTTCTGGCACCTACTCTTCAAGACCATTCCAAAAATACCCATATTGATTGAGTTATAGCGAATTTCGCTAAAACCGGAAGTCGCCATCTTTGATTTCAAAATGGCGTCAAAAATCAATTTCTGGAACCTACTCTTCAAGACCATTCCGAAAATACCCATATTGTTGGGGTGCGGGCCATAAGGAATCTTCCAGACCCGTCTCTTCCATCTTTCCGAAAATCTTCTGTCTTTTGCATTCAAAAGGACTTAGAATATTTTTTGCAAAAACCGTGTTAATTGCGAAATCCGCGCAAAAAAAGCTTCCAAAAAGAAGGCTTTTGCTGAGTTTTTTTTGCGCGGATTTTCGAATTAACACGGTTTTTGCAAAAATATTCGAAGTCCTTTTAAATGCAAAAGACTTAGAGTTTTTTCTGAAAAAAATTTCGAAGTCCTTTTAAATGCAAAGAACTTAGAAGTATTTTGGCAGTTTTTATTTTGCGCGGATTTCGCCATTAACACATTAAGTCCTTTTGAATTCAAAAGACAGAAGATTTTCGGAAAGGTGGAAGAGACGGGTCTGGAAGATTCCTTATGGCCCGCACCCCAACAATATGGGTATTTTCGGAATGGTCTTGAAGAGTAGGTTCCAGAAATTGATTTTTGACGCCATTTTGAAATCCAAGATGGCGGCTTCCGGTTCAGTGAAATTCGCTATAACCCAATCAATATGGGCATTTTCGGAATGGTCTTGAAGA
Organism: Topomyia yanbarensis; assembly: GCF_030247195.1. Classification (NCBI taxonomy): domain Eukaryota; kingdom Metazoa; phylum Arthropoda; class Insecta; order Diptera; family Culicidae; genus Topomyia; species Topomyia yanbarensis. The sequence continues at coordinate 202,030,738 of NC_080672.1, read as the reverse complement.
GTAGGTGCCAGAAATTGATTTTTGACGCCATTTGGAAATCAAAGATTACGACTTCCGGTTTCGATAAATTCGCTATAACCCAATCAATATGGGTATTTTCGGAATGGTCTTGAAGAGTAGGCGCCAGAAATTGATTTTTGACGCGATTTTGAAATCAAAGATAGCGACTTCCGGTTTTGATAAATTCGCTATAACCCAATCAATATGAGTATTTTCGAAATGGACTTGAAGAGTAGGTGCCAGAAATGGATTTTTGATGCCATTTTGAAATCAAATATGGCGACTTCCGGTTTAGTGAAAGATTGGGTTATAGCGAATTTCGCTAAACCGGAAGTAGCCACCTTTGATTTCAAAATGACGTTAAAAATCTATTTCTGGCACCTACTCTTCAAGACCATTCCGAAAATATCAATATTGAGTTATAGCGAATTTCACTAAACCAGAAGTCGCCATCTTTGATTTCAATATTACGTCAAAAATCAATTTCTGGCACCTACTCTTCAAGACCATTCCAAAAATACCCATATTGATTGAGTTATAGCGAATTTCGCTAAAACCGGAAGTCGCCATCTTTGATTTCAAAATGGCGTCAAAAATCAATTTCTGGAACCTACTCTTCAAGACCATTCCGAAAATACCCATATTGTTGGGGTGCGGGCCATAAGGAATCTTCCAGACCCGTCTCTTCCATCTTTCCGAAAATCTTCTGTCTTTTGCATTCAAAAGGACTTAGAATATTTTTTGCAAAAACCGTGTTAATTGCGAAATCCGCGCAAAAAAAGCTTCCAAAAAGAAGGCTTTTGCTGAGTTTTTTTTGCGCGGATTTTCGAATTAACACGGTTTTTGCAAAAATATTCGAAGTCCTTTTAAATGCAAAAGACTTAGACTTTTTTCTGAAAAAAATTTCGAAGTCCTTTTAAATGCAAAGAACTTAGAAGTATTTTGGCAGTTTTTATTTTGCGCGGATTTCGCCATTAACACATTAAGTCCTTTTGAATTCAAAAGACAGAAGATTTTCGGAAAGGTGGAAGAGACGGGTCTGGAAGATTCCTTATGGCCCGCACCCCAACAATATGGGTATTTTCGGAATGGTCTTGAAGAGTAGGTTCCAGAAATTGATTTTTGACGCCATTTTGAAATCCAAGATGGCGGCTTCCGGTTCAGTGAAATTCGCTATAACCCAATCAATATGGGCATTTTCGGAATGGTCTTGAAGAGTAGGTGCCAGAAATTGATTTTTGACGCCATTTGGAAATCAAAGATTACGACTTCTTCTGTCTTTTGCATTCAAAAGGACTTAGAATATTTTTTGCAAAAACCGTGTTAATTGCGAAATCCGCGCAAAAAAAGCTTCCAAAAAGAAGGCTTTTGCTGAGTTTTTTTGCGCGGATTTTCGAATTAACACGGTTTTTGCAAAAATATTCGAAGTCCTTTTAAATGCAAAAGACTTAGACTTTTTTCTGAAAAAAATTTCGAAGTCCTTTTAAATGCAAAGAACTTAGAAGTATTTTGGCAGTTTTTATTTTGCGCGGATTTCGCCATTAACACATTAAGTCCTTTTGAATTCAAAAGACAGAAGATTTTCGGAAAGGTGGAAGAGACGGGTCTGGAAGATTCCTTATGGCCCGCACCCCAACAATATGGGTATTTTCGGAATGGTCTTGAAGAGTAGGTTCCAGAAATTGATTTTTGACGCCATTTTGAAATCCAAGATGGCGGCTTCCGGTTCAGTGAAATTCGCTATTACCCAATCAATATGGGCATTTTCGGAATGGTCTTGAAGAGTAGGTGCCAGAAATTGATTTTTGACGCCATTTGGAAATCAAAGATGACGACTTCCGGTTTCGATAAATTCGCTATAACCCAATCAATATGGGTATTTTCGGAATGGACTTCAAGAGTAGGCGCCAGAAATTGATTTTTGACGCGATTTTGAAATCAAAGATAGCGACTTCCGGTTTTGATAAATTCGCTATAACCCAATCAATATGAGTATTTTCGAAATGGACTTGAAGAGTAGGTGCCAGAAATGGATTTTTAATGCCATTTTGAAATCAAATATGGCGACTTCCGGTTTAGTGAAATTCGCTATAACCCAATCAATATGGGTATTTTCGGAATGGTCTTGGCGAGTAGTAGACAAAGATCGATGTTTGACGCCAATTTGAATTCCAAGATAGCGACTTCCGGGCTAGCCACATTCACTATAGCCCAGTCAATATGAGTGTTTTTGGAATTATCTTAACGAGTAGGTTCCAAAAATTGATTTTTGACGCCATTTTTAAATCCAAGATGGCGATTTCCGATTTCGCGAAATTCGCTATAACCCAATCAATATTGGTATTTTTGGAAGTTGAAGTTGTAGTACAAATAGTTTTAATTAAACAGTTGAATTTACTTAAATTTAAGCGATATGCTTAATTTGAATAAATTCAAACCCTTAACTCACACCACTTACGTCTCTTTCTTCTCTCTCTTCCATTCTCACCGCACTTTCCTGGATGGACACATAAAAATATTTTGCATTTTGTTGGTTTATGATTAGATCTTATATTTGAGGGTGATTTAGATGATTGCCCAAATTTTTCATGCGAGAATTTCGGTAAACCGGAAGTCGCCATCTAGAATTTTAAAATGACGGCAAACATTGACGTTTGTCTGCTACTCGTCAAAATCATTCCGAAAATACTCATGTTGATTGATTTGTAGAGAATCTCGCGAAACCAGAAGCCGCCATTTGGGAAAATTTTGAAAATCATGCCAAAAATCAATTTTCATGGAAAACCTTGCGGGGAAGGTGCAGTTTTATTTATTTCTGGTACCTACTCGTCAAGACCATTCCGAAAATATCCATATTGATTGGGTTATAGCGAATTTCGCTAAACCGGAAGTCGCCATCTTTGATTTCAAAATGGCATTAAAAATCAATTTCCGGCACCTACTCTTCAAGACCATTCCAAAAATACCCATATTGATTGGGTTATAGCGAATTTCGCTAAACCGGAAGTCGCCATCTTTGATTTCAAAATGACGTTAAAATCAATTTCTGGCACCTACTCTTCAAGACCATTCCGAAAATATCCATATTGATTGAGTTATAGCGAATATCTCTAAACCGGAAGTCGCCATCTTTGATTTCAAAATGACGTCAAAAATCAATTTCTGGCACCTACTCTTCAAGACCATTCCGAAAATACCCATATTGATTGGGTTATAGCGAATTTCGCTAAACCGCTTTGATTTCAAAATGACGTCAAAAATCAATTTCTGGTACCTAGTCTTCAAGACCATTCCAAAAATACCCATATTGATTGGGTTATAGCGAATTTCGCTAAACCGGAAGTCGCCATCTTTGATTTCAAAATGACGTTAAAAATCTATTTCTGGCACCTACTCTTCAAGACCATTCCGAAAATATCAATATTGAGTTATAGCGAATTTCACTAAACCAGAAGTCGCCATCTTTGATTTCAATATTACGTTAAAAATCAATTTCTGGCACCTACTCTTCAAGACCATTCCAAAAATACCCATATTGATTCAGTTATAGCGAATTTCGCTAAAACCGGAAGTCGCCATCTTTGATTTCAAAATGGCGTCAAAAATCAATTTCTGGAACCTACTCTTCAAGACCATTCCGAAAATACCCATATTGTTGGGGTGCGGGCCATAAGGAATCTTCCAGACCCGTCTCTTCCATCTTTCCGAAAATCTTCTGTCTTTTGCATTCAAAAGGACTTAGAATATTTTTTGCAAAAACCGTGTTAATTGCGAAATCCGCGCAAAAAAAAGCTTCCAAAAAGAAGGTTTTTTTTTTGCGCGGATTTTCGAATTAACGCGGTTTTTTTACGCGGATTTTCCAATGAACGCGGTTTTTTTTACGCGAATTTTCCAATTAACGCGGTTTTTTTACGCGGATTTTCCAATGAACGTGGTTTTTTACGCGGTTTTTTTACGCGGTACGTATCCCCCGCGTATAAAAAACCTGGGTGTATATTTAGAAATAGTTATATGATTAATAGAATAAATTGACTCATATTAACAAATTGAATGAAATAAAACGAATGACTGAACATGAAATGCATAAAAATAAAAATATGAATAAAATGAATCAAATGATTCAAATGAATCAAATGAATCAAAATAATCAAATGAATAAAATTGATTTAATTCATCCAGTGAATACAATGAATCAAATTAATGAAATGGATAAAATGAATAAGAAGAATGGATGAACAAAATGAATAAAGTAAAAAATAAATGAAATGCATAAATAAAACAAACGAATCAAATAAACAAAATGAGCTGAAGTGAGATAAAATGAATAAAAAGAAGAAAATGAGCAGAATAAACAATGCATAAAATGAAAAATTAAACAAGGTTATAAATTAATATAAAGAAATAAATTGAATCAAATAAATTATTTGGATGAAATGATTAAAACTGAAAAAGTAGTCGGATTATTAAAATGAAGAAACTGAACAAAATGAATAAACTGGAAAAAATGAATAAAATGCATACAATGAAAACAATGAATAAAATAAGTTAAATGAATAATATGAGTAAAATGCACAAAAAGAATAAACTGATCAGAGTGAATCCAAAGAATGAAACGAATAAAATAAGTAAAATGAACGCAGATGAACAAAACGAATAAAAAAAATGCTGAATGAAATAATTAATTAAAATGAAATGGTCATATATTTGAAGCAAAAAATATTTTTGAATAAAGAAAATGAATAAACCGGATTGTACGAATTTGAGAACCATTGCATCAGAAAGTTTTGAAATGTTTTTGAAAATCCCATCTTTTGAGAAAAGGCTAATAAATATGCAATGGACTTTCTAGGGCTTCCATCTTTCTTTTGGTTTTATTCTTTTTGTTTTCATGCTTCTTTACTTGACGGTGTCGTTTTAAGATTATCTGGTGTTTCTACTTTATTGTTGGATTTTAATTAGTTATCAGGAACCTGGAACGTTCAATTTGCTTTGGAATTCGAAGTTTACTTTTTTGGTCACATATTTCCGAAAAAAGATTTATGTACAGAATAGAATTTACTGGTCCAGTATTTTAACGCGCAATTGAAGATAGTAAAGTGAGACAAGGTCACATGTGCTTTCAAGCCCCTTGAACAGAGAACGACAGGGAGAATTCGATTCGTGATTGTGACAAGTAGATATTTCATTTGCATTGCAGTAAATATTGTGAAATGTCTAGGCTATGTCGATAGCATAAAAGCCGTGCATTCAGTTGATTGCAATGCAGTCCCTTTCCATTCATCCTTATAGCTTTCATATTGTTTCGTTCGGAATTCTCGTGCAGGAAATATGGATAAATAAGTCCTATACAGACCAATACTGTGAAAAAGAAATGGTTCAAACTACTCAATATATCCAGATATGGACGACGATAAGTTAGAAGACACATTGTTGTTGCATCCCCCATCGAGAGCGGGTACTTTGGGAGACTTCTTTTCCTGGATCAAATTTGTGGATATTTTTGGTCTTTGATCCGTTATTTTTCATGAAAGTTCGTACCAATACAACGAATGTGCAGCTGATACAGCTCATCGTTCATTCGCCTGCGCCACGTTCCGTCTTCCATCTGCACGCCACCATAAATGGTACGCAACACCTTTCGTTCGAAAACTCCAAGGGTGCGTTGGTCCTCCACGAGCATAGTCCAGGTCTCGTGGCCGTAGAGGACCACCGATCTAATCAGCGTCTTGTAGATAATCAACTTCGTGCGGCGGCGAATTTTGTTCGACCGGAGCGTCCTCCGGAGTCCAAATTAGGCACAATTTCCCGCCAAGATCCGTCTCTGAATTTCTCTGCTGATTTCATTGTCGTCGGTTACTAGTGAGCATATACATGAATTTGTCGACCACCTCGATTTCGCCACCGTCAATCCGAACTCGGGTGGGAGGTTCACATTGTCGTCTCTAGAACCTCTTGTCTTCGAAACGTTGATTGCAAGTCCGATCCTGCTGGCTTCAGCTTTCAATCCTTGAGCATATGTTTCATTCAAAATTCAATAGAGATGCGAATAGTTTAAATATCGCACGTGGAATGTCTCTTTTGAAAATTTTCATCGTCAAACTTTCATATTACCCAGTTAATCCAAATATTTTTCTGATATAGCCATGAATTTCCCTAATTATAGTGTAGATACAGGCTGTGAATACAATTGAATTAAAGTTGAGTTGATGTAGCAGCGGACAAAAAATAGTTTTGTTTTCTCAAACCTTCGCAATTACAACTAATAAATATTTCAGATTGGCAGAAGATCTTATCGCCCAACTTAGAAATGGATACAGAAATAGATAGATAGATGCGATAGAAGAGAGAGAAAGAGAGAGAGCGAGAGAGAGATAGAGAGAGAGAAAGAGAGATGGAGAGAGCGTGTAAGGAATGGCAAATGATGGTTAATGCAGTGAAATTATTTTTATAAGTGTATTATTATGGTATATTGATTTCTTACATTCTTATCATAAATAATGTAAGTAGTAATTTTTGCGCCATAACCAGTATAACTTAAATCGTGCAAAAGAGCTAAATGTTCGCTAGATTTTTGGGCTTCAAACATACAGTTGCTTTCGGTGACGCCATGAGTATAATTATATGAGAAATCTTTTATCTCACTACTAGATGAATTACTTGTTGATCTGTGTATTGATATACCAGCCAACATTTACCTCATGATTGAACGCAATGCATAATCCAAGAGATAAATACTAGAACTCACTGTTTCTTTATCAACACATTATTTTGTCTTTGAAGTGAACTTATATATTGATTTTTGAGAAATAGTTAATTTATTATAAAGGTAATTCACAAAATGTTTTCAACATCAAATTCCTTGAATCACGTAGATGTGTTTTCATACCCCGATATTCAAAATCGGTTTAGTTTTGCCCCTAAAACACCAGTAAAGCAATACTCTGTATGAAACAGTCTCATTTTTAGTTAGTGGAAATTGGTAAGCGAGGACTAAAAATACAAAATATTTTCGCCGCTCGTGCACGGGTTTTGACAACTTATAGCTTGTTAGAAAGGTATTTTTACAAGCTTTCTATTTATGTGCAGTTTGTGGAACAATATTATATTGGTCGAAAGTTATTTGCAAAAAACCTGCCCGACAAAATCGCCCATATCTCAGAAAGTAAACAACATATCGAAAATCAAAAATAATAGTGTCAAATGGCAACGTTAGGCCTTTTATTTGAAAATAGTTTCATTGAGATCGGTTCAGCCATTGCTGAGATAATTACATGACATTTTGTACATACACACATACACACATACAGACATTGTCTCAATTTGTCGAGCTGAGTCGATTGGTATATGAGACTCGGCCCTCCGGGCCTCGGAAAAAGTTTTCAAAGTTTGAGCGAATCCTATACATTTCTTTTGTAAGAAATGTAAAAACCCCTTAATTGAAAAATTATCTCAAAAACTCAACGTAGGGGTTAAGAATTTTTTACATAGAATGTGTATGCAAAGTTTGAAATAAATCGGTCAAGTAGTTCTTGAATGGCAGTGAACACCGCAAATCGTGTTTTTCCAAAGACGTTCAACAAAAAGCTTCATAACCAAGTCTCTTGTAGATATTTTTGCATGAAAAATTACAGAATGTTAATGAAATTATGTAGGGGAGAGGGGGTAACAGTGAAACACATTTTTCTACGATTTAAATTTGATGATAATACATGATATATAAAATAGTTTTCTAGCGCAAATGTTTAAAAAATAATCTTTTTATTTTTGCATATTTGCATCTTTAAAATAAGGAAAACATGGTCAAGAAAGGATTAATTCAAATTCAGCCTTGTTTGCCTGCTAGAGCTCATCAAACATATTTTCATATGAGGCTTATAAAATGGGGGGGCTGATCAAATCGGGTCTTTAATGTATTATAATAGATAGGCAGTATTCGAAGAAGTTTCTTGTGGACGAGTGTAGAATGACTTTGTTTCTACTTACTTGGAGTCAGCGGCGTAGTCAGAAATTCGGTTTAAACAGTAAAATCATAATAATTTAGTTTAAAATTAAAGAGAAATAGCCTAAAATATGTTAATACCTTGAACACATGGGGCCTTCATGTCTACAACAAAGTGCTTTGTAAAAGCACTCCCCAAAATTTTGCTGAAAACATTAAGCCTGGAACTACATTTGTTTGAAGAGTAAGAGTGATGTGCTGTTTAACGTTTGTAAAATTCATCTAAGATACTAAACCTGCGAGATTGGCGGAACGGAAAACATAATTTTTCATAAATTCCCCTACTTTTGGAAGGTGGTTTTCTCGTTATTAGTTCTATAACGATTTCGTCTCAACTCGACGCGTTACCAAAATAAAAACATTTTCAGCAAATGTTGAAAGTTATGCAATTTTTCGGTGGGCAGTTCGAAGTTTCATAAACATTAAAGCAATTTCAGTTTCGCTTCCTATTAAAAAAGACCCTAATTCATATTACAGTACACTCCTTCAAAACTGAACTCAATATGATAGGAAATTATGATTATGACTGATTACAGAACTCTGTAATGAGTTTCTATTGGACTGTTTTTATGCAAGTATTTGATATTGATGTTATTAGACAACTGTGAGATCAAGACTAATAGATCAGTTACAGATCTGGATCGCATTCCCACAATTTCCGAAGGGTCCTCATGATGTTTCAAACAATAGGTTATCAATGTACTGATCAGATAATTATCATTGTAATATTGAATTATATCAGTCTGCATCAATAAATTTTTAACTTCAATCCAATTGTTTTTTTTGTGAGGGGGAGGGGGTGTGGTTAACAATAATCACAACTACAACCAAAATAGAAACAACAACAATAGCAACAAAAACAACAGCTACAAGTCCAATAATACCACCAACAACTTCAATAGAAACAGGCACAACATAAGCAATAACGACCACAACGGAAACAGAAACAACAACATTAGCAGCAGTAACAACAACAACAATAATCACAGAATAACCAACTACAACAGAAACAGCAACTACAACAGAAATAACAAAACAGAAACAGCAGTTACAGCAACAACAACAACAGAAACAGAAATTGCAATAGAAACAACAATGGTCTTAACAACAATCACCATAACAATCAACATCATTGTTCATCTTGCTCCTGTGAACGTTCGTGTTTTCGCCAATTTTAACGTACTTCTCGGAGACAGACCAGGACAAGCATGACGCAGCTGGTAACAGTACAATAGTTTTAAACAATATTTTTACGAATAACGAATCACAACCAACTTCTTCGAAAGCCACTGAAATTTTGGTTTACTGACAAAATTTTAATAGAATGAGGAGCGCTGTAAAGATGAACGAAATCCATAAGAATATATTAGGCTCCTCATTTTCGATAATTCTAGGTACCAAAACAAGTTGGAATGAGGATGTAAAAAGTGAAGAGGTTTTTGGTAGTGACTATAATGTTTTTAGAGATGATCGTGATTTACGACTCACCCAAAGAATGTCAGGCGGAGGAGTTCTCATTGCAGTTTCATCTATATTTAATTCCGATCTTATTGTCTCACCAAAATTCAAAGAATTTGAACATGTATGGGTTAAAGCACATATCGCTGATGAAATCCACATTTTTGTCTCAGTGTACTTTCCACCGGATCTTGCTTGCAAATCAACATATGAGATTTTCTTTCAAGCAGCTTAAGAAATAATCTCTAATTTTCCTCCAGAATTTGAAGTTCATATTTATGGTGATTTTAATCAGCGCAATTAAGTTTTTATTCCTGACTCTGAAAATGAGAGCATTCTACTTCCTGTCGTTGGTGAAAATGAAACATTACATTGCTAGGACTCAATCAAATAAACCATATAAAAAATCAACACAATCGTTATTTAGATCTGCTATTAACAAACATTAATGAAGATTTCTGTGTTGATGAATCTCATTCTCCCTTATGGAAAAATGAAACGTTTCACACAGCAATAGAATTCTCTATTTTTGTGTACAAGTATCATAATTCCACTGGTTGTGACTTCGAGGACGTCTTCGATTATAGAAAAGCAAATTATGAAAATATTAAATATAAATTAAGCAGTGCTAATTGGCAGTCCCTTTTAAATAATCAAGAGAACATTGAATGTGCAGTGGAGCTCTTTTATAATATTTTATGGCAAATAATACAGGAGGAAGTTCCACTCACGAAAAAACGACGAAATCATGCATCCAAAAATCCAGTTTGGTTCAACAAGGAAATTATTAATTTCAAAAATCGGAAGCAAAAAGCTCACAAAATTTACAGAAAAACACAATAATCAGGATAATTTGGAAAAATACCTCAACATTCGTGACCAACTAACTTTGTCTATTTCTTCGGCACTAACTGTATATAATGTAAAAACTGAAAATGAGATCAAGTCATGCCCAAAAAACTTTTTTAATTACATCAAAACTAAGTTGAATTCATGCAACTTCCCATCAAAAATGTCTTTAGATGGGAAAGAGGGTGAAACTGCACAAGATATTTGTAATCTCTTCGCAACATTTTTTCAAGAAACTTATTTCGAATAAATATATATATATATATATATATATATATATATATATATATATATATATATATATATATATATATTTATTCGAAATAAGTTTCTTGAAAAAATGTTGCGAAGAGATTACAAATATCTTTTGCAGTTTCACCCTCTTTCCCATCTAAAGACATTTTTGATGGGAAGTTGCATGAATTCAACTTAGTTTTGATGTAATTAAAAAAGTTTTTTGGGCATGACTTGATCTCATTTTCAGTTTTTACATTATATACAGTTAGTGCCGAAGAAATAGACAAAGTTAGTTGGTCACGAATGTTGAGGTATTTTTCCAAATTATCCTGATTATTGCGTTTTTCTGTAAATTTTGTGAGCTTTTTGCTTCCGATTTTTGAAATTAATAATTTCCTTGTTGAACCAAACTGGATTTTTGGATGCATGATTTCGTCGTTTTTTCGTGAGTGGAACTTCCTCCTGTATTATTTGCCATAAAATATTATAAAAGAGCTCCACTGCACATTCAATGTTCTCTTGATTATTTAAAAGGGACTGCCAATTAGCACTGCTTAATTTATATTTAATATTTTCATAATTTGCTTTTCTATAATCGAAGACGTCCTCGAAGTCACAACCAGTGGAATTATGATACTTGTACACAAAAATAGAGAATTCTATTGCTGTGTGAAACGTTTCATTTTTCCATAAGGGAGAATGAGATTCATCAACACAGAAATCTTCATTAATGTTTGTTAATAGCAGATCTAAATAACGATTGTGTTGATTTTTTATATGGTTTATTTGATTGAGTCCTAGCAATGTAATGTTTCGTTTTCACCAACGACAGGAAGTAGAATGCTCTCATTTTCAGAGTCAGGAATAAAAACTTAATTGCGCTGATTAAAATCACCATAAATATGAACTTCAAATTCTGGAGGAAAATTAGAGATTATTTCTTCAGCTGCTTGAAAGAAAATCTCATATGTTGATTTGCAAGCAAGATCCGGTGGAAAGTACACTGAGACAAAAATGTGGATTTCATCAGCGATATGTGCTTTAACCCATACATGTTCAAATTCTTTGAATTTTGGTGAGACAATAAGATCGGAATTAAATATAGATGAAACTGCAATGAGAACTCCTCCGCCTGACATTCTTTGGGTGAGTCGTAAATCACGATCATCTCTAAAAACATTATAGTCACTACCAAAAACCTCTTCACTTTTTACATCCTCATTCCAACTTGTTTTGGTACCTAGAATTATCGAAAATGAGGAGCCTAATATATTCTTATGGATTTCGTTCATCTTTACAGCGCTCCTCATTCTATTAAAATTTTGTCAGTAAACCAAAATTTCAGTGGCTTTCGAAGAAGTTGGTTGTGATTCGTTATTCGTAAAAATATTGTTTAAAACTATTGTACTGTTACCAGCTGCGTCATGCTTGTCCTGGTCTGTCTCCGAGAAGTACGTTAAAATTGGCGAAAACACGAACGTTCACAGGAGCAAGATGAACAATGATGTTGATTGTTATGGTGATTGTTGTTAAGACCATTGTTGTTTCTATTGCAATTTCTGTTTCTGTTGTTGTTGTTGTTGCTGTAACTGCTGTTTCTGTTTTGTTATTTCTGTTGTAGTTGCTGTTTCTGTTGTAGTTGGTTATTCTGTGATTATTGTTGTTGTTGTTACTGCTGTTAATGTTGTTGTTTCTGTTTCCGTTGTGGTCGTTATTGTTTATGTTGTGCCTGTTTCTATTGAAGTTGTTGGTGGTATTATTGGACTTGTAGCTGTTGTTTTTGTTGCTATTGTTGTTGTTTCTATTTTGGTTGTAGTTGTGATTATTGTTAACCACACCCCCTCCCCCTCACAAAAAAACAATTGGATTGAAGTTAAAAATTTATTGATGCAGACTGATATAATTCAATATTACAATGATAATTATCTGATCAGTACATTGATAACCTATTGTTTGAAACATCATGAGGACCCTTCGGAAATTGTGGGAATGCGATCCAGATCTGTAACTGATCTATTAGTCTTGATCTCACAGTTGTCTAATAACATCAATATCAAATACTTGCATAAAAACAGTCCAATAGAAACTCATTACAGAGTTCTGTAATCAGTCATAATCATAATTTCCTATCATATTGAGTTCAGTTTTGAAGGAGTGTACTGTAATATGAATTAGGGTCTTTTTTTTAATAGGAAGCGAAACTGAAATTGCTTTAATGTCTATGAAACTTCGAACTGCCCACCGAAAAACTGCATAACTTTCAACATTTGCTGAAAATGTTTTTATTTTGGTAACGCGTCGAGTTGAGACGAAATCGTTATAGAACTAATAACGAGAAAACCACCTTCCAAAAGTAGGGGAATTTATGAAAAATTATGTTTTCCGTTCCGCCAATCTCGCAGGTTTAGTATCTTAGATGAATTTTACAAACGTTAAACAGCACATCACTCTTACTCTTCAAACAAATGTAGTTCCAGGCTTAATGTTTTCAGCAAAATTTTGGGGAGTGCTTTTACAAAGCACTTTGTTGTAGACATGAAGGCCCCATGTGTTCAAGGTATTAACATATTTTAGGCTATTTCTCTTTAATTTTAAATTAAATTATTATGATTTTACTGTTTAAACCGAATTTCTGACTACGCCGCTGACTCCAAGTAAGTAGAAACAAAGTCATTCTACACTCGTCCACAAGAAACTTCTTCGAATACTGCCTATCTATTATAATACATTAAAGACCCGATTTGATCAGCCCCCCATTTTATAAGCCTCATATGAAAATATGTTTGATGAGCTCTAGCAGGCAAACAAGGCTGAATTTGAATTAATCCTTTCTTGACCATGTTTTCCTTATTTTAAAGATGCAAATATGCAAAAATAAAAAGATTATTTTTTAAACATTTGCGCTAGAAAACTATTTTATATATCATGTATTATCATCAAATTTAAATCGTAGAAAAATGTGTTTCACTGTTACCCCCTCTCCCCTACATAATTTCATTAACATTCTGTAATTTTTCATGCAAAAATATCTACAAGCGACTTGGTTATGAAGCTTTTTGTTGAACGTCTTTGGAAAAAACACGATTTGCGGTGTTCACTGCCATTCAAGAACTACTTGACCGATTTATTTCAAACTTTGCATACACATTCTATGTAAAAAATTCTTAACCCCTACGTTGAGTTTTTGAGATAATTTTTCAATTAAGGGGTTTTTACATTTCTTACAAAAGAAATGTATAGGATTCGCTCAAACTTTGAAAACTTTTTCCGAGGCCCGGAGGGCCGAGTCTCATATACCAATCGACTCAGCTCGACAAATTGAGACAATGTCTGTATGTGTGTATGTGTGTATGTACAAAATGTCATGTAATTATCTCAGCAATGGCTGAACCGATCTCAATGAAACTATTTTCAAATAAAAGGCCTAACGTTGCCATTTGACACTATTATTTTTGATTTTCGATATGTTGTTTACTTTCTGAGATATGGGGCGATTTTGTCGGGCAGGTTTTTTGCAAATAACTTTCGACCAATATTATATTGTTCCACAAACTGCACATAAATAGAAAGCTTGTAAAAATACCTTTCTAACAAGCTATAAGTTGTCAAAACCCGTGCACGAGCGGCGAAAATATTTTGTATTTTTAGTCCTCGCTTACCAATTTCCACTAACTAAAAATGAGACTGTTTCATACAGAGTATTGCTTTACTGGTGTTTTAGGGGCAAAACTAAACCGATTTTGAATATCGGGGTATGAAAACACATCTACGTGATTCAAGGAATTTGATGTTGAAAACATTTTGTGAATTACCTTTATAATAAATTAACTATTTCTCAAAAATCAATATATAAGTTCACTTCAAAGACAAAATAATGTGTTGATAAAGAAACAGTGAGTTCTAGTTATTATCTCTTGGATATATATATATATATATATATATATATATATATATATATATATATATATATATATATATATATATATATATATATATATATATATATATATATATATATATATATATATATATATATATATATATAATATATATATATATATATATATATATATATATATATATATATATATATATATATATATATATATATATATATATATATATATATATATATATATATATATATATATATATATATATATATATATATATATATATATATATTATATATATATATATATATATATATATATATATATATATATATATATATATATATATATATATATATATATTATATTATATATATATATATATATATATATATATATATATATATATATATATATATATATATATATATATATATATATATATATATATATATATATATATATATATATATATATATATATATATATATATATATATATATATATATATATATATATATAATATATATATATATATATATATATATATATATATATATATATATATATATATATATATATATATATAATTACGTAGGGTCCTGGACACTGACCAGCAACGCAGACGCCTAGGTCAGCACATGAAGCCACTCACCGCCTCGTGTGGGAACATTAGTCTTGTCAGCATAATGTTCCCTTAAATACCACCTGCTAGACCAGCGTGGTTGTTCAGTATAAATGTATCTACGGTCAGGGCCGCTAAGTTTTAAGTCAATCAAGTGAAATAAAGTGCATAAAGTGAAAACAAACTTTTTTAAAACTTCGAACAGGTGGCCCAGATCAAGATTGGCGCAGCCTGCGGTTCTAGTGAAACAGTAAAAACTAAGTACGATAAACAGTGCAAAGGTTAGGATTGATAAATCCAACCAGAGTGAGCCCGCGAAGCATTTCAACAAAGTGTGAAAAGTGCTAGCATCTGCCGTCCCTCTAAAAGAGACACAGAGTTGAGACTCCGCCGCGTGCTTCAGACGTCCACTAGGAGAATCAAGCACCCAAGTGAACCCCGCAGAACACGATTGCAAAAAGGTGAGTTTGTTACTTTCTTAATAGTTATAACTAAGATTGAAATTGGACTCTCCTTGGGTAGTGTAAAATTTTTCTGTGCACCGAAGTCCGCTCTAAGAGAAAGGCTCGGGCAGCACATTTTCAATTTAACACTAACCATTTGGGGCAAGAAGCATTCCAAGAGAACTTCTACCCCACACGAAATTGTGAAGTTCTAAGCGAAGCACATTTTCGGAGGCCACACGAGTTCTAAGAGAACGTGTGCGCTGACAAAAAATTAAATTAAATACACCCAAGCAAAGGCTACATTAATGCCAAAAGCACCTAACGCCTTGAAGAAAACTCGCGCATTGTTGAGAAGTATCAAACGCAGCAACTGCGATTCTTCAGACTCTGACGAAAGTATTTCCTCAGCCGAATCAGGGGACCTAGCTCATATCCCCATCGAAAACACACCCGAAATAGAAACCATGTCTTTAACCAAAGACGATAACATGGAGCAAATTAATGCCCAGTTACAAAAAATGATGCAGATGATGAATGAATTTGCAAACAAGCAAAACGATCACGATACCATGTTTTCCCAAATTGAAACACATTTTAACAATA